>NC_137909.1:9587851-9635351 GCF_963457725.1 Sprattus sprattus
TATCTGTCAATCCATCTGGGCTGGAATTGACGCCTCATTGAATCTTGCCCTGGCCTGATCAATACCTCAGCTGAGTCCATACGAACAAATCAAACCTGTTCATTCTGGTCATTCGTGCCCCTTGAGCTGTTGTTCTTCAGCGATGTGCCGAAGCAGCTATTTGAAAAGGACATGATTTAGACTGGGTGATTTGGCGCCATGACATTTCCAATGAGGTCAGCGAAACATGTCTGATGGGATTCCAAAGTGGGTGCAAAGATGGTTGACTGTTACTGCTGCAGTGATTTCACAGCGTGACACCGTGTGAGAGGAGAGATGAAAGGGTAAAGGGAGTGAGAGAGAGAGAGAGGGGGGGTGAGCGAGACAAAGACTCTGATCTCATATCGACAGCTTCTGCAGCTGTAGATGGGCCATGAGTGCAGGCTCTCTCTGGGTGGGTGTCTGTGTGTGTGCGCGCCCTCCGTGTCTGGCTGTCTAGCTTTTTAAAGCCCTCTCCCCATCAAGTGTGTTTCTGGGGATTGATGACAAGCACCGGTTCACCAGCTGCCACCCTGCTGGAACTGACGATTGGGGAGGTTTGTTTGTCTGCCTCGTCCTCCCTTTCTTTTCACTCCCCTCTGGGAGGGGGGCTGCTCACCAATCTTTGACAGGCTAATTAGCTTTATGGTGCATTGGCATCTCCAGCGTCAGGGCCATCAGCGTGGTCTATATAATACCTGCAGCTACTGATGACTCAGACCCACTCTCCCTGGAGAAAGATGTCTGGCAAACAGGATGAGATTGTTCTTTAAGGGCTGAGAGAAAATAAAGTGGGTTATAAAACAGAAAAAAGGAATAACATGAAAAACAAACAAAGAGCAAGAAAGTAATCAAAGAAAAAGAGTTAGGGAGGCCTACAGCTCATTCTGATTGAGCACTCGGGGTATAATCACTCCATTTGTTTGAGGGTAATGAGGCAATGACAAAGTATTAAAGAAAGCAGAAGTGTTAATGTGTGTGTGTGTGTGTGTGTGTGTGTGTGTGTGTGTGTGTGTGTGTGTGTGTGTGTGTGTGTGTGTGAGTGTGTGTGTGTGTGAGAGAGAGAGAGAGAGACAGAGAGAGACAGAGAGAGAGAGACAGAGAGAGAGGTAGGGAAGTAAAGATACCTGCTAACCTCACTGAAAGTGTAGAAGCTCAATCAAATGCTGTTATGTAACCCTGACATGACATTAAAGAATATCTAAGGCAGGAGGAAGACCTCCAGTTGACTGTTATATTCTTACACCTTCCAGGACAAGTGGGCCCAAGGGGCCGCTCCAGCCAGTGAGAGTACAGGGATCCAAATGGCACTAGAGGAATATACAACTAGACGTAACGCAAAGCTTTACAAAATATGACCGCCGAACTGTTCAGTAGGTTTTGGCGCAGAATGAGTCATGGTTGTCAGTGTGTTTGTGTGTTTTTATGTGTTTTGTGTGTGTAAATTGGTTTGTGTTTCATTTTTATGTATTAAAGGAATTATTTGTGATAGATTTTGATGATTTGGTTATGTAATGTTTTGTGTACTACTTTTTTGTGGATTGTTTTGGTATATTTTTCTTTTGCAATGTAGTTTGTTAAAACAGGTCAAATAAAGAGGTGTGGAAACAAAGTATAGTTTCCAACCACCAACAGGTGGCGCTATAGGTGATATCAGTGAGGCATATACGCGTTCGGGCTGGATCCAGCGTCCACCCTAAGACATTTTCTCTGGATCAAACAATGTACGCAAGAGTTATAAGAGACTTTGTGTTTTGTGGCAAGCACTGGCAAGTTGGCAAAGTTTGAGGGTCTGCCACGCCCACACCTTCCGACTAATGAGAAAATCTTATATAACTTTTAGTCGCACATGGCTGACATTAAATTTGTCGGAGGAGTTCGATCAGATGCGAGGTGTGCAAACGCCTCTTCCACTCAAAATGGCCGACTTCCTGTGGACCTGCCACCATGGCGTCAAGAAACGTTTTGGTGCGTCCAAGCATGATGAAGACGTGTACCGAATTCCGTCAAGCTACGCCAAAATAACCCCAATGCGCAGGGGTTTTTGCAATGTTCAAGGGGGCGCTACAGAGCCATTTTGCTCCATCCATGGACAAAAACTCTACCGAAGATGGACGATTACAGGCTCGATGTCCCTGGCAAATTTGGTAATTTTTCGAGCACTTTGACATATATGCGATTAAAACACCTAATTTTTGCTTTTTTTAATTTTTAACTAGGTGGCGCTATACATGTAATCACTGGTTATGGTATGGGTTGACATGGCCCCTTAACACAAACACACAAGAACAACTTGGCCCTCCAGGCCCTACGGTTCTCGGGATATTCGAAGAAAACTGTGTCGCGCCACCTACAGGCCAGTTGGTGTATAATCATATACATCAATTTATTGCATGCCCCTCCATGAACGGAATTCCACGAAACTGAACGTGCAATCAGAAGGTGTCATAATGATCCCACACCTCCGATTTCGTGCAGTTCGAATTCTGACCTTGTCAACTTACAATTAACATTTATTACAACACTCCATTTTTGCTTTTTCATTTGTAACTAGGTGGCGCTATACATGAAATAAGTGGTAGTGGAATGGTTGACGTGGCCTCTTAAGACCAACATTAAAAAAAAATGTGGTCCTCCTAAGCCCTACGGTTTTCGATTCACAGAAAACTGAATCGCCCCACCCTCTTTAAAAGGGTTCCAGTCCGACGGGGGTGCAACGGATCAAAACGAAAATCAATGGTTCCACGCTAATCTAGTGGGGCTACATGCCCATCAATTTTCGTGCACCCCTGTTTCAGTGTCCCGGGAATCGTTGACAGAAAATCGGCGCAGCGGTCATAATAATGCATTGGAATGTGGGCTGTGTGATGATTAAACCATGACTTGCTGCTCCAAGAAATCTCATCACCGCACAGCCAATAGGACCTCTGTAGGCGTGGCTGCAATGATTGTGTGTGTGTGTGTGTGTGTGTGTGTGTGTGTGTGTGTGTGTGTGTGTGTGTGAAGGTGCATAAAAGGCATCGCCCCAATGGAGTGAATTTTTGCCGAAACAGTAAGAAAGTTATCTATCACTGACAATAAAAGAGAAGGATGCCCCTCCCCCCCAAAAGTCAGTGGAGCCTGAGGTGCTGTCTCAAACTGTGCATTAGTGTGCACAAGGGAAAACATAGTGTGTGTGTGCGCGTGCGTGTGTGTGTGTGTGTTCGGTCTGTGTGTGTGCGTGTGTGTGTGTGTGTGTGTGTGTGTGTGTGTGTGTGTGTGTGTGTGTGTGTGTGTGAGAGTGTGTGTGTGTGTGTCCGGTGTGTGTGTGTGTGTGTGTGTGTGTGTGTGTGTGAGAGTGTGTGTGTGTGTGTCCGGTGTGTGTGTGTGTGTGTGTGTGTGTGTGTGTGTGTGTGTGTGTGTGTGAGAGAGTGTGTGTGTGTGTGTCCGGTGTGTGTGTGTGTGTGTGTGTGTGTGTGTGTGTGTGTGTGTGTGTGTGTTTGTGTGTGAGAGAGAGAGAGAGAGAGAGAGAGAGAGAGAGAGAGAGAGAAGGAGAGAGAGAGAGAGATGTATAGGTCAGCTGACAACATGCTTATGCTAGCGAATGCACTGTTCAATGTGTATTCTGGCGTATGCTTTCTCCTCTCCTTGTCCTCTTTCTTCACAGCTCATCACAGGAGAAGCTCATGCAAACACATGAGACACCTTACAGTTTTTTATAACCCTTTCACACTTGTCTCAATAACTTGTCTTCTTTTTCAAAACACTTCACACATTCACCATATCAGTAGACTATGTGAACTAAACTGTGGATACTTTTGCATTGCTTTGATACAAAAATGCATTAAATGACTACTTCTTCTAATAAATTCTGGATACCTGTCTCAAACTCTGTATATTTTGTAGACATTTAAATACTGTGATCAAAACAGTTCCAGTTACTTTCAGTTCATTTTAGATTGAAATATGCTGTATTTTGACAGACAAATGAAATTATACACTTAAAATAAGATAATATTCTGATTTCTGATATTCAGATTCTTGCTTTGTTATGTTTGTTTGCAGCCTGGTTGTACATGTTGTATATGTTGTACTGCTGTATATGTAAGTCATGGGAAATGGTGACGCAAAAATGCAACTACAGAAAAGATCTGGTGCTTAGCAGATGTATTATTCATATGTATTGTAATATGTAATATTCATATTGTATTTTATCCAAAGTGACTTACAATGGCATCGTGCATTGACCTGGAATGGAACCTGACTGTTTGTTTAGGAACACTAATCACTGTACCTCTAACACCATTTACGACACACAGTAAATCTACCACACTCCATAGTGGTATCCACAGTATTGTAAAAGGCAAACGTACAGATCAAAAGTTTGTTCTTGGTGTCATGATTGTTGTGAGGCATTGGGGATTTAAGGGGTGAAAGATTTTATTTCTAAAGATTTACTGTAAATCAAGGGAGAATATTGCAATAAATGTGAAATATATAAAAATGTTATGCAAAATACAGAGGACACCATGGATAAGCATTAGGGTAGACACCTAATGGTAGCATGCTGTGTTGCTGTTTCACTTGCTGAACTGAAAAGAATACCACAGACCACAATTTGATGTGTATTAGTTTGTACTATAAAGTATCAGTATGTACTATAAAGATGTGTCATTGCAATGCAACACTAAATTATGCAAAACATATAAAGGATTGGGCAACACATACTGTGCTTCAATGTGTTTGAGTTTTTTAGTTCACTGTATATTGAGTACCACCGTAGCGTTGCTGGGTGACAGCATTGGCTTAAGGTATGGCTGCAGGAGTCATTTTTGGGTGAAGTATGAAGTGTTTTGGTGGTTGAAGAATATTTTGTTGTGCTCAGGTGCGTGTTTGTAAAGCACACTGTGTGAAGAATGGTACATGGTATTGAGACAAGTTTGAAAATTAGTGTTAAAAAAACAGTAATAAATCAACTCTGTGAGGCCATCATACCCCAAATGTCTTTATTGATTCTCCCCCAACGCTGAAGATTTGCATAGATATTCCACAACAGCTGAGAAATATTTCCTCCAATTCAGCATCTTATGTCACACCGGCTGTCAAATGAGATTGCTTTTTCTCCTTAATGGTTTTAGTCAGGCCTGATAACATCCAGCCTCTCCCATAGCACAGAGACACACAGTAGGTGAAACAGCATGTTGGGCCCTCTCACCAACTCCCAACAGTTGCCCTTTTTTGCAGACTGTTACCATATGGTGCTGCATGTGTCCTGTCATAACCATTCACAGCTGATGCTGGGAATACTAAAAACAGGAAGGGGCATGCAGAACGTACACAGGAAAGCCATTTGGATGCTGACTGCGATGTAACATTTTAGCATGCAGCATAAATCACTCGTGCTGCCCTTGCTGGAGCAGGGCAGCGAGCCGAGTGTCCTCGCTTCAACCGTGACTCAGGGAATGGAGAGTGAGGTGCAGAGTGGAGTGGAGTGGAGAGGAGAGGAGAAGAGAGGAGAAGAGAGGAGAGGAGAGGAGAGGAGAGGAAAGGAGAGGAGAGGAGAGGAGAGGAGAGGAAAGGAGAGGAGAGGAGAGGAGAGGAGAGGAGAGGAGAGGAGAGGAGAGGAGAGGAGAGGAAAGGAGAGGAGAGGAGAGGAGAGGAGAGGAGAGGAGAGGAGAGGAGAGGAGAGTGGTGGGCCATCAGTGCACAGGGCCAGCGGCCAGAGAAAATGTGCTGTGTCTGCAGGCGCTTTGGCTGGGATGGTGGGGAGGGACCAGACAGGGGTTATTGATAATGCCGCAGCTTCTTGTTCTGTGCTGCAAAATTCTATGACTTCTCCTTCCTTCCCTTTTTTGGGTGTATGTGTGAGAGAGTTTGTGTGTGTGAGTTTTGTACGTGGTACTCTTTCAGCTTCTTGCAGTGTTGTGTACAGTGCCCTCTGTTGGGCACTTCCACATAGAGTCAGGGGGTTTGCCAGGGGGTCTGATCCACACTCAGCCCAACCTCACCAGTCCAACCGCTGGCCTTTCTCTGACGCCCTCAATCTGGTTCTTGGTCTTTTTACCAGTAACTGTTAAATAGCTGACAGCTAATGGAATGCAGCTACTGCTTCAGCTGACACCAAGGGAAGGCAGTGGGAGAGTGGGAGAGAGTTTTCTGGAGGTAATGAGAGGTTCTAAGGGAGATTTATGCGTCATATAACACTTCACAATGGCGGTACTTCTTCAGCACACACACAAGTTTTGAAAGTGTGGAGGTGTTGACAGTGAATATATCTTTATGTGGACAAAGAGCTGTATGCAAACGTGCGTGTGTGTGGCTGTGTGTGTGTGTGTGTGTGTGTGTGTGTGTGTGTGTGTGTGTGTGTGTGTGTGTGTGTGTGTGTTTATCTGTTTCAGCATTGTTGCCTCTACCTCAGCTTCCAGACCACTATTATTCCAGGGTCAAGGCAACAGAGGAGAGAAACTATAAGAGACTATTTTCTCGTTCCTTTCATTATCTGTTGTTCAGAGGGAGGCCTTCTCGACAGACAGCAAGGGCAGTGTCTCACAGTAGTGCTACTGTATATGGCTGAAATATTTATCAGGCTAAGGGAGGACAACGCTTCATGCATGCCTGGTCTTAAATGTTTAATTGACTACCAAGCAGAGAAAAATAGTAAAGGCAGGATCAGTTGGAAGGACAAATTAAGGAAACTCTTGACATATAAGAGAAATGAAACAATGCCTTTAGCACAGAAGGATTTTTTTTAATTATGTGTGTCCTCAGGTGCACATGAGTGAAATTTTGACAATAAATGCAAACGCAAATCTCTTTAAACTTACTTACTCAGTAAATCAGAGGGTTGGAGTGGGGGGGGGGGGGGGGGGATTCATTGGGCATAGATTACTTCACTTGTCGCTTTATAGACTACTTTATGCTTTGCACAGTTTTCACTTCTTTTGGTAACCCTTGTCAGCACTGTCCAACACTGCACTACTGATTAAACTGAGCTATTGATGAGCCTATCCCAAGGCTTTCATGACAAATATCAAATCATTTAAGAAGAATACAGCTATAAAGAAAAGAAAAAAAGATTTATATGTTTAAAAAGCATCTTTCGTATTATGACAATAAAGATGGGTTAATTTCAAAGAGGCACAGCCTATGTTACGCATGCTCACATTGATCAGGGCCTCGGCTCCCGAACGCGCACTTAGCCTAAAAAGCACTTGAAATCGTTCGTAAGAGGAATCCTACGTTGCAGACGGGTTTCCCAACGCGGCACTTAGCTTAAGTGTATCTTTCGTTGAGAAGAATTCTACGTGTGGTCAGGACCAGTAGTAACTTCACACTTAGCGATTTAATCCACCAGGGGCGTTGTTCGACCGTCGTTCGGAAGAAAGGGGAATTAAAAAAAAAAACATGGCTACTTGAAACGAGGAATATTTTACATTAATAAAGCTATCTACACAACTTTTTATATGTTTATAATGACTCGGTTTGATCTGAAATGTGCTACGCGACCAATGGAGAGTATGTAGGTCTTAACTGAAGCTTTCAAACAGTAGTTTTATGGCACAATTAGCGCTTATGCCACCACTCCATTGGCTTATATGGTAGCTTTCTTGCTAGATGGTTGTATACATATATATTTGCAACCATGTTCTTCATTGAAACTTTTTTTAAATCGCTAGTTTCATAGCTCATACAGTCACGCATGACGTACGCTTCAACCCCCTCGACACCTTATCCAGGGGTGTCGTTCGGCCTATTTTAGAAGAAATCCAAACGATGTTTCTGTGTATAGCACATCATGAGAATGTCATTGTTCCACCTGCCTATTCCCATCAAAATAGAAATAAAGAATATTGAGTATTTGAAAATAAAGATTAGGCTATACAAAACTAGTGCAGTGCCCGTAGGAATTATGCATTCTGGAGTGGTAGCAGACGTAGAGCTGTTGGGTAGTGTAATGGCAAGACATATTTGCACTCCACATAGGTACAGGTTACACTGAAGTATTATTGTGATGCATGCTTCCTTTTCATTAAGAAATGTGTTAATGGTAGCCTTTTTGGAGAGTTACCAACAAATAAAGTTTGAGATTATGTAGGGGATGCAGTTGAATATACTGTAGATGTCAACGTTGCTGTCTAAACTAAAAACTAAATGTCATAAAGAAAGACATTATTTAAAATGAAGTTATGGTTGAAATAGGATCACTTCTTTATTGTAAAGGTAAGTGTAGGGTAAGAATGGTCATGCAGTTGGACTCAAATGTAGGTTAATTTTATTGAATGTATGTAGCCTACTGTACTGTATGACTTCGATGATGCTAGCTTTGACAGCCCACTCTCAGACAGATCGTAATAAATGTCCTTACAATGGGAACACAATTTAAATAGGCTACTCTGCTGGAGATGGCGTTACTATCCCCGCCCCGAATTCAGTGCACATTGCACGTTCGATGCACGCATAGCTAATTTCACAGCAATTAACGTAAACAGGTTAACCTGACGTAAACAGCTCCTAAGAGCTACTTAAGAACTCGTGCACGTTGCGCTCTTGCACCTGACTTTAAGTTGATGGTTGGGAAACGCACGTAAATAGAAAGTGTTACTTAGTGTACGATGTCGCCAAAAACGACGTAGGCCGTTAAGATACGTCGTTATCGGGAAACGAGGCCCTGAACACCCTAATACGATCTAAAACCATAAAACAAATGCTAAATCAAAGTAATTTGGCTAACCATGGACCCTTGAAATTACAAACGGTTGAGGCCTACTTGAACAAGTCCTCTTCTGAATTAAGGCTGATTACTCATACAGTCATATAAAGAAAACATGAGGCTAAAAGAAAATAGAAGAAAAAAATGTAGGTATTATATATAATAGAGTAAAAAGTAAAAGTACAGTTCTTTAAAGTGTCCAAATTTAACTGCAGGTACCTATATTTTGTTCTTTAAAGTATTTTTTTAGCCTTTTACTTTGCTACTTTTGCTATTGTATTCCTTTGTTGCACCACTAGTCATCTGTGCACCGTCAGTGTATTTAGGTGTAGCTCTTAGAACTGTTGGAGGAAGTTTCCCCTTTTTTGTGTGTCCGCTCTGCTGGAACTTAGGATGATCATGGTTCTTTTTGAAGGACTTTTTTTAGCTCCCACTTCAGGGTGCTGACAGGGTAGGTAGACTACTCTCCCAGGACAATAGGAACCATGAGTGTCGCCCTGCATTATTCAAACTCCATTCGAACCTTATTATTGTATTACAAACCAACCATCAGCTTGCATCACTTTAGTGTTTCTATTAGCGGTGTGAATGCAGACAGAAAATAAATGCCTTTAAAAATCCCTTTAAGGTATAAAGTTCTCTGGCGAGGGATGAAAGGTGAGGACAATTCTAGGGGCCCACAGCCCAGAGGGGCCCCACAAAAACCCCAGTAGCCTATTATGTAAGCTTCCCTTTCCATGACTAAATTAAAATATGTATAGGCATATCTTATGTTCATACTAATGCATCAGAGTTAAAACAAAGCGAAAAAATCAAGCAAAATTTTTATTTAAATATGGTTTGGTCCATACGCACATTAACGCACGCGCACGTGAAAGAGAAACTGTCATCTGCAGAGTTTAAAATGATAATAAACGAAGGGAAAGAGATATTTCTGCTTAATAGACGATGCAGATTCTAATTAGGCTGTTGGAGGATATGTCCAATGTAAGAAGTGTGAAGTTTTAATGAGATATGATTGATGCAACTCTCGATGGTTGGATGTAGATAGTTTCATAACGAACGTCGGCGTGCAAAAATATCTTCAATGGTAAGACTTGTCTGTTGTGCCTCCGTTGGTGTATCATAAAACGTGAGTTTTATTAAAATATAGCGTGTGTAATGTGTATGTATTTCATTCCTTTTGTTAACCTTTCCTGCTGTCTGTCTGACAGTAGTTGGGGATTGCAGGGGAGTAAAATGCTCAACGGCCGAAGTACATTACATGTTTTTAACTTTGGGGTTAATTCCCTTTCCTTTACCTCCCTTCCCTTTACAGACAGCAGGAAAAGTTACAAAACGGAATGAAATAGCTACACATTACACACGCTATGCTTTAATAAAACTCACGTTACTCACATACTGGTTAACACTGTTACAGCACATAAATGTTTGTCGCTGCATCCAAACTATGCGTCACCGTTCTCCCTCCCTGTACGTGCTCATCTAAAAGGAGCCGCACCATTTTACTAAACGTTCCTGCAATGTGAATCATTTAATTTAAAATTATGCTTATTGGCCTTATTGTGCACCATTGTGCGTTTAACGGCGCTTTTTTGTGTGAGAGAGCATTTGACTGTTGATGCCCCAGTTTAATAAAGCTAGGCTATTCGTTGCCTAAATCTGGCATTAGTAGGCTACTATGAACAGTTGAGAAATTGATTCCGTCGGGCTTGGTTCGGATTCGAAAAAAACACATTTGAATGGCTGTCGGACTCGGTCCGGGCTCGGTTACTATTCTGCCGGACCGGACCGGGCCAGGCTCGGACAGAAAAATTCGGCCCGATCCATGCTCTAATCTGCATCCTCAACGGGCATTAGTTGTCCATACTCCGATTTTATTTCCTGCCATTCATTGTCGGATAAGGACGTGGGGCGTAAGATACTGAAGCAAACCCTGAATATCAGTGATGCTGATCCCAAGGTCAAAACATAAAGTCAGTACAAAATGAAACCACTAAATATCATCCACAGAAAAGATCAGTAAAGTCATAATTCGCCAAACGTTATAATACGCTGTCAATAAAATCCCAGTAGCAGTAGGACACAGTTTTCCATTCTTACATGAGTGTTTACTAAAACTAAACTGCTATGGTAGCCTATTGACATGAGTCTTAAGCAGGGACATAATAATACCCAGTGACTCTTTGTTGAGTGGTTCATTGAAAAAAAAAAATGAATTGGGTGCATTGCGTCAGGCACTGCCAAGAACATAGAGGAAAAGAAAAATTAAGAAAAATATATAATACATATACAGTAGTCTAAGAAAAAAAAGTTGTGTAAAATTGGCGATGACAAGTTGGGGGGGGGGGCACAACAATATTCTTTCAGGGGGCCCAGAATTCCTAGCAACGGCCCTGGTTTCAACCAAACCTTCCACTAATTAAGTTCAGCCTGACTCTGACTCTGCCCACTCAGTGCCTTTGATCACACCTTCACTGCTCTCTCTGAAGCATGTCCTTTTTGTACAACAGTGTGCATGCGCTGCTGTTTCCTTCAGCCATTTTCACCCTCAAACTAGCGCCCTTTATCTAGCTTCTCTGTTTCTCTGAACTGGCAAAAGGTGCAAGCAAAGTTAACTTTTTCTTTAACTTTAACTTTAACTTTAGGAGCCATAACCATATACTGTGTAATGACAAAACAATTAGACATAAATATGAATTCTGCAAAAGATTGGGTTGCCTGGGAATGAAGGCTTTGACATAGTCTCACGTATACTGCGCCTAAAGACAAGCACATATTGCCAACTCTGGCTTTGGAGAGAGAGGTAGTGGTTGTTTTTCATCTCAGTCTTCTTGAAAGCTCAAACAGATTTTGCTTCTCCGCTGGGGAGTTTGCAGTGCATACTCTGCACAGAATTTAAAACAACAACAACAAGCTTACAAAAAGAGAAAAAAAGGAGACAAAAACATGACTAAACTTGTCTCTCTGAGGAAAACCATTTCCCAGATGTGGTTTGAATCTCAATTATCTTATCTATCATTAGCTGGGTTTCCATCTAACTTCTTAATAAAGTTTTTGACCATTTCAATAGAAAAACCCTGAGTGGAAATTCGTATAAAGTCGAATAAGAAATGAATTAGCTATTTATGCTAAATTTACGTAAGTGTATTTATGAACATTTGCCTACAAGACATACGAGTCTGTGCACATTTCCATCCACTTTGCTATGCAAATAACTCTCCTAATCTGGGGAAGAAGTCTGTGAAACACATCATCTCAACAAATGCGATTTAATGCGAATAAACCCGTTTCCATCAATCTTTTGTCGCATTATACTCATCTCATGATTATCTGAATTTTCATGAATGTCCTTAAAATATGCGCATGAGGATTCCCAGCTAGACTTCTCTGTACCGCTTCTGTTTCTCCTTTTTTAGCATCAAAGAGAGTTATTCACAGATGGGTTGAAGTTGCTTCTGTCACACCAGAGAGAGCTGAGTGGGGTGATTCACTCATGCATTAATTATACCACTTGTAAGGGCAAAGTGTGTGTGTGTGTGTGTGAGTGTGTGTGTGTATGTGTTTATATATACGTGTGTGTGTTTGTGTCTGTGTCTATATGTACATGTGTGTGTGTGCGGCTATGTGTGTGTTATCAAGGTCTATTCATTTCTTTCTATCATTTTAGAGTGAGAGATTATGTGTGTCTGTATCTGTGCCTGTGTGTGTGTGTGTGTGTGTGTGTGTGTGTGTGTGTGTGTGCGTGCGTGCGTGCGTGCGTGCGTGCGTGCGTGCGTGCGTGCGTGCGTGCGTGCGTGCGTGCGTGCGTGCGTGTGTGTGTGTGTTGGGGAAGGGGTTTATATCAGTGTGTCAATATCCGGGAGAACTTCTCCTGGAGGCAGCCTGTTGTGTGTGTTTTCAAGGTTGGTCCCCTGAGACTGCATGCCAATCACTGAATCATCTGAAATGAAAAGCTGCTACCTGGAAACGCAGATGTGTGTGGTAGTCAGGGACTGCAGGCATTCAGAGCTCTCTACACCACACTATCATGAAATATTTATGACTCCGCCATTAGACTCCTTGATTCATAACTATCCCTTTTTTCTGTGATGAACCGGAAAAGGTAGCATCTTGGTTTCAAATGAAGCAGTCAGACAAGGACAGTAATTGGACTTAATTATAATAATAATTTAATATCATAAATTCAGGTGGTAATGCATAACAAAACAGAAAGGGGTTTATTCCTGTTTTTGTGTCACTCGATGTGCTTGGTGTGTGTGTCTATATACACAGCAAGCTGAAACTCATGGTGGAGAGAGTGCATGTCAGCATACACATACACATATTTTATTGAGTTATATACAATATATATATATATATGTGTGTGTGTGTGTGTGAGCTGCACAGAGGAAAAGGGATTTTTTTCCACATGAGCTATCTCTCTGTTTTTCTCTCTCTTTTACATTTGGCCATCAATGTTCCTTTTTAGTGTAAACCATAACTGGGTTTATAGGTTCTCACAGTGACAGATGTCCATGCAGTGAAACTACAGTTTGACTTCATATTCACTCCTCTCACAACATGTGTGTATGTGTGCGTGTGTGTGTGTGTGTGTGTCTGTCTGTGTGTGTGTGTGTGTGTGTGTGTGTGTGTGTGTGTGTGTGTGTGTGTGTGTGTGTGTGTGTGTGTGTGTGTGTGTGTGTGTGTGTGTGTGTGTGTGTGTGTGTGTGTGTGTGTGTGTGTGTGTGTGTGTGTGCTGCACAGAGGAAAAATTGGAGGGACTTTTTTTCCACATGAGTTATCTCTCTGTTTTTCACTCTCTTTTACATTTGGCCATACATTTGTGTGTGTGTGTGTGTGTTTGTGTGTGTGTGTGTGTGTTGGGGGGGGGGGGAGGCTGTGTGTGTACGTGTGTGTGTGTGTAGAGTCTGTGTGTATGTGTTATTGTGTAGATTGTTACCCTGCAGCTCTGACTCATTTCCTTGGCACAGGTCTAAAGTACTCTTGAATGTAAATCTCAGATGAGGCTCTGAAAGTTATTGCCAGCCTAATGGAGGAGAAAGAATTAGGGGCTGTTTACCCAGACTGCCAAAGGGGAAGCTGTAACTGGAAAGCTCTGACACACAGTCTGGTTTTTGTATAATTCTTCATTCAATCAGTGGTAATACATTTGTTCGATTAGTGTTTATGCTATCATCTAATGCGTGTGGTCTTCAAATGTGCCACTAGCCATGTCCACAGAGATTGTGATGATTATGTTTGACTGAGATCAAAGTAGTGATTAAAATGGAAGATGCACTTTTGGAATAGTATTACTTATGTATGCAAATGTGTGTGTGTGTGTGTGTGTGTATAATGTGTGTTTCTGTGTGTGTGTGTGTGTGTGTGTGTGTGTGTGTGTGTGTGTGTGTGTGTGTGTGTGTGTGTGTGTGTGTGTGTGTGTGTGTGTGTGTGTGTGTGTGTGTGTGTGTGTGTGCTATTTACGTTGTGAACAAAACAACCTGGATTCCTTACTGTTTGGTTCCTAACTTAATTTTTTTGGTTGATGCTCCTGTTGCTGTGAGGTCACCCCTGCCATCAATGTTACAGTAAAACAGTTCACGTTCTACTTCATTATCTCATTTTACAACATATTTTTACTCCCACCCCTTCCTTTGTCTTCCTCCAAATCTGAAGGCAACGCCCAGGCTCTGCAGTACTGCAGTCTGCCTTACGCTTTCCAAAAATGTTTCACCCCTCCTCTGTCCCACTGCCTAACTCTCTGCAGTAGGGGAGGGAGGGAGGGGAGGAGGAGGAGAGGAGGAGGGAGGGGGTGAGAAGAGAAGAACTTCGTGACGCTCACTGCTGCACTGCACCCAAGTCACCCTGGCAGATTGTTTTGTGTATTGTTCTTCATAACCCACTCATACAAATGTTTCCAGAGAGTAATGACTGCCTTTTACTGACTGAGAGATCGACTTACTCACTCATTCACTCACTTACTCACTCACTTAGACACTCTCTTACTTGGTTACTTATTCACTTACTCACTCACTTTCACGAGGATGTATTAATAACATGGGACCTAATGTTGACACTGTCTCCCCATGTGTGGACAGAAGTCCAGGAGCAGACCCTGAAGTTGGCACAAGACAAAGCAACGTTCTCATTCTCTCTTTCTCACTCACCACACCACCCCCCCACCTAATCTCAGTCCCTCATCTTTATGTCAGCAGATCAGTCGTGTCTGATAGGGCCACACCTAAAACGGACCAGTGTGATTAGAATAATTGAAATCTGATGCCAGGTATGCACTAGTGGGGGAATTGAGTCATCAACACCTTCAGCAGGGGAGGCATTTCTGGAATAGTGATTCAAATGGATAGCTCAGTCAATCAGGGGCTTTGCTAAAGCCATGTCTGAGCTTGTCGTGTTAATGGGGTAGTACACAAGAAATCAGGCATAAAGACAAGTCAACAAGATTATTTGCAATTGAACATGGAAACATATTGGCATCAATTCTAATAAAATAGTTCAAAGTATATTGAGGATGCAGAAGTATATCCTTGTGCATTGCAATTATCAGCCTGATCATTTGACAAAATGTTCAGTTTCATAGAAGCTTTATAAATGTTGCTCAGGGAAATCAATATACAGTACAGAACAGTAGTTGCACAGCATGCGAGCGCTTTGAAAAGCAAACACATTTGCTGTAATGTAATGCTTGTAGAGGAGTTGCCCTGTATGCATTGATCTGGAACGGCATTAACATTGTCCTGAAGTGCTCCTGGTCGGCTCTCAGGGGGTGCTGTAACTTAACCTCAGGGGTTCAGCACATTTCCGAGCAGGACACCAGAGAAGCAGCTCAATAATGCAGCATGCGTTAAAATGCACACACACCCATTCATCTGCATTCAAGTGTAATGCGATTTGTTTGACACTGACAGAGCTTTAGGCTTTCTGTGGGTGCTTTAAGAACATTTTTAGGGGTGCTGTATAAGTTCGTTTATGAAAACAGAACTGGTATTCTATATGATGGATTAGGCGACTCAGTATGAAGCAATCCTCTCATCAGCAGTTCCCATAGCCAGGGAGAGGCCAGGAGACATCGTTCTTTATCTTGACAGGAAACAAAGCGGCAATTCTGAGGAAGTGGATCAAACAGGGTGACTCTGAGGTAAATGTTGGATAAGAACCAAGGATAAGAAAAATCAAGACATCTCGAGTGAAGAGGTGAAAAATATCAATCTATAAACAAAACTCCATCCATTCAAATGGATTATGCTTAAAGAACTGCACTATGTTAGAATAAAAAGCTTTAAAACCTTATCAAGCTTTAAACTTAAAACAGTTTTAAAACTACTACTCTGCTTTTACACAAATGTTCTTAAGATATTTAACAAACAACAAAACAGCTAAACCATGCACAGTTAGAAAAGTTTAAGCAATAGTATTAAGGGGGGGGGGGGGGGGGGGGATAGATTGTAGGCTACTGCATTAATTATGGCCAATACTGAATTATCTCTCTCTCTTGCTGCCACCTAGAGTATATTGTTTCCAGTAGTTTGTAGCCTAGTTTTAAATAGGCTATATTTTATAAATTGCTTTAATGCACCTCATCACAAATATGATTCACTCATTTGTCCATAACCAAACTCTTAAAAGCACAAATACACTATTTACAAGGTTACAAGAAGAAATACCTGCATTGAAAAAGTACAACAGTGACATACAATTCCGCCCCCCCTCCCCCCACCCCCAAATGTCAATTGCCTACAGCTTTGCCACACACAGATTTTGCTACATTCAGACCTACCATGGCTCCTCACATGTTTTCTCAAACCAAATGAATCCGAATGATATATTATTATAGCACCAAACTGATTTTATTTTGCACAGGCACTATCGCAGACCACTGTATTTAATTGTTCGGGGTCCTTCTATCACAACCAAAACACGTTTCAAGTATGGAGGAATAGTAATCATACCTATCGACTGTGTAAGAGCCTAAAATCAGTGCGGTCAGAAGAAGGTGAAATGTGGATGTAATTGACTTGAATTGCACGTGTGTTTAGTGAGCATTGTTTGTTTTACGTTGTTTTCGTCTAGTCCCCTATTGCAAAAGACATCTGAATGTAGCTGCCTTCTTGCTATCTTTAAACTAGCTTGTTAACCAAGTAGATTGGTTAACGTTGGTTAGCCGATATTTTCCTGCTATTTAAGTTGACACTAGGCATGTATAGTTTCATGCATTCAACGTTTTGATTTTACTGTAAGATATATGTGATGACACTGGAGATCATGCCTTACGTAGCGTAACCTGTAAAAGTTGTAACGTTATTGTCATAACGTGTACTTAGGCTAATGCTTTTGGCAGTCCTGTTCCATTTGGTGGTTAGAATCCCGTATTGATAACTTGCTAGTACAATATGCAGTGTGGTCATATAGTAACCCCATCAGACCCTAGCTATAACAGCAGCCTTTGTCGTCGTTGAAACGTCAAGGTTAGCTCACTAGCTAAGTAGGTTACTTAGCTGACAACATCATGGGTCCCTTAAAATCACATATCTAAAAATCTAACGTTCACATTTTCAAGGAGCATTTTCAATTACCAAGATTTCCTTTTCGTTGAACAGGGCCATTGGCTGAACAAAGGACACAATGGGGCGATCATCCAGGGATAAACGAGATATATACTACAGACAGGCGAAAGAGGAAGGCTGGCGAGCAAGAAGTGCATTCAAACTGTTGCAGCTGGACGAGGAGTACAATCTCTTTGAAGGTAAAATTGGCTTCAACCTATTTCTGACCAGTGATATCTGAAAAGTAAACTTGCATTTTTTTTGTCATTTCAAACAGTTGTGTTGTGTTAGAGTGCTCTTGATGGGTTGGTCTAACATTCTAATGCCAGTTGTGTTCCTCAGGGGTGAATCGTGCAGTGGATTTGTGTGCTGCCCCAGGCAGCTGGAGTCAGGTGCTGAGTCGAAAGCTCCGGTGAGATCTTAATGCGCGTCATTGTGAAGAATTTGTGTCTGTATGAATCATCAGATACTACATGGTCATTTACCAATTTGTCGTGGCACTGCACAGAGCACGATGTGCGTTCAGTCTCATTTCATTCAAACAAAGGTGTTTTTGTTTTCCTGCTCCTCTGTAAATTGCCTTAAGTAGAATTGTCAGAACTTCCATCAATAGATTTTTGTCAGTGTTCCTACCATCCATTTTCAGGGTGTGCCCAATACACTGAACCCTCTTGACCATCTTAATGAGGATGAATATGCGAGCTTGCATTTGGCTGGGATTATGCAGGGGTTAAGGTGTGTACTAATGCAGTGTTTGGCATCTGATGCTGATCACATTTCTGTGGGGTGCTTTAGGGCAAAAGAGGGGAAAAAAGAGGATGTGAAGATTGTTGCAGTGGACCTCCAGGCAATGGCCCCTCTACCTGGAGTCACACAGATTCAAGGAGACATCACTAAGGTGCTGTTTACACTTTTAGTATTACAATCAATACTCTAAGCTGAGCTAAGATGTCTGGTATGAACATATTGGTGGAAACAACCACATGAGACAACTAAATATTCTTTTCAATATCATTTGGAATATGTGTTGGATATGAACTTCAGTTGCTAATATATAGGAAATAGCAATTGTTTGTGTTCTTTTACACACTTCGCATACTAACCTGTCACCACCTCATGTTTTTTTTTTTTTGATAGTTGTCTACAGCTGAGGAGATAATCAAGCATTTTGAGGGACAGTCTGCAGATCTGGTTGTGTGTGATGGCGCACCGGATGGTAAGACATGGCATGCATTGCCTACATTTACACTATGCCAGCTAAATGTTTAAATGTTAAATGTTTTGTCAAACTTGAAGCACTAAATACTAAATAAAAAAAGAATGGCAATTAAGGAATTGGATATGCCAGATACATAATCAAAAACAGAGTATACATCAGATTGAATACAGCAGGTTAGCGTCTGGACAAGGCTGTAGTTCTGTGGGACTCAATATACTACCGTTCAGAAGAAGTTCCTTTGTCATGCTTTTGTTCTTAGACAGGCTCTTCTGTGCAATACATGACTAAGAAAAGTAAGATAACCATTTAAAGTTGTGAACCACATCCTTCACCAAACAATGCAGACTGGCTCTAACCAAGCTTAAAAAAGGAAGTGAAAGGCCCCAGTGCACAACTGTACTGGAGAATAAAAAAAGCTCTAATTTGAGAAACGGATGCTTCATAGGTTGGCATCTGGTATCTTTATTTATCTTGCTTTAAAAATTCTTAACACCCGTTTTTCAAAACAAAGGGCTTTCTCAAAACTGCACACAGAAAACTGAAAACCTCACACACAAAATGCTAAACCTGACACTCCCTTTGCGAGAGGACTCTTTGCCATCAAATCTCTTAACTGTCCACAAAATGGAACTTGTGTTTTCATTTGGTACACACAGCCATATTTTCAAAAGACACACATACATTCATTGAGTACACACAGCTAAGCATTTGCTGCACACTGCAGCACAAAATTGAAAACACTCATCGAAATGGAACACCATATGAATGACAATGACAATGACTCGAGAATGAGCATAAACCCTCTCCTTCTCTGGTTGTTGATCTTTTCAAAGTTCTCCATAGTTTACCAAACAAAACAGAGGCGCAAGACACTTTTATGGTGCAGTCCTCACTGCAAATTGGTCAAAAGACCTGAATGTTTAGAGATTTGACTTTGTGTCTTGTAGGTTGATGCTTTGAGATTTTACTTGAGAAGTGTGTGCAACAACTGAACTTTGTGTACAGTGTTTTGACAAGGTGATTTGTAATTGACATCAGAGTGTAAACAAGGAAAATCAGAGTCTAATGCAGATAAGGCAGTGTTAAGTATTGCCAAACTGAGTCGAGCGATTGGTACATGAAGTGAAGGTTGTGCAGAATTTTCACTTTTTAGGTCTTAACAACTGTGAAAAACTGTAACGCCACTCCAGCAAAAAAAAAATATTTCAAGGCAAAATGTTATTTTAAACCTTGGCAGTATTTTCTTTTCATTTTGTACCTTATTTGATAAATCAAAATGTGAGTTTTCCTGGGAAACATGATTTTTTTTCAAGGCTGTTCCAAACTTTTGGACAGTAGTGGATTTTTCTGAAATTGAAAGAATTTGGAGAATCAGCTGGAGAATCACCCGCAAATGACCTGATTTTGTTGTGTAGCCTTGATCTTTCTCTCCATTTAATCCCAAATCCACACAGTGGTGATTATGCAGATCCTGTCACATTCATCTTACCTCTATCTGCCTCTTCATATTGTCCTGGGAGAGCTGGAAGGATGAAGTAATTATCCATTTGCAGTCTAAAGGGTTGCTTAATAACCTCCACTTGTCTTACCAGCAGGCCTCTGTAGGATAATGTGCTCTGTAGGATAATGTGCTTGCTTGGTTCAGGATTCCACTCGCTTAGTACATGTTCCATTTTCCAATTACTTACACATTTCTGAATCAAGTACACATCACAGTACAAATTACTGAATCTAGAACCAGCAAAACATCCTTTAACCATTATCTGTGATATTGTTTTTGCTTGCACTGTAGCAGGTAAGAACTTTTAATCTGTATTAAGGTTTTTTTGTCCGACGCTATCGAGGTAACAACCAACAGCCTTGTCTTGCAGACATTATTACTTTATTACATAATTACAGGTTAGCTGCCACTGAAAGAAGTTATCTAACATGCTCACCAGTGAATATGTGGTGAAATCGTGCTGTGGGAATTCAAAAATATACATAGGATTTTGTCCCTGTGACCACAAAACTACATACTGAAAACATGGTGGGCTGGTGGGAATGAAAAATGGTAGTGATGATGGTGCCTTATTTTGTTGCCTCTTCACAGGTACTTCAGCATGATTTTGAGGGTTTCTTTCACTTTGGTTATGCTGATGAAAGCTGATTGTGATGGCTGTTTTATTAATACCTTTGTGATTTCTGTCCACAGTAACAGGACTCCATGATGTGGATGAGTACATCCAGGCTCAGCTTCTGCTTGCAGTGAGTACCTTCTGTCTGGTATAACAGCTGTTAAACAATGTGTATTTATTACTTAATCTTTTTTTGGGGGCGAACAAATTAGTTTTTTTCAAATGGTGTATCAGAGCTTCTACTGCAAGTTTAGTCTACACCAATTAAGAAACAAAAATGTGTTAAGAATGTTGTGAGCTGTAGCAATTCAATTAAATTGTATTTATATAGTGCCAAAAATGGTTTAAATTGTCTCTAGGTGCTTTACAGAACCCAGGGGGGGTTTGTTGTATGTTGTTGTTGAGGAGAGAAGAGTGAATCCATCCGCTTACACGTATTCGAGGATAAAACATATTAGCACACATGCAGCATATGTACATCATGCATACATGATTACAAGAAACATGACCTACAGTACATGCTGTAGAGCCAGCATTCAAAGGATTGGTTGTAAAACAGCTAAGTGGTTATACAGCGTTACATTTACATTTAGTCATTTAGCAGAAACTTTTGTCCAAAGCGACGTACAAGAACAGAGGAGAGAACAGTCAAGCTAAGAGCAATAAAACCTGGTGTAACAATAAATACTGGCTTTTTTTTTTTTTAAAGAAGCGTTCTTCTATTATAAGGATAGACAGAGCAGTGAAGTAGAAAATGGCATTTGATTATATTATGGATAAATAGGCTGGCATACATTAAAAGCAGAGTAGAATTAGTGCATAATAGTTTGGTGGGAATGGGCAGCTGTAAGCAGATGGTTTCTGCTGGTAGATCGGGTGGAAAGACTGCGGCAGCATCCCAAAGTGTAGATAGTCAACAGTAGAAGGGGAAGAAAAGAGGCACAGTGAGTGGACATAGCTAAGTTGCCTTATATGTCACTATAGGTGATGGTGAAAAGGATGAATGTTCTCGCGGTTACCACTTAGTGGTAAGTGAAGTGTAGGCTGTGGAGTGTAAATTTGAGATTCGAGTGAAGTAAGCAAAGGTCAGTGTAGCTATATGTGGACGTGTTGATGGTGCTCATGTTGTTGTGTTGTTAAGCAATGTATGTAGATTTGGACTGTGGTTAACCTAAACTGTGTTTCACTTAGGCTCTCAACATCACCACACACGTTCTTAAGACAGGTGGAACGTTTGTTGCAAAGGTGAGTTGGATAAAACATGTGCATTTGAATAATTCAGTTCCTTTGAAAATTGAATGCTGCACTGTTTAATGGGTATTTTGTAGTCCAGTTTATTGGAATGGTCGATATATGAAACATGCTTTTATTGACAGGCCCACATACAACACAAGCTTAGAAAAAAAAATGTAACCTCTGTGTTGCTCCTGCTACCATTCTCAGATCTTCCGGGGGAAGGACGTGACCCTGCTGTATTCCCAGCTGAGGATCTTCTTCAGTCGGGTCACCTGCGCCAAGCCACGCAGCAGCCGCAACTCCAGCATAGGTGAGTCAGAGAAGGTCCTTCACCGGTAGGGGGAGCCACTGCACAAGGAGAACCCCAGTGCAGACAGTTTATGACTGTTTTAGTCCTAGGCCTGTCCAACTTCATCAGCAACCCTGTATTTTGATCAACTTATAGGCCTTGCTTGTTAATTTGTATGAATTTGACAAATCCTCTACAATCTGGTCAAACTGTTGTAAAAGGTGTGAAGGTGGTGTAGAGATTTTTTTATTCTGCTAATTAATTCTCATTTGATTTCGGATTTGATTTTACGACAGGTGTACGTGTTAATAACAAGAGATGTCTGAGAGAAATGTCTGAGAGACATTAGGCGATTGCTGTTTTGGAACATGCTACTTTAAAGCAGCAATAAGGAGTTCTGTTCCAAAACTAGCAAGCTAACTACCTAAAAGGCATGCAAAAACCTTGTAAACACCACCAACAGCCCAGTTGACACTGATAGAAGCCTGCCCACACACTAACTGGTGTCTTTTGGCAGTATAGCTAGTGTCATGCTGTTAAAGCTTTTCTTCCATTTTTGCCATGTGTTCCAGCCAGGAAACACACAACTACATAGTAGTGCATATCCTGGAGGGCTAGTGGGAAAGACTGGTGTTTATCTGTCCTTCACATGACCATACACTATCCAAATGTATTTGAGGATGGTACCAAAACTAGTTGCCTATAAAACCATACCTCAAAAAGTGTCAAATTGCATAGTGTTACTTTAAGCCTTTTAATGTTGAGCATTATAGAATGTTCCTTCCATACCGGTTCAGCGGATCCTGGAGAAACACTGCAATACCCAGCAGGACAGAATGGACTTTCCATTTGAACAATTGAGATCATAAACGTGTTAATTCCGAGAAAAAAAATTGATGCCTCCTTACATTTCAGTTTGAGTCGTGCTGAAGAGTTTTTGTTCAATGTCATCTCTCCCTGTATAAATGTTAAACATGCATGGGGAAACATTTTTGAATGCAGCCATTTCTACGGGTTGAGCAGTTCCACAGGCTAGAAACCTGCCTTCTGATATAAGGGCAGTTTCCTATTGAGGAAGTAGAGTGGTTGACACATTTCTGCTTTTCCTTCTGCAGAGGCGTTTGTGGTATGCCGAAACTACTCCCCACCGGAAGGCTACGTCCCCAATATGTCCAACCCTCTGTTGGATCATTCCTATGGTACAATGCACTGATGGTTCCCTTTAACATTTAATACAATGCCATTTTAATTATTGCATGACTTATTTGATAGTCTGGCAGTAATTTAATGATGATAATCAGTAAGGTGATGCCTCCAGTTTCTGTTGAAATAATTGTCTGTCTCTGTCTTTGACTTAGATGTAGACTTTAACCAGCTGGAGGGCCCCAACCGTATCATTGTTCCTTTCCTCGCCTGCGGTGACCTGAGTGCTTTTGATTCAGACCGCACCTACCCTCTGCAGGTACTGATCATATAGGAGCTCTCACCCACACCAATCTGTATGGTAAAGAAGTATATATTAGTCAACAATATACCAAAGTACATTTTTTTTTTTTTAAATACCAAAACCCACTTAAAAGTAGTGTAAATGCTGCCAATATTTATTTCATTCTCAACACATATTCTCTTTGTCTTTTTGTCTGTGTTGCTTTCTCTTTGTCCTTTGTGTCTGCATGGTCTCTCTTTCTCTTTCTCCTTTCAGCTGGATTCCGGTAAAGAGTACACCTACACGCCTCCCACCCAGCCCCCCATCCACCCCCCGTATGAGCAGGCCTGTTTCATGCGCAAGAACAACCTGCTGGCCAAAGAGGATGCCCCCGCTGCATCATTAGACCGCTCTCTCTCTGCCATGCAGCTGTCAGCCACTGAGGACCAAGAGCCGCCAACATCAGATGATCAAGGAGGATGTCCTGGCACCAGCGTCACTGAGCCCACAACTCCCACTGAAAAGTGATATGATCTAAAACTGACTCATCACGACTTTATTATTTCACAATTTCACAACAACTACAGAGACACTGTCACTCATCCAAGTTAGCGTGTCTAAGTGAATATTCTATAGAATTTCAAGGTATTGTTTTTAATTTGTTAAATAATAAAATGTTGTTCAGCTATTTTAACTGGCTGTCGTACAATATTTATTACATTAAACCAACAATTTTCTACCTTTTTGAGGTATGTTCTTTTTTTATAGGCAACTAGTTTTGGTATCATTACAAATTCATTGTGATGGTATATGGTCTTGTGCAAACGAAACATATGAACACCCCTGTCATTCCAGGCTATGCACTAGGTAGTTATGTGGTGCAGGATGGCACACCTCGCAAACATGTAAGAAAACCTTTCACAGGCTGGCATCAGCAATTATATTGCCAACAGACATCAGTTGGCAAACTAACACGCTTTTATCAATTTCAGTATGGTTTTGTATGCCTTTCAGGTAGTTGGCTCACTACTTTTAGACCATACCTCTGTACTGCGCCTTAAACTAAGTTGGTCTTTAATTGGGTTGTCTCGCTGTACACAAGAGCTAAAGATGGAGATAGAAATGTACCACCGATCCATCTATTTCTGTGTGCATGTGTCCATTTCCCCTTCTAATTCAACACAACCAGCATAAAACTTTGAACCCAGACTATTTTATGAATTTATTACACTCTGTTTTAAGACTGAGAATGTGATGCCTAACCTGAAATAAACCCTTCCCTGTTTGTTTCCTGTTAAGGTCACTTGACACTCGTAGGTGATCAACAAACCACATCTCCTGCTGTGGCCTGTATGTAAATGTATTGTACCTTATTTTAAGATTAGTCAGTTAGTGTTCTCAACACTGAAGTAAGATAAAAACAAACCTTGCGGCTCTGAGTGTGGGGCTTATATGTGCTATAACTCGTCATGACTTTTTTAAAAACAGTTAAAATAAAGATTACACCTACATTTGACTGGCCTCAACATCCGTCTGACGTCTGACACAAAACCATATACATATTTTTAAGGTGAAGAGACATTTCTAAATATGAGTTTCATGACACTGTAGTCTGCGCCTTATTCTTTACTGCGGTGATGGTGTCCGTGTACTGTGCTCACGAACCATCAGCCATGAGGGGTGGAGTGCATGCCTCATTCTAGAATTCCACTGTTAGACAGTGGCTTAAAAAGAGTCCCTCAAGAGAATGCTACATGCTGCACTACGACAGAAATTCTCAATTTAGTTAAATTAGTCAGTTATAATTACAGTTACAGAGCACTGGTGTCTAGCATGCATCTAAAAATAAAGAGCCTCTTATTTACATAGTTCCGGTTTGCTCTCTCTGTTCCTATCCACCTTTGCAGCTTTGTAGCAGATGTTATCATGAACTATCTTATGTGCTGGAGTGTTCTATGTAAGTGGACTTCTAACTATGCTTATCTCTGTTTAACAGTGCGGTATGAATTTGTATGATGGATTTTTTTTTTTTTTACATTTTATTTTAGGTGCTGCCCAATTGAATCCAGCAATATTGGGTAACTAATTGCATTCTAAAAGACTAATTTATGAGTCAATGATTCCAGTATTTTTTTATTTGTGAAATGCCAGATTTTCATTATGCAATTTTGCCCTCTGAAAGGGTCTTATGACTTCATATTATGTGTAAAGTTAGTAACTTCGCTTTGAATAAAAAGATCCTGTTGAAAATATTATATTGCAGAAATCAATGGCCGATCATTACATAAACATGAGGACAGCACTAGTAAGTATTAGCCAGAGGGTAGGTCAGAAAAGAAACATGCCAGTAGTACTATTTTATCATGCTTCATCTATTCATTCAATTCATTTTCTAATTTAATACTTATATAATTGAGAGACTGAAAAGTCAGTAGATGTCCCAAATCTTATCTAATTTATATAGTCAGAGACTTGGTTGGAGTAAAACTACATTATTGAACATGATTTCATATGTTTTGGCCTTCAGGTAACACACAAATACAGCTCCTCTGTTTCCCTCCTTAGGTTGGCCTAAGCCAGAGATCTCTTCCCAGCTGGCAGTCATGACAGTGAAGGACCAGGTTGAGTTGCGCTGTGACCTACAGCATGAATATGATAAGTGCCATATTAATTCCAGTTCCCAACAGTGGCTTTTCGGCCCGGGGCAGTCCAAAACAAAAACCTGCACCGTGACAGTGAATGGGTCTCAGCTCCTGGTACCTAAAGCTGGCATCAAAACACTGACCCAGATCTCATGTGGTTACTTTCGGAATGAAACCTGGAGATACAGTGACAATATTACAGTGATGGTTTTCAATTTTGGTGAGTTTTTTTTCTATGTTTCAATATTCTGCATTAATCATTTTTCAAATTTAGAGATGAATAATTAAGCTTCATTATAAAAAAGAAACGCTCTCACAATTGATCTCAGTGTGCAAAGAGTATGCAGTATGCAATGTAATTGACAGGCAGCAAATCTCCTTTTGACGTTTCATGAATACTTAAAACAGCAAACAGAAAGCCTCTGCATTCCTCTCTTTCTCCATCAGATCTGCCCCTGAAGTACATAGTCATCACATTGGTTGGGATTGCACTCGCCATCCTGCTCACTCTGTGTATCCTTATCTGGGGCTGCTACACCATGCTGACTGCTTCAAGTAGGACATTATAAACACATACATCTAATAAAAACTGATCTTTATGTATATTGTATTCAGTGTTTTAGATACTGATGAGGCAGTTTTGGTAATTCCTGAATTTAAAAAGGGCAATTACACACCATTAGATGAGACTTGATATCTTTTAAATGCCTGAAACCATTCCCTGGACTTAAATCTTGTGATATATTGCCCATGTAAAACATTGTATTCTTTTTTTGGCCACTCGTGCAGCAAACAGAGCACCTCCACTTCCCTACCAAAGGTGAATGTAGTCAGTTTAACTTTGATTGTGTTCATAAATCGGAAATATTTAGTTTCACATGACCACTTTGACATCTTAATTTTTCTGTTTTCTGTTTGTGCTTCTGCAGTAATCCAACTCAACAACCGGATCAGCAGAGCAGTATGTACTAATCAGTCTTAAAACTCTGTATGGCAGCTGTAAACTGTAAATTGATACAAAATGAACACTGCTATGCATAGCACTGACCTGTTTTGTCTTCTTCTGGTCAGCAGAAGTGGCTGAGGGAGAAAAAGAGGTAAGAGAAGTTTACTGTTTAAATATGTCTTTATGGTTTCTTTTTTTTTTAAATTGATAGACTTATACAGCATTTTATTTTGTGATAACAGGAGCCTGAGGATGACCTGTGCTATGCTACAGTGAGGCATTCTAGCGCTGTAAAACGCTCACCACAGGTGCTCCGGTTTGAGCAGAACTCTGAGTATGCTTCAGTGATCTTCAACTAATCAACATGGTGCCCTTTAATGACCTTCAGTTGGCAACATTCTAATCATATATTTGTGATCATACTCCTCAGTGGGTTAATGATCACAGCACATTCCCTACCTGTGCAGAGGAAGGAGGACAGGACCTAGGATATCATTACTAGCCATTGAGAAAATACAAACATACCATAGACTGCTACACCTAAAACTAAAACATATGAATGTGAAACGCTTGAATTAATCTCTAATTTTAGAGGCATTTTCCCTCTGTTATCTCCAGGTAGTTTTCTTGTTCTATAAGCAGTACAAGACAGACCATGACTCATGTCTAAACATTTCAATGCATGTTTGTTTCTTTAATTAGGTTCCCTCATTCTGTTTCATTTGTATTCATCAGTTAAAACAAAGATTGTAACTAAATTAAAGATCTTATTCAACAGTCTTCGACTATATCATAATGTTGTGCAGTGTGTGTCACCTTCAGTTAGTAGTCTAGGCCTAGCAGTAGTCCTCAGTGCTATACGGATTTCATTTAGCAGAAGCCCACGTTCCAAAGGTGACGTGAACGGTGAAGATAGCTGATCCACATAGATAGATCATCAGGTTGTGCTGCCTAAGAGTGCATCATTAGGTTTTCTCCGTAGGGAGGTAACCTATTGTTATTGTAGGCATTATTCTTGTACCATGGGAGTCTATGGCAGCCCTTAGACCACTCTAGCGCCCCCAACGGGTCAAAGTTGGACTTGTGTTAAAACACGCAACTTTTGAACCGTATAAGCCATTTAAAAAAATTAGATACCATTGGAATCCCTGGATCAAGACTAATTAAAACACGCTATGGCGTCAATTTCAGGTTATAGAGATTTTCCGCAATTTCTGGTTTTATCAAAAACCTTTGAAAGCCTACTCCTCCTACAATTTTTTTCAAATCTTCTTCAAAATCACCAGAGATGATCTTCAGACCTAGCCTCACAAAAGTTATTGAAAAGAATTTTGATCCTCACAACCGTTTGTCCAGTACAGCCACTCAAATTCAGCAGAAAAGGCGACAAACAGGAAGTGAGGTCATATGTCAGCATAGGTCATATGTCAGTTGAAATATATAACCGGAAATTGAGGGTGGTAAATTCGTCTTGATCCAGGGAATCCAATGGTACCTCATTTTTGAAAATCGATCATACGGTTCAAAAGTTGCGTGTGTTAACACAAGTCCAACTTTGACCCGTTGGTGGCGCTAGAATGGTCAATGTCCTTAAATGAGGTGTGTGCGTCTTGCCCAGCTCGCACGTGTGTCAAGAGAGAGACTGAAGGCCCGTATAGAGTACTCAAAACGGTCGTGTCGGATAGTCGGGCAGTGGGCGGCCGGCGGATAGTACGTACTAGTTAGCATTTGTGTCCCTTTATAGTACTCCAACGGCTGTGGGTGCTGAAAACAATTCTCTTCCAGAACAGTAGGGGGAGTAACGGTTTAAGTCCCGAAAGACAAACTACCCCATGACATTTTCGTGAGATGGAAATCGTTAGTTGGCTTTCCCTCTCCAACACAACTTTTACTTACTTCCCTCTCACCAGCTGTCGCTACTGAAATGCAACAGGTGTCAGCAGACATACATCTTTCATGCTTTGTCTAATGTTACATATACACCTGAAAGGGCAAACTTATCTCTTTCATGGTAGGTATTTTTTGTGGGAGAAATAGTTGCAATCTACAACAAAATGATATGCTTATCTTACACTATAGAAACTGTTAAAAAACGATTAAATTAAATGAATACGTTCTTATTTTCCTTGGTATTATCGTCATATTCAGATTTGCAATGATTTCTGGGAATTTTTGTAATCTCTATTTGATCATGTGACGAGACGATACGATATAGGCGCAACATCTGAACGACTGACAGACAGTGTTGTACAAGTCCACACCTTTCATGAAATAGTTAAAAGTTCATACAAGTAAACATGAACTATAGTAATTATTTCCCCCAACGGCAGCGTGTCTCGAAGTGTGGTGGAAGCCCAACTTGTGGGTCGCGGAGACGTGGTGGAGCACAAACGAGGTGGAGCACAAATGAGAAGAGATTCAGGAGATTTTCCCGTTGCAATGCCTTCCTTTATATACAGTAGCCTAACTAGAATATCGCACTAAACAACCACACTCAAACAAAAGGAATATTGTAGGCCTATTGTTAGAACAATAGCAGGGCAGAGCACACGGATAATCCATATTCATCATCTTGGCAAATTGAGATACTGCGGCTGGCGCGATTAAGCATTGAACATTCCATATTTGAAATATCTTTATAAGTAGGCTAGTGAAGTCAACCTGTTGATAGTATTCCCAACTCATTTGTCCTTCATTCTATCACCGTGTTTGAAAGGTATTGGTTAGGTAATAGCCGAGTGACAGCTGTTTTCTTTCTGATTTGACAGTAGCCTAGGATATACTTGTGTGTTTTAAGCAAATAAAATGTGTGGCAATATTTACCAGGGGCAACTGCTATCGTGAATTATACAGTAAATACGTTGTGAAATGAAAGGAAAACACATCACAGCGAGTGCAGTGCATCACAGCGAGTGTGAGCGAGTGCATGTAGTATATTAAATAAAGGCAGGCTATTCATAAAATACGTCAATGTGTCAGTAGTATGAACAGTTGAGACATTGACTCCGTGGGGCTCAGGTCGTTTGGACAAATATTTTAATTGCTGTCGCTCGTGCTGGTTCTCTGGCAGTAGGCTACTTGGGCCGGCTCATGTATTGTGATATACAGGGAATAGTTTTCAAGGAAAGGATCTGCATCTTTGACAGTGGCTGTTGTTCATATATATATATGGATATAAAGGTAATGAAACAGGAAACGCTAGGTCCAGAAATGTTAGTTTCCGGAGTTGATGTCGTATGGAAATGATGTCGTAGTGGGCCAATCACGGCCAAGGAGTATCCGTCGCCATGAGCGGACCGACAGAAATTTTTGCGGGGACACGGAGAGCTGTCCGACGGCTCTGGAGAGCACGGAGAGGGCGTTTCAGCTACCTGAGAAGGCGTTCCAGCTACCTGAAGGCGTTCCTATGTGCCCAAAAACGTGTCGTACGGAGTACCATAAAAAAAGCCTGAGTGTGTGAGACACGCAGAGGAGCAGAGAGGCAGACCTTCTATTGGAAATGCATGCCTGTTTCAAATATTCACCAAAAATCTACTTTTCATCTTACAGTCAACTTTTTTTCAGATTTGTGTACTAAACATTCTCAAGTGTCTTCATATGAACTTGTGATTGAATCAGAGTATCACTTTTTGACCTGCGAATGTGTAAAAAGCTTTCACACACATGAAATTCGCAGCTATACAGCCAAAAGACGCCAGTTAGTGTGTTGGCAAGCTTCATTCAGTGTCAACTGGGCTGTTGGTGGTGTTTGCAAGGTTTTTGCATGCCTTTTAGGTAGTTAGCCTACTAGTTTAGGAACAGAACTCCGTATTGCTGCTTTACATTTCAAATGCAATACTGTGCTAGAAGGCTGTGAAATTTGGCGCACTCATTCAAGGCACCCAGTGCAACTTTCAAGGCTTAAAAATAAACATTCAATTTCTAGTCTTTTTTACACGTAGTAAGTTTCAATAACTCCATACCATTACATATCGACATTCAAGGAGCAAAGATGAGACGTCGTTGTGTGGTGTGAACTGATAGAAAATTGTAAACAACAACAATCGCTGCCATTTTCTTTATTTATTGGTGCCACCAATAAATAAAGCAGGATTCCAGTAAATGGAATGTTGTTGTTTACGATTTTCTATCAGTTGTCTATGACTCATTTTCAAAAATTAGGTACCATTGGATTCCCTGGATCAAGACGAAATAAACACACTCTATGGCGTCAATTTCACTCAAATATTTGCTGACATATGACTTCACTTCCTGTTTGGCGCCTTTTCTGCTGAATATGAGAGGCTGTACCGGACAAACGGTTGTGAGGATCAAAATTTTAAATCGTGAGTTTTGTGAGGCTAGGTCTGAAGATCATCTCTGGGTCTGCAGCATGAATTTGTCTATACAGAGACAAATTGTCACAAAAATAAATTTTCCCTGGTTCGCAATGTTTGGAGGAGGAAACCGCCATCGCTGCTTGCAGCTATATTTTCAGTTGTTTTCCAAAACTAGGCAGTTAAGGGCATCATCTATTATGAGTTGGCCTACTTGTGTTGATTTCGAAGACCATGTAGTCAAGGCGTAACCCACTCTCTATCCAACAGCCAAACCACACAATTAGCATTCTCAAAATCTGATATCACTCAGAGTGCACTCTATTCTACTTTACACAAGAGGACACATTGGACACCCTCATCATAAAGGTAGGACCTATATTTCATGTAGGACCTTAGATTTTGCAATACGCCTGAATCGAGATTATGATTAAAACTGTCGACCTCCTATGAAAACGGCAGATTTACAAAAGGCTACCCTACCAACATGACTGTGCAATCTTATGAAACGCCAGTAGATGGGAGCCTTGCATAATTTGAGACCTTTGTCAGTGAGAACGCTAGAACCAAGAAGCCATAGAAAACCTTCCCGAGTAGCGGATTTCAAAATGAATCGAACCGTACAGCCTTCATTTTACTCCCTTAAGTCTGCTTGTAGCCTATATCATTATGAAAAACGAAAATGTGAGTAAGGTTACATTAACGACTTGACTGGCTGTTCAATTCCAACAAACCCATAAATGAACACGACTGTATACAGACCTACACACTTAGGTCTATCTCCCATACATAAAGACCTGGGCCCTAGGATCCCCTTATATGTCGTATGAATGTATTTTACTAACCACCTATTGAAAAGGCACTTTGAAGCGAGAGACGTACATCAAAGCAACATTATGCAAGTTTTTACTCTTTTTAAGGTATGGCTTTGTCCAATATCATTTTGTAGCTTTTAGCTAGTTTTAGACAAAAACTGTGTAAAGACTCTTTTACCAAGATGTCTATTATATATCTGACCTTAGACAACAACCATAGTGAACTGTGCACTTGTCCCGTAGATCCAAAAGTCTCGCCCGACCTTGAAAGACTAGATTGAATTTAAAGGACTGCTGGACCATCAATAGTCCAATCCTAATTTTAAAATTATTCTACACCACTCCGATCATTCTAACCTTTATGTGGTGCACAGGGAAATACACATTCCTGACATTATTATTTACGGTGACATTGTGCAACTGATTTTAAAATTTTCTCTGGTTTGCCTTGAGTCTACACATAATCTTCATATTTAGCATTGGTTATGATAGGCTGAAATAGTGCAGGGAACGCCCCAGGAAAGAATCCAGGGAATCCAGGGAATCTCAATAGCATTAGAATACTCATTAATATTAACCAAATCATTCCTCATAGCAGAATTTCAGTTTAAATGAGCTGGGTTTGAAAGAAGAGTAAAAACAGCCGCATAGACATGGATAATTGTTTTGTGAAAAGGATTGATTAAAATAGACTGAAGCCAGTATCATGTATTATTTATAGAACTATGACAACCAAGAATTATGATGGATGTTACGTGTGATCACATGATAGGGAGGAGAGAGGGCAAGAGATAGTCTGAGATTTACTGTATGATGTCAGTGCATTTCTTATTCCAGCGTCACTCGCCGTTGCAGTGGTTGCTCTGTGGGACACTGAAGGGATTTGAGAACACATGTCAGACAGATGTGATGAATGGCCATATGCATCTGCTGACCCCTTCATTCATTCTTGTAAACATACTATTGTCCTATACATTGTCCTGCATTTCCCTTTTATCCAAAAGGAGGAGGAGAAGGCAGTAAAGAGTGGTTTTAATAGCAGTAATAATTCTCAATTGGTTGTGTTGCAGAAAGAATGTGTGTGACTGATCAGCAGGGGGCGACAATTCGCCAAAATAAGGAGGCAGAGAAAGAGCGAAAAAGAGGAGAGGCACAGGCAGAGAGACAGATCCGCTGTTAGAATAGTCAGTCTGCAAAGGGGTTGCATCGTTTTACCGACGCTTAGGTGAAATGTGTCGTGGTGTTCGCTCTCCCCGGCCCTTCCTGTTCTCATTCTCTATGATCTATGATTCTATGACACTTGTTTTCTGTTGTATTTGTGTTATCCTCAGCTATGGCATACTGTGAAAAGACATGGGAGGCAGAATAGCTATGGTGGCCACTGCCACTGTGCCTTGACTAAGTTGCCGTGCGTGTAGCATACTTTAAACACGGGGCGAGAAGGAGGATGCCGATGGGGAGGGCAGGGGTTAGTGCTATTAGTGATGACTTACATGCTTTCACACAGGCAGACATTCTTCAATAATGATGTATAGGTGTTGACAGTCACAGTGTAGTGATGGCAACATGCTCACACTGCTGCTGTTTTGTGCTCAATTATGAGTTTTTACTGCTGTGTGTGGTATATATGTCTTAGCCTTGCACGCAAATTACGGTTTGGAATACAAACAGAGCTAGATTAGAATGAATGTGGAGCAGAGTGAAAGAGAGACAGAAAGAGAGAGAGATAGAGAGAGCTGCTGCAGTCCCCACACAGTGCTGAGGCCAGGGCTGCGTGACTGGTCGGTGCTGGGAGAGAGAGAGAGAGAGGGAGAGGCAGTGCGAGAGGGAGAGGGAGAGGGTGGGAGAGAGAGAGGGAGCAGAAAGGAGAGAAAGGGGGAGGGGAAGGCGCCTGAGTGGATGAGTAGCAGCATCCCTCTCTTCTCTTGCGCGCTCGCTCTGAGCTGGTTGGGCTAGAGCACGGTGATCACACACACACGCACACATACACACACACACACCCACTGCCACGCAGGCTCGCACACACACACAGGCACACAGGCGCGTTAGCGCCCCAGTCATACGCGTTGGCAAGTCGTTGGTGGTAGCGGCAGCCACAGGGACGTGTAGACACGGCCGCACCGAGACAGGTTCTCCGCTGAGAGCACCATGGCGCAAGCCGCCAAGCAGCTCAAAGTGAGGAAGGACCTAGCGGAAGCTGCCGCTGCCGAGCTAAGGGAAAAGGAGGAGGAGAAGCTTAAGAAGAGGAACAGGTCGAGGGACCGCCGGCGCAAGGTAAACCAACCGCCTGCAGGAGGGGAAGAAAACAGGGCCGCTAGGAAGAGGGGGAGACGGAGAACGAGAGAGAGGGAGAGGTGAGGAGAAAAAAGGAGGGGGTGGCTGATTGCTGTCGTGCTCTCCCGCTCCACTCTCTTCTCCTCCTTCTCCCCCTTCTCTTTTCATGTCATTATTCAGGACAGGTGCAGTACAGCATGCACGCAGGCACACTGCGTTTCGCCCTCAGCCATGCAGTGCTGCCTGTTTATGCAGGCTGTGTGTGGAGATGGCTGAGTGTGAAGGTGCTCTGATGTAAGGGTGGTGGTCGGTGGAAGTGGGTGGGGTAGGATGCGTGTGTGTGTGTGTGTGTGTGTGTGTGTGTGGTGTATCCTGACTGATGGTGCTGAAGCTGGTCATCATCAGTGGCTGGTGATTTAGGATGCGGTGGGGATGTACGGCGCGATTGCTCAACCCCTTCGTCCCCAGGGTGCATTGCCTTTCCATAATCAGCCACAGTTGTTTCCTGTGAAAATGTAATTTATCAGTGAGGCTCTGTGAGACGGTGGAGATGGGGAGGTCTGGGGGCTTCATTCATTTGGCTGGGCGGTACGGACTCTGCTGCCACTGCTGCTGCGCTGCCTGTACAGGCTGTGCTGCTTGTTGGTCAATATGTCATGACTTCCTTTGTGTCCCCTTCACTGTGTCTTTTCCCAGTGTGTGTGATGCCTAAAATGGTTAAAGGCAGCCATTGAGCGTTTTTTTAACAGTCACTCTCTTTAATGAATGTGCCTGTCTGTCAGTGGTTTTTGTGTGATGAGGGAAGGAGGGAGAAATAGAGAGAGAACAAGCGAGTAGGAGAGAGAGAGAGAGTGAGAGAGAGAGAGAAACATTAGGTTGTGTTTCTCTCCATCTTTCTCCTGCTCTCTTTAGCCTTTTTCCTCTCCTTCTCCCATAAAACGGAGGCTTTTAACGTAATCGGAGCAGTGTGTGTGTTGGGAGGCTGGAGGGCACGTCTGCGCGTGTCAGTTGACTCCGAGTGCCTCCTCTCCCCCAGTGGAGCTGCAACGGTGTGCTAAGCTGAGCTGAGCATGCTGGTGAGTCTCCACCACCTGTCACCCGCCTCCACCACAACCCCACCTTCCCTCCCAGCCTCCATCTATCCCTTCCCACCTGTGCTGGGCCCTTCGGAGGCTGCAGACATCCGTCCACCCGTCGGATAAAGCCGGTGTGAAACGCTCTGCTGTTTTTTGACCGGTTATTGTTTGGATGTGTCGATGCGTCTGTTCCCAGACCTGCATAGATACCGTGTTGTTAGCAGACATAATGCTGAGGGAGATGTACACGGTGAACACAGATCAGCGGAGTCTACGTCATGTGACAGCGTGCTGTTGCGTAGCCTGCTCTCATTCTTATGCAGAGGAAGGGGCTTCGGTGGAAGCCTGCCCTGTTGTGGGTGGGGTTAGAGAACAGGAGAGTGTCTGTATGACAGTAGAACATGGATGAGAGAAAAAGATACGGATGAGTGATCACGTGAAAATTATGTTTCGACCTGGACCTGGAGGTAGAGAGGAAAAACAGGAGAAGAGAGAGAGAGGAGGAGGAGGAGGAGGAGATGAGACAGAAAGTGACAGAGAGAGCGAGAGCGAGACAGAGAGAGAGCGAGAGCTAGAGAGAGCCTGATGTTTGGCAGTGCAGGCAAGGAGGGCACAACGTGACAGTATGTCCATGGGGGACGAGGCGGCTGCTGGTGTGAGGAGAGCCTGTCAGGAGCGCCTCGGGAGCCCACAGCTATGACCTCCAGCCACAAAAGCCATTGTCACACACACCACTAAGCCCGGACAGGCCAGGAAAGGGCCAGAACCCACATGGATTTGCACACCCACAGCACAATGCAGAGATTTACAGAAACATATACATGTAGTGTGGATACACACACGTGAAGGCTAATTCCACGCCCAATTACATTTCCATGAAAACTCTGGACGCATACACACACAGTTGAGGGGGATGTTGCCCTGATGATGCCTTCCAACTGAATTCATGAACAGTCAAGAAGAGCTGAAGCCGCCAGCTTTGTTGTGTGTTAGGCGTGCACATGCGTAAACCAATTATCTTACTGACAGGTGTCTGGTACTCTGACCAAAAAGCTGAACACTGTGCCAGTGGGGTCTAGTTTTGTTGCTCGCAGAGTAATGAAGGGTTTTCAGGTGCACTGCTGTGATTGCCTTGCCTAAATTAAACACCCACGTAAAACAGAGGCATTTCAGGAAAACCTGTCCTTGACACGTGGTGTGCACAACCTTCAGTCTAGCACTTAACTGAGGTTTCCCAAAGTGGCTAAACTGAATTTAGAGGCTGATGAAAGGATTGGTGCTGCTTAGATTTATAATGATTTTCTCCTGTGTTGCCATAGTTTTCTGTCTTTAAACCATTCTGTAAGTGTCATGTATTTTTAGAAGAGTCAAATGGAGTTTCATGACATTCCAGGCACACAAAGTAATGTGAATCTGATGAAAAACAATAGTATGATGTATGTAGTATGTAGTATGTCTTCAAATATTTATGCCGTATCAGTGAACCTTGCTGTGTGTAAATGTGTCAGAACTTGGCGTAATAGCGTTATTACTCACAGTAGTATGGCTAATATACTGTATGCATGTTTGTGTGTGTGTGTGTGTGTGTGTGTGTGCGTTTGTCTGTGTGTGTGGTAGAATGTATACGAGAATACATGGCCTCTGAGGTGTTTGCTTTCATTTCAATGTTACCTTGGATATTCGGGACCTATATTTACGGTTTTCCAGGGCACCGAAAGAAAGGGTTTAACGAAAAGGCTTTATTAGAACAGCAGAAATGGAACTGGAGGAGCGGGAACCACCAGGGCAGACACTGTTTCTACCACTGTGGGTGTGAGGTTCTACTGTGTGCACTAATCCACCTACTCTCTGCACTTTCCAATGAAACCAGTCCGAATGGAATAGTCATATGGAAATGGCAAATGAGTATAAGACGTTTACAAGCAATATTGAAAGTTTATTGTCAAGTGTGGCTGTTCTACTACAGATCAGTTGAGAATAATACACTTTTGGTTTAATGAACCAGTTTTTAGCCTCTATTTCAAATTGAGCTAATTTTAGTGTCCTCTGAAAAGCGAAGAAGTCCTTGTAAGTAATGTGTGTAGGTACATGACATGCATGATGACAGTGCAGAAAATCAATGCATCTCCTTCAACAACACCACCACCAACTCCACCACTGTTTGCCATTTTTCTGTAGCTAAGTGTAATGTTCAATTCCAGAAAAGGGAATTGTGAATGTATGACATGGTGGTGAATATCATATACTGTATGTATTGAATAGTGTTTCTCACTCATCTGTGTGTGGCCAGTGCTGTTGAAACCATACCATCATTTCTACCTCTAACCTTTCACTGACCTTACCACAGATTGACCACAGATTGATTTTTTGAAGAATTTGCAGAACAGGTGCAAAATAGAAATTCACAGACTGCAAATTTGTATTGAAAGCCCTATATTACACACTACAGAATATTTTTGAATGTTGGTAAAAGATAACACACTGCTCTTTAAATCTTATTTACAGTATATGGTAGTGAAACGTTAGTACCAAATGAGAGGCAGTGGTATATAGAGAATCACTGCTAAAGGCGTTGTTGGTATGACACAAAGTACTGTGCATTAAACTCCAGTACTAGTGGTCTGTTTTTAATATACAGCCGCGGAAAAAATTAAGAGACCACTTCAAAATTATCAGTTTCTCTGATTTTACTATTTATTGGTATGTGTTAAAGTAAAATGTACATTTTTGTTTTATTCTATAACCTACTGGCAACATTCCTACCAAATTTCAAATAAAAATATTGTCATTTAGATCATTTATTTGCAGAAAAATGACAATTGGTCAAAATAGCAAAAAAGATGCAGTGTCTTCAGATCTCGAATAATGCAAAGAAAACAAGCTCATATTCATTTTTAAACTACACAATACTAATGCTTTAACTTAGGAAGAGTTCAGAAATCAATATTTGGTGGAATGACCTTATTTTAAAATCACAACTTTCATGTGTCTTGGCATGCTCTCCACCAGTCTTTCACATTGCCGTTGGGTGACTTTGTGCTACTCCTGGCGCAAGAATTCAAGCAGCTCGGCTTCTTTTCATGGCTTGTGACCATCCATCTTCCTCTTGATCACATTTCAGAGGTTTTTTATGGGATTCAGGTCTCGAAATTGTGCTGGCCATGACAGGGTCCTGATCTGGTGGTACTGCATCCACACCTTTACTGGCCTGGCTGTGTGGCATGGAGCATTGCCCTGCTGGAAAAAACACTTCTCAGAGTTGGGGAACATTGTCAGAGCAAAAGGAAGCAAGTTTTTCTTCCGGGACAACGTTGTACTTTGCCTGGCTGAGGTTTGTAAAAGACCATAAGGATTGAACCAAAGCGGACTGGAGGGTCTTCTAGTTCGTCTTCTCTGATGAGTCCAATTTTCAGCTTTGCCCAACACATGGTCGTCTGATGGTTAGACGGAGACCTGGAGAGGCCTACAAGCCACAGAGTCTTGCACCTACTGTGAAATTGAAACTGTGAAAAATGTAAGCGGCATTCTGTAATTCTGACATTTTGTAAGTATTATACATGAGTTAAAGGCACCCAGTGCAACTTCCGAGGCTTAAAAATAAACATTCAATTTCTAGTCTTTTTTACACGTAGTAAGTTTCAATAACTCCATACCATTACATATCGACATTCAAGGAGCAAAGATGAGACGTTGTTGTGTGGTGAGAACTGATAGAAAATAAACAACAACAATCACCGCCATTTCCCCCCCAAATCTTTATTTATTGGTGCCACCAATAAATAAAGCAGGATTCCAGTCAATGGAAAAATGGCCTCTCCCCACCGGCGATTGTTGTTGTGTACGATTTTCTATCAGTTCTCACCACACAACGACGTCTAATCTTTGCTCCTTGAATGTCGATATGTAATGGTATGGAGTTATTGAAACTTTGTGTAAAAAAAAGACTAGAAATTGAATGTTTCTTTTTTTGAGTCTCAAGTCTATAAAGTTGCACTGGGTGCCTTTAAGACAAGGAAAATGTCTGCCATGTTGTTTATTGGGCAAACAAAACATAACAGCATTTGGCCAAACCTCGTCAGGGCCCAATCAGTGCATTTTTGTCAACAGCGACAATACAAATATTACATAACTAAAATGGTATCTACATACATCCCTCAATGTTGAAATTTGGATTTGTTAGTCGCAGGGTCAAATGAATAATGCTGCCGCATAGGATTCTCGCAATGTCTTCCCATCTGAACAAAAAAGTTAAAATGCCAAATATGAGAACTACCATATTAGCCTACGTTTTAAATAAAGACTTAACAAACTAGGGTAGGTTATGCTGGGCAATAGCCAGGTAGTCTACTGCCAATGCTAACTGTCCAATTTAGCTATAATTTCATTAACTTGACCCTGCAGATTTTTACAACAATGCATTGGAAATTCTTAGCCTAAAAGATAAAATTCCTATTTGAAAACAAACATGTGTGAGATACTTGGTACAATATTTACCTCTTCTTAAGATTGAGTTTGAGAGGTGGCTACAGCTTGTACATACAGTAGATTTGATCCGATAAGGCTACTAGCTGGCGGTGCGCGGCAAGGTTCTCTATCTAAGTGAACGACCGGAAGTGAACATCACCAATCATATTGCATTTAGGAATCTTGTGAAAGAACGAAAAAGTAACGTTATTAACCGGTTACCATTATTTTAGGTAAACGATTCGGATCCGGAACATATATATATTTTTTTAAGTTTCTGGTTTCGTTTCTGTTCCGTGAACCGGTTCAAAGCCTTGGTGACAGCAGCTTCTTCAGCTAAAGTTGACACACACACACACACACACACACACACACACACACACACACACACACACACACACACACACACACACACACAAGCTAAGCTAAGCTACCTGCCCCAGCCACAAGGTTCTCCCTCAGCAAAACAAATATCTGGGATCAGTGTTGGCCTTATGTCATCAGTTACATTTTCCAGAAAAGTGATACAAATTATTGAACCACAGTATTAGACATGGATTACAGCAACTACATCAAAACAAGACAGCAGTTACTGAATATTCCTCAGTCTTCTGAAAAAGGATGATGCGGTACACAGAGTGAATTGTCTCCAAATGCATCGAATGGAGAAAAAACAAGCACAAATAATTCAAACACAGTTCAGCCAGGACATCAGTGACTGAGGCAGCAGCCCAGGAGCCATTCTGCTAGGGGGAAATGAGACGGGTCCAATCGCCACTCACTGCTTCCTGCTACAAACAAGGAAGCCGGCAGCGGCTAACTAAAGACGAAGATGAGTGCTTGCATTTGGTCAATGCATGGTGGTTCGTCTGTTAATTACAGTAGAGTAAGCATTGCCAAAGCTCTCTCATCAAGTCGCAGTTTGAGAGTGAGTGTTCCTAGATGCTACGTACGAATAAGCGCATATACAGTATGTGCAGCGCCTGTGCCCTATTTTAATCACCAATAACAAGGACTGATGATGATAACCCTTAGAATAGAGGGTTTATGTGTGTGCTGTCCCGTTTCCATGTCAGTCATCAGTTTGGCTGATAGTCAGGCACATACCCTGTGTGTCATGGTCTTTTGAAGAAAGATTATTGGGTGGTAGGCACACACATGGCTGTTTTCGACTGTGTGAGTGTGTGTGTTTGTGTGAAAGAATGTGTGTATCGGTGTGTGTGCTATATTTTCCTGCCAGCTGTAGGGCTGTATGACTTCTCCTACCGTGAATGATTGACCGGCTTGAGATGTCCATTAAGCCTGTTTTGCCCAAAGCTTGAGAGTCATTTTTCCCCCTACCTCTACCTGTTAGACAAGCCTTTCTCCCAAAGCTTTCTTTGTTTTTAGGTTGCATTGCACTCCATCAGTGCACTTAGATTGGGCACTTGTATTGGGTCACTGAAGAATTGAAGAAGTCCATGGATTGTGCTTGAAATGTTTTGTGTGACTGTCTACTGTTCTAAACTCACTCTACGTGTGTGTGTGTGTGTGTGTGTGTGTGTGTGTGTGTGTGTGTGTGTGTGTGTGTGTGTGTGTGTGTGTGTGTGGGGGGGGGGGGGGGGGGGGGGGTTGGGGGGGGGGGGGTGTGTCTGTGTGTCTGTGTGTGTGTGTGTGTGTGTGTGTGTGTGTGAGTGAGATAAGAGCAAGGGTGTCTAGCCCAAGGCTCACCTCAGCACACTCCAACTCCAGCTGGACCAACATCTGTTTCATCCTCAGGGCTTCTACCATGTGTGTGTGTGTTGGTTAGTGTGTGTGTGTGTGTGTGTGTGTGTGTGTGTGTGTGTGTGTGTGTGTTGGTGTGAGAGAGTTGTAGAGAGAGAGAGAGAGAGAAGGGTTAAGAGGGACACAGGGCATATGACCTTGTGCTGGTGTCAACACGTGTGCTTTGGTATCTAACATTTCATCACGGAACATGGCAACCAAATTCCTGCCCATATCACTATTCTTTTTTGAGTACCTGAATAGAACTTGATTTACGCCCATTCACATAATTTGGTGATATACAGGATATCATATGTTATGCTTGTTCTGATAACACCTCCCTTAAAGACACCTGGTACCACACCTTATTGTGAAGATAATCACTTCACCATCATCATTTAAGTTTTTGCTACTGGTGAAGCATTTCATCTGCTGCTGGAAATCTCTTCTCTCATAGTCTCTGACTCATATCTCTTCTCTCACTGTCTCTGACTCATATCTCTTCTCTAATAGTCTCTGACTCATATCTCTTCTCTAATAGTCTCTGACTAATATCTCTTCTCTAATAGTCTCTGACTCATACCTCTTATGTCATAGTCTCTGACTTATATCTCTTCTCTAATAGTCAATGACTCGTAACTTTTCTCTAATAGTCTCTGACTAATATCTCTTCTCTTATAGTCAATGACTCATAACTCTTCTCTAATAGTCTCTGACTAATACCTCTTCTCTAATAGTCAATGACTCGTAACTCTTCTCTAATAGTCTCTGACTAATATCTCTTCTCTAATAGTCAATGACTCGTAACTCTTCTTTAATAGTCTCTGACTCATATCTGATAGGGTAAGCTGTAGAAGTAGACTATTGTCTGCAGAAAAGCTTGCATTTGCTCATATTCTCACATTTTAAAGGTGATGGGTTTACCAGGAATTGTGCTTCAGTGATAATACCAACGTCTGTGGCTGTGAGTTTCTCTGATCGATCTTTTTTTAGTCTCTTTCCTCTTTCAGTCATTTCAGTCCTCTGTCATCTCAGCTGTGTGATTGCTGCTTTACACATCTGGGTCCAAAAATGTCTGGCGTCATTGGTTCACATTTGAGCTAACGACTTTGTGCGGTCACTTTGAATGCACTTTGAATGCGTCCATGTCTTCCCCATGCCTCTCACCCTTCAGCAGTGGCTGTCAGCGTAGAGGGAAGGATGCTCATCATAAATCTGCAGCTAAACTTTATACCGCAGGGTCAAGTAGGCAGTGTCAAGTGGGCAGTGTCAATGCAGGTGACTGATGCTACCATGGTGATTTTATTACGCTTGAAGTGAGGCATTGCAGCAGCAGCAGAAGGTGTGTGTGTGTGTAGGTGGGTGGGTGGGCGGCTGTGTGTGTGTGTTTGTGTGTGTGTGTGTGTGTGTGTGTGTGTGTGTGTGTGTGTGTGTGGGTGGGTGGGAGTGCGCCTGTGTGTGTGTTTGTGTGTGTGGGGGTGTTTGTCTGTGTCAGTGTTTGTGTGAGAGAGAGACTCACATAAAGGCTGTATAATACTTCTCTCTCGCTCTGCGTCGTCTTCTGCATCCTAAACACGAGCTCAGCAGAGTCTCCACGCCCGAGTCCAGAAAGCTGGAACTGGCCCTGAATGAAATCCGCCGACCGCCGTGGCTCTGCATACCAACAGCCCTGCTCGGCCTAATAAATGGACATTCCAGAGAAGTCACTTTATTTTAGACTGGAATGCGTTTTGACTCGATAGTGCTTATGCCCAGTCCATAACCTCAGCTAATATGGTGTCCCTCCTATCAATGACTTTGAGAAGTGCTTCACACTCCTCTGTAGAAGCAGAGGCATTCCTTAAAACCACCACAGGTCCGTGTCTTGGCCTTCAGGGCTCCTATTAGACGTAAGGGCACATGGCCATTCTTCCATTATGAGAGGAATCCATCAGCGAAGGGCGTTACGTAAGCTGATTAGATGTCCTGGGGGGCTGGGTGGAAGTGCAGGCCCAGGGCTCCATTACTGCGCCTCCGTTAAACACACTCCTCTCCTCTCCTCTCCTCTTTTCAGCTGCTTTCCTCTGGTTACTATCGCTCAGGCATCTTTTCTCCTCTCCTCTTCTCTCCTCTCCTCTCCTCTCCTCTCCCCTTCTCTCCTCTCCTCTCCTCTCCTCTCCTCTCCCCTTCTATCCTCTCCCCTTCTATCCTCTCCTTTCCTCTCCTCTCCCCTCCCCTTCTATCCTCTCCTTTCCTCTCCTCTCCCCTCCCCTTCTATCCTCTCCTCTCCTCTCCTCTCCCCTCCTCTCACTTCACCTTTCTGTCCTTCACTTCGCTCTCCTCTTGGTGGTTCACAATAGCTCTCTTCTCTCCTCTATTTCTCCTCTCCAGCCCTTTATTTTCATCGCTCTGTTTTCTCTTCAAAAAGTCAATCTTTTCTCTCTTTTTCTCTCCTCCCCTCCCCTCCCCTCCCCTCCCCTCCCATCCCCTCTCCTATCCTCTCCTGTCTCATCTCTGTCTCCTCTCTTCTCCTCCCTCTTCTCCTCCCCTTTCCTCTTGCCTGTGCTGCTGATGCTGTGGTGCCCTTGCAGGTGTCAGAGGAAGGTTAGGGTTGGGCGGGGTCACTGCGTTCATCAGCTCCACGTGTGCCTGCTCAGCAGCCGACCCTCCCCGGCAGCCATATTGACAGCCTTAGGCGGGGTCGGGCTATGGGTCGGGCTGGGGGCTGGGGGGATGGAGGTGTGTGGTGCTTAACGTTTCCCCTTCCTGTCGATGGCCAGCTGGGAGAGATGGATGGTTGTGCCGCACCACGCCGTGCCTCCGGCAGCAGTGAGGAATGAGGGCCGGGCGCTGCCCCCCCCCCCCCCCCCCCCATCTGGTGGCGTCTATTTATCTAAACACGCCACTTATCTATCACCCAGCCTGTCCCGCCGTGCTCCCGCTAACGCTAACGTTCCAGCTCCTGCGCACTCTGCTCCCCGCTCCTCCTCCTCCCGCCATCTAAATATATGCCTGTCAGGAGCGGGAGGCGTCTCGTGTAACCCAGGCTTGACAGCTCCTCTCTTCCTTCTCTCTCTCTCTCTCTCTCGCTCTCTCTCTCTCTCTTGTCTGTCTTGCTGCGTCTTTGTTTTTTTGTCTCTTCTCTCCTCGGCTCCCATTTCCTCGTCCTTTCCCTCCTGCTCTCTGCTTCTACTCTCTGTGTTTCTGCTCCTCGTCTCGTCCTCTCTGACCAAACAACCTTTCTGCGTGTGCTGCAACAGATCCCTTCAGTTTATTCGGCTAGACTTGCACTTCTAGAATTCTTATCTGCGCCAGCTGAACACTTACCCAGCACAATAAGAAAATCTAAAGTACTGATGACCTTGCCACTCATCCTTCATTCATAACTTCTGCGTACCCAATTCAGAGACAATAATAGCCAAACACAGCTTGCATAACATGGAGAACAGCCACTTGCTAATGCATTCACCCTCCATCCATTCCCCATTGTCTGTGTGTGCATATTTGTGTGTGTGTGTGTGTGTGTGTGTGTGTGTGTGTGTGTGTGTGTGTGTGTGTGTGTGTGTGTGTGTGTGTGTGTGTGTGTGTGTGTGTGTGTGTGTGTGTGTGTGTGTGTGTGTGTGTGTGTGTGTGTGTGTGTGTGTGTGTGTGTGTGTGTGTGTTTGTGTGTGTGTTTGTGTGTGTGTGTGTGTGTGTGTGTGTGTGTGTGTGTACACACACACACACACACTCACGCGTGAGGTAGAGATGGAGTGAGAGAGACAGTGAAAGTAAAAGAAGGTAGGAGTCATTGCAAATTCCCTTCTCCCCCCCTCCCCCCATAGTTTAAAATTGAATTAGGGATGAAGTATTTATATGATTGCAACGTGGGTTTTCCACTCCAGTGGTTCGCAGGGAGGGACCAGGGAGAGAGAGCTGGAGCAGGAGAAAAGGGAAGGAAAGAAAGAGAGAGAGAGAGAGAGAGAGAGAGAGAGAGAGGATAGCTCAAGGTAAATGCTACACTACAAGCAGTAAGCTACTGTGCAGCTGACTGCTCTTTTCTCAGTGAATGTTCCACACAATGTGCCACTGTAACAACTTCAGAGACACATGCGACACACATGCACACAAACACACGCACGCACACACACAATCCAGACTCACACACTGTGACTGCTTTAGTGGTTTCTCCTGCGCAGTAAATGGGTCTAGAGGGAGGAGAAAGCAGAGTGCTGGCAGGCTGTCATACCTGCTCTTGTGTGTGTGTGTGTGTGTGTGTGTGTGTGTGTGTGTGTGTGTGTGTGTGTGTGTGTGTGTGTGTGTGTGTGTGTGTGTGTGTGTGTGTGTGTGTGTGTGTGTGTGTGTGTGTGTGTGTGTGTGTGTGTGTGTGTGTGATTGAGAGTGTGTGTGTGTGTGAGAGAGAGAGAGAGAGGTGATGAGTGGAAAGATTGCTGCTACCAAATGGCTGGTACTCATAAATGTTACATCTTACAAATGGCTGTGCAAAGATCTGTGTGTTTCCTGTGTCATCCTATCATATTGATTGCATCAATGCACATTATACATTTTAATGGTCAGCTCTGTAGTTTTCTAACATGCGGAAATGGTAGCAAATGATTTTTCTCACTTAACAGCACATATTGCTTACACATTTAATGTACACACCACACTCCAGCACTTAATGCTGTGTGGTCATTATAGGGAGGGTTTAGTTTTTAACATAGAGTATAACCAATATATAACTTGAGGTCAGATACTGTGAGTAAAGATATTTTGTTCTAGTGTGTATGTGTGTGTTTGTTTGCATGTGTGTGTTTGTATGTGCCAGACAGACCCCTTAAGTTGTATGTTTGATTAATATGTGCTCCTGCTGTTGTTGTCGCTGAGATGCACACATTCAATGCCTCATGCATTTATTGCACGCTATGCAGAACTGGACTGACATGAGAATTCATATGTCTCTCTGACAGTCACCTAGACCGTCTTCAAACTGTCTTGAGATATTATATGGATGCAGCAATGTATATTTAATGAGGGCAGTGGCTAGAATGTATACAGATATATACATCAGAGTCAGAATCAGAATCAAAATCAGAACTGTATTTATTGCCAAGTAGGTTTACACCTACCTGGAATTTGCTGTAATGTATAGGTGCATACAGTTAACATTAAACATAAAAACACAATAAGTAGTACACAGATAAGAATATATATAAAGAAGTCAAGTAAACAGTAAAATGCAAAATGCAAGACAGGAGTGCAACGGAATGTGCAATGTGCAATGAAATGTGTGTTAATGTTACACAGACTTGAGGCGTGGGGGCGGGATAAGAGTCCAAGTCAGGTGGTCCTGTACATACAAACTCAAGTGATATGCGTTGCTTGCACCAGTCTTGAATGACCTTGTATATATTTAGAATATGAATATCACACACAATGGGCATGTCTGTTAATGTGGAATCAGCTTAGTTCGTCATCAGTTGGATGAAGTCATTGCGCTGAAAGGTTGGGTAGAATTGGCAGATACCTTAGATTCTCATTTCACAGAACACATTTTAAACTGTGTTAATTAATAGTAGAATATTTTCTGGGTTCTCTGATATTTCCAGCTGCCTCCAGTGCCTCAGATCTGTCTCAGAGGCATCCTCAGAGAAATACAGGGCAGGGCAGGATGAAAGAAGGGAACGGAAAGGACGCAAATGATAACCTTAAGAGAATCTGTACCATCT
>NC_137909.1:9640351-9642851 GCF_963457725.1 Sprattus sprattus
CACACACACTGGAAACCGTTCCCAGTAAACTGGAGTAGAACTTGGCAAAAAAAAGGCTTCATATTTTTTCTACCTGGGTGCGCTTTGTGCTTTGAGCCCAAAGATCTGTCTGGAATGGTGCCGTCACTTTCTTTTGAAAGGCACATCTGCTGGCAGCACCGGAAGATCTCTGGCATATTTTCACTGCCCAGTGGGACCTGGGGACACTGTGTCGCATTTTAAGCCTTGAATAATGTCCTGGCTCTATATGACTCACCTTTTCTTCTCTTGCTCCGAGCAAAGGGCCATTACCAGTGGCTGAGCCTGCATTTAGCCCCTCAGTAAACACTGACTTACAACCAACCATTACATACTGTCTCATTTACCTGTGTAGTGTGCTGATCTTGCGGCTCGTAGCGTTTCTGTGGCTATTATCTTATTATTATTTCAGCTAGAAAGCAGACACATTTGTCATGATAGCCCAGGGTGTCCAGTGGGAGTCTTCTGGAGGCCAGTGTTGCTCAGCGGAGGCAGACAATGACTCGGTGAAAATGCCATTCTTAGTTTCAGCGGCATCTGCTCTCATGCGGGAGCCAAAAACCAATAGGGATGTGCCATTTAGAGATAAGCAGATTCAGCACAGTCATGACTGCTTGTTATGTGCTGCAGTGTTTGTGATATAGCCATTAAGTGTGAGCATCTGATTATGTGAGCGAGGGCTGTGAGGGTCCACATTGCTCTGCAGAGAGCTGGTTGATTTTGCCTGGGCTGTCTGGGCTTTGGGTTGGGAGAATTGTATCGGACAAAATGTGGCCTTAAGGGATTGGCTTGTGGCAAATGCATAGCAATAGGTCTTGAGGTACAACACTTTAGGGTGTTCGGGCTCTCTCTCTCTCTCTCTCTCTCTCTCTCTCTCTCTCTCTCTCTCTCTCTCTCTCTCTCTCTCATTTGCACTGTAAACAACACTGGCAAGGTTTTTTGGCTAAATGGTGCCAGTTCAAGTGGCGATCCAGACAAAGCAGCTAGTGGCCAGTTATATGCGATAGTCAATTCAGATTATTTGAAGCACTTGTAGAAACAAAATTGTGCGCCGGGGTCTGAAAAAGCAAGTCAGCCAAATTTAAAAATGACACATCGAGATGAAGCATCCGTCCAGTCTTCCATCCAGGAAATAAATATCTGCGCCAGCCACAAAGTTCCTCCACCCAAGTCAAACTCCATTTTGTAAAGTACTGGTTACCTTTGTTTCCCAACAAGTAGACATACTTGTAACAGACTAGACTGTAGGTGATCTGAAGCCTTTAAGCAAGAAAACCCATCATTTATTTGACTAGTTACTGGTTTTCAGTTGTCCAGGTATGTGCCTTGAAAAAGGCAGGTACAAACACTGTTGAACAAGGATTTGTGGATAGCTGAACAAAAATGATGTGTCTCAGAAAATATCTGCAGAACTTGCATGCCAGGGTACCAAAGGAGCACACACACATGTTGTATGGGCAAAAGCATTGTCAGATGTGTTTAAAGAATTCAAAATCCAGAACAACATTGCGAGTATTGTGACAAATCTAGTTAAAGCATTCAACTGTTTTGGGGAGAATGTTGCTTTTTATGATCCAGACCCAGTTGTTAACAATGATGAATCAACTGAAGAATATGATAAATCTATCTACCGATCTACATCCAACCTTTTATCTTATTGCAAAAAAAACATGGAAAAGGTAACTGAAAGACAATACTGTCTAGGGCTGTTTTTGCAAAGGGCTGTTCAGCAGTGTGGACCTGAGGTTAATGAACGCCAAAAGTAGGAAAAGCTTTGGAACGGCTTTATTAACACCAAACGACACACAATGGAACTCTATGTTTCTCTCTCTGCAGCGACTGTTTTGCATAGCAACCTTAACTCCCAGGGCAGAGACAAGTGAGGCTGTTGATGCTGCCATTCCTGCATATGACAAACCTATCCCGCACACTGTCAATTCTTTTTAACAGCCGTCAGAAAAGAATGGAGCCGTAAGATCTGGCTCCCTTCAAAGAGTTGCTATTCCCATCACTATTGTGCAAATGCAAAGCGATTTGAACGGTCACATGCCGTACCCTCACCCAGAACGTCACACCATCGCTGGAAACGCCAGCAGCACAGAGCAATGTTAAAACGGGAATTTCAAACACTTAACTCTGAAGATGACTCAGAAGCAAGACGCTTTGATCTATCCCAGTCCAGTGATGACATTGACAAGAAAAAAAATAGAAGAACTGAAGCAGACACTGATTTGGATGCACCAACCACAGAGGAGTTTGCTGACAGTTATTTGGATGCACAGACCACAGATGAGTTTGCTGGCACTTATTTGGATGCACCAACCACAGATGAATTTGTTATGTTCATGTTGCTGCCCAAGCTCGAAAAGCTGTACAAAGTACAATACTGCACTCCCCTCAAGTGCTCCAATGGAGAGGCTCTTCAGCATTGGTGGACAAATATTTAGCCTCCGGAGAAACCAGCTTGGTGATGCCAGCTTCC
>NC_137909.1:9647851-9650351 GCF_963457725.1 Sprattus sprattus
GGATTAAAAACTAAATATTTTTAATTTCGTTTCGTCCTGACCAGAAACGTTATTTTTCTGTTCCGTTCCAGTGTTCCTAGGCTTCTCTTCTAATTATTTACCGGTTCGAACCTTATAAAAGAACGGTTAATAACGTTATTTTCAAAAATGTCAATGGGGGGGGGGGGGGGGGGGGGGTAATGTTTGTCATTATTAGGATTAAATGCAATGCAATGCGCCCTTTTCCAACGTTGCGGAAACGGAGTTTGCCTACAACTTATAATAAGAATAATACATAGCCCCAAATCCGCAGGCTAAATACACTACTGTTTTTTTAAATGTCAGATTGCTAACCAGCACATCGCAAACACCTTGTCTAGTGTTCATTTAGACTATTTATGGCAAGTGGCGTGAGTAACTTTGAAAAACAACATGAAGCTCATATACTAGGATCAAGCTAGGTCCTGGAATAAGGCTAGCAGCCAACCCATTTTCTGACGAAATTGCTGCCAATTGCACGACACGTTTTTAAGTGTGGCTGGTAGCACTAGGCCTAAGTTTCACACACTTTCAGTATTTATCATTAGGAAAATGTAAGGACATGTAACATTGGATGTAGCATCTTACCACTGTGAAGTTGCATAGGGCCAGGAAGATATTGATCTGTTAGGCTACTCACTAGTGTCAACAGTAGTTTCACTTCAGCCAGGCGGTCTAGGGAGCATTGAGCGGGCAGGTAGCCAAGCGCATCACTTCCGGAATAAAACTTTATTTCAAAATGTATTTTTACAATCATTTTATTTCCACAATATTTCAAGAAAGGTTATTTAGAACGAAAAATAACGTTATTAACCGGTTATTTAAAATTGAAAATTTTGTTTTCACTCCGGAACAGCTGAAATTGTTTTTGTTCCCGTTTTTCGATTGCGTTCATCACAAAATTCCGTTCTTTACCGGTTTTCGTTTTCGTTCTTTGAACCGTTTCTAATCCCTGGTTTACATTGACCCCAATAACCAAATACAGAATGTAATTTACCATCCTGCTTTTTTACAAACCCCCTCTCTTTCTCATGAATGAGATCACTGTGGATGATTTGAGGATGGGTTAGATTTTGTATTCAGTAAAGCCCAATGGTGGAAATATAACAAACACGTTGTTTTCTGATGTTGTCTGATATAGGACTCTAGTTCCCCCATGCTGGCCTGCCATCTGGCTCTGTATTGGTGGCCTGTGAGGTTTCACACTCATTTTCTGCCTTGAATGAATTTAATCGATCCTCATCAATCACGGTCATTTAGCAACCGTTCCAAAAATACTGTCACTGAAACCTATGAAGCAATTGGTTAACACATAATGATAACTGGTTCAACCATTTTCATGTCATGACTTAAACAGTGAATAGATACCTAGATGTTTCATGGAACATCCAGTAGATCCTCCACACGGTTTTGCTGCTGCCGTGCCAGTCTGGGTGACGGGGGGGGGGGGGGGGGGGGGGGGGGCAGAGGCAGAGAAGGGGCTGAGTTGAGTAGGGGTGGGCTGGGAGTGTGGAGTGTGAGAGAGATTTGGAAGGACAGCGGATAAAGAGTTGTACAGATGCTCCAGTCTCCTCTTCATTATTAATGTGCTCCTGTGTTCCCTAGTGCCAGCTCCAACCTCTTCTTCTGGAGTCTCTCTCTCTCTTCTCTCTCTCTCTCTCTATCTTTCTCTCCCTCACTCTCTCGCTCTCTCTTTTGCTTTATGTATCTCCTCTCTGCGGTTCTCTCTGTACACCCCCCACTCCCAACACACACACACACACACACACACACACACACCTATACATAGACACACACACACACACACACACACACACACAGGGATGCCTCTTTTTCCCTCCAGTAACGGTGATCACTCAAAAAAGGGGAAATAAATAAAAAGATAAATAACTAAGGGAGCTCCAGCTTGCACATACAAGAAGGTTTCAGCTTTTCCGCTTTGCCCCTGCAGATATATGTGCCATTAGCCTGAGCCTCCACCCAGCCTCTCCTAGAGTGGCCCAGTTTGCCTCCTGGCCACGGCGTCTCATTGCAGAACACAGTTACAGCCGCTCTCTCTGTGTGTCCTGCCCAGCAAAAAGCCAGCCATACCACTCTGCCCCAGCTTCTTTCACTACCAAAAGAGCCACCGCTGAATAGGGCAGTTTAGCCATGAAAAGAACAGTGAATGGTGGTTAGGGGTGCACAAATATTTACCAGTTGAGCCGTGTTTGTTTTCATTAAGGACAAAAGAGCCTCCAACCTGTTCTCTCTTTCTCTCTTGTGCCCCTGTCCCGTCTCCTCCCTCTCTCCATCCCCTCGCCTCTGTTCTTATTGTTTGCCATTCATGCCTTTCTCTCATCTTTTTCAAGACCTTTCTATTCAATAGCCAGACTTTATAACCTCAGGCATTGTCTGGAAATGATCAGCTCATTGGTTGTGATGCACCAGTTAGTGATTAGTGGGGAGTGGTTTAGGGATGTCACAGAGCATGAAATGTGAC
>NC_137909.1:9652851-9667851 GCF_963457725.1 Sprattus sprattus
AGAAAGCTTGAAGCTCCATCTATGTGTGTAGCTCATCATTCTTTCATCAGGGCACTCAAATTGGAGTCCTCTCTCTATTTACTCTATTTCAGGAGTGGGCTATGCTCTGTCATGAGCACTGGTATCCATACGTGCATTTCAGTACGCTTTCTGTACTATTCCACTTACTAGTAGTGGGTGAATGGTTGCATATGTTGTGTGTACCTGTATGCGTGTGTGTGTGTGGGTCTTTGTGTTGTGTGTTTTGTGTGTGTGTGTGTGTTGGGGGGGGGGGGGGGGCTTGCGCTTGACCGAATTTGGAGAAGCACAGTCTTGCTCCCATCTTTCCAGGGGACTTAAGTTGCTTCTTTGGATTTTAACCTATTTCATGTGTTCTATTAGTTCTTTGAGTCTCCTTGATCTTAATCTACAAAAATATACTATATCTGCTATGTATTCTACAAATATATATATATACACACACACACACACACACACACACACACACACATATACATATATACTGTAACGTAAATGTATTCTACAAAAATAAATATAGATTTATAGATCTATAATATAGATCTATAAATCTATATTTATTTTTGTAGAGTAAATGTACGTTACAGTATATACATAGTAAAATATGCTTTTACACAATCAGGGCCGTTTCACATCGCCTACCTCGCGTGTGCCTGACTGCTGCGTTATCAGTAGATTTTCATTTCAGTGTCCATGTTAACAGGTTAGAGCGCTAACACTGCCTGCATGAGACACGCCCCTGTTGGCATGGAGCTTATTTTTCACATGTGAGGTAAGCAGTTTCCAGCAAAAAGAGACCTTAAAAAGACCCTTTGATAGTCATATTGACTATTTCTTGGTAATATGTCACAGTCATGAAAAAAATATAAATATTGTATTACATTTTTCAGCCATTTTAACATTAGCTTGTTATGAAAGGGGAAAGTGGAGGTTACATGCGTACTATATATTAGAAACCCAATTTTAGGCTATAATTATATTATGTCGATATGTTAACAGAACATAGGTGAAAGACAGTAGTTTATCTCTCTCTATCTCTCTCTCTTCCTCTGAACAAGGGTAAACAAAAATCAGTATTTGGATGACACCAAACTCATTGTGTATTTATGGCCATTATCAAAGCCAAACTAGAAAGATGGGGCTGGCAGTGCCACAGCAGTGATGCTGGCAGTGTGAATAAACACACGCTAACGAGCCACAGCAGTTTAGCAACACACACAAGGTAGTGAATGTGAAACAGCCCTTACACACCGTCTCAGTTCGATAAAATGACTCCCTATCAGAGCACAAACTGTCAAATATACACACCCACGCAAACACACATGCACAGATGCTTTTGCTGTTTATCCGTATTTGGTCAAATCCCATTCAGGACATTTTCCTGGTCTTTGGTGTTTATTGATTTGTCCTCTGGTTCAGAAGAGCCTGCCTTTTGTTCATCTTGAGAAATGACCACCCACCCAAGCATGTCAGCAGCACCTGTGCTCTGAGCTCACATCCACTGTGCAACACACGGAGCTGTGTGCTGCATGTTTCACATCTGTATCATAGATTATCATCTCTATGCACCGAGTGGGTGCGTTGATGATGAGCTTCAGTGCATATCTGTTATTCAATGTCTGCATGATCAACATCATATCTTTATAATGCCAATATTGGCTGTGTTGCTGTTTGTTATTCCCCAGATGGCAGACACCTTTTCATCAGAGGTGTGATGAGGCACCCTAGTGGGACCTCTCAAGAGTATTGAGTATGCAGATCTGACTCCCCATGGGCCATTTTGGCTCTGATTTAGATGTGACCCCGTGACCTTTTGAGTCAAAATATGCAGCAGGCTAGCCTGTGCACAGATCAGTCCTTCATGCTCCTGCCTCAATGACTGTGTAAAAGTTTCCAGAAAAGGACGGGCATTGAGGAAGAATACAAAGTGAACGGATATGAGGAAAATGACTCTCTAGATTGCTATGACAGTCCGCATTAAAATGCTCTGTCATGTCATCCAGTCGCCTTGGGAACTCAAGGAAGTGTTTTTCTTGTGCGTGATGAAAGGGAGTCTGTGGAATGGATAGAGTGTTCTGCAATAGGATGATAGGATAAGAATAGGCAGTATAATTATAGATCTTTATTTATAGATTTGTGGAGCATAGTGACCTTCTCACGATTGTTCCAGAAGGCTTCATGTATCAGTTCCCTCCTGCTGTTGTTGGATGTGGCACTTGAAGCTGAGCTTACTGGGAAATGCTAGATACACAGACACACACCTTTACACACACAGCCACTAGAAAAAAATGTCCCAGTCCCCATGATGGAAATTATGGTTAGTGTGTGTGTGTGTGTGTGTGTGTGTGTGTGTGTGTGTGTGTGTGTGTGTGTGTGTGTGTGTGTGATGGAGGAGCAGGTTGTTGTAGTTGTCAAAGGTTGTTTATTAGTGTATTGCTTGCCTCTTTGTCACCAGAGGTTTGTCTTTGGGGGCAGAAGTGGGTCTGAGAGTAAACCCATGAGGGTTCATTACCAGCATTCATCACCCACTGTCTTACCGCTGCTGTATGCTTGGTGGGGATGCTATTTATGCTATTTATTGTGTGTTGGTGCTTGTGTTTCAGTGTGTAAAAAAACACAGAGACAGGGAGAAACCAGAGAAATGGTAGGGTCTGTGAGCTCTCTGCTGTTTGCGGTGGAGTTGCTGTAAAGTCACAGGTTTCTAACCCAAGGAGGCGTTCTGCGCCGTCAGTCACACAGTTGTCTTGTTTCCAATCAGCGGCTGAAGGAATCCCCCACACTTCTCCTCTCGCTGCGCTAATTGCCACAGCCTCATGTCATCGCTACTCTGTTTCGATGATGTCATGGAGTTTGAGATGGGGGGGTTGCCGGGGATAGACTAATTGTCACTATTCCCCTCGGAGACGGTGATCTGTTCGGGTTTAGTTAACCAAGTCGCTACTCCGCGGGGACCTCTGACGGGTCGTAACGTGTGAGTGGCATTCATTTCCCCTGCCTGCTCCTCCAGTGGAGCTCCTGAAACTGGAACACCATGACGTTCTGTCACAGACTGCTGACGCAGCACCCGCCAATCAGGCTGTGTTCCGCCATTTTTCAGATGTTAACATATTTTTCTCATGTGATATGGCTGGCAGTATGATCCAACCTGCTGAACAAGCCTTTTTTACATCTGCGTAGTTTCTTGGGGTGTATCAAATAGCGCTCATTGATTCCCATTTCAGGGTAATTGATTTTGACAGCACTGTTCCTAACATTGGCATTGACTTATAATGACCAGGCAACAGGACTAGATATATCTTCTTGCATTGAGTTGTGCCTCAAGGTCTGTTTTCAAGCTCATTTTCCCTGGATGCTGTGCACTGAAAAAGCTGGGCACTGGAAATGCTTGGCACTGGAAATGTATTTTGCGCCTCTTCTCTTCCTGAATTTGTACTTCTGAAATCATTAACCACATCGAAGGCTCGTACAGGTCAATGGTTGCACCCTATAATAGTGTAAAAGCCCAGTAATCAGGGCTGTGGAGTCAATATTAGAACTTTTAATAGTCCAAGTTTCTCAAATGTTCCCAAATCTTTGTCCTCGAAAACCAATAATACATATGCCCAGTAATACAAAATATATGTCTTTTGGCTTAGTGCAGTGATACTTTGTTTGTTTAAGATAAAATAATCACTATTTGTGGTGCCTGCTACAGTAACAGCACAACATGGTCTTTGTTATCAATCCAAGCTGCAGTCCAGTGAGCCCATATAGTGATCCAGTTAGCCCATGTTAATACTCCACATGGGCGAAAAAGGTCAGATATCTCAAATGTCGCCATTTGTCGGCGGCTGCTTCTAGACTACGCCCTACATAGCCATCTCAGTGATGCATGGGTTTAATCTTCTGCACTAAAATGATCCTTCAGGCCTGGCCGGACTTTAACGCCCCTGCACACAGCCAGCAGAGCCCACTCTTTCAAACGAGGGTATTGCTCAAGGGGTGAATTTGTTGTGAAATGAATTTATGGCTTACAATTAAAAATGATATTCATATTTTAATTGACTTTCAAGGACATGCATCTTAATAAGGGTCTAATGGTCTTTTTGCGATGGATGTGGCCGATGACATTCGTGTAACTTAAAAAGCAAGATGTATATTTTAGGTACGGTTGACATGCTGCTTGAATGCCCTAGGTACTGTCCATGTTTTTACCGTAAAATGGATAGGGCTTAGCCACTCATAGTCACTTAAATTGAAGAAAGCCTTTGTGCTGATTATGATAGTGCTATAATGCTACCAATTAATTTCAATTATTTATGTGCATATACCACAATCAATTATGAACTATGAGATGACCAACTGTGAAGCTAAAACCAGAGCTCCAAACCTTGCGCTCATGAAGTTACTTCAGCAGGCTTTCTGACGACATGCTAGCTCAGACGTATTTCTCCTCCTCCTCTTTCTTCACCTCTTCTCTTTCTCTATCTCTCCATCTCTTATGTGGTTTGTGCTCTCTTGAATGATCACCTCTTACATCCACAGACTTTTTTCCGCCCTGCTGCTTCTCCCTTGTCAGTCATGCTCAGTCGTTAAGATGTGTTGTTGTTGTTGGACAGGAGAGATGTGAGTTTGTATGCGTGTTACAGGCTGTTGTTGGTGAAGCTGTTACAGGCTAAAGTGTCTCCAGTTGGTGACTTTACTCATGGAGTCTCTGGTTACCAGTGTTAGGCTTTGAACAGGGCTTGAGTGGTGTGGAGAGATAATGTCCATTTTGTTCATTGAGAGTGAAAAGAAAAGGCAATGGAGCGATATTTGCCGGTGGCAGAGGCAGGTTAATGTGTCAGTGATGAACTGAGAGTTACAGAAAGATCCAGAGCTTAGACATAGAAAGATCTGGATTTTCATGTTACGTAGATCATCACATTATAGAGAAACTGAAAACAGTAATTTCTATGTTTGCTGTATATGTCGTTGTGTACTGTATATCCCACACATTGAGTCCTCAAAAGTGGTGATCGTGGCAACATCGTGTGCTTAGCCTACATGTGCCTATTTCACAGCACTACATTTTTATTTGATGTCATCTGTGTCAGTTGTGGAGTTTTGGTGGACCACGCCGTGTTGACAACTGCTTACTCTGGCAAAGTGTGCCAGTTGATGCAAATTACATTTTTGCTCCTGCTGTTCTTGGTGTGGGTTGTGTCCTTGTTCTTGTATCTATTTGGAGCCCTCGTGTATATGTGTGCCTCTATGCATTTGTGTATGTGTGTGTGTGTGTGTGTGTGTGTGTGTTTGTGGCAAGGTGTTGTGAGCATGGGTGTGTATTAACAGGTTTTGTTGTCTCTATGTGGTGTGTGTCTTCTAGGCCCATGTGGTCCAGCGCTGGCTTTTCGAGCAGGACAGTAGTGTGAGGTCTGAGAGAGGCTCGCTGGAGGCCCGTGGAATATGGCACTTTGATGAAAGAGTAAATATATAACCCCCTCCCTCACTCCTTTCCTCCCTTCCTCCCTCCTTACCTCCCTCCCTCACTCCAACTCCTCTTTTGCTTTGTGTCGTAGCACTTTGACGCTTTTCGCCGCTCTCGTCTACGTGGCAGCTTTGTTGTCGTTACCGTAGTGAATTTGTGCCGTCACACACTCTAACTGCTAATCGCTCTTGTTCTTTTGACCTTACTCTCTCTTTATGTGTCATGTTTGTTGTTCTTGGCTATCTTATTTTTCTTCTTCTTCTTCTTCTTCTTCTTCTTATTCTTCCTCCTCATTGTAGTCTCTTGTGTCTTATGGAAGCTCCTGTTGTCAGAGGTGTCGTGTCTCTGTCGTGCTGTGGCTAATCTAATGACGGTCTGGTGCTTTTACCGCACAACTTCTTATTTTTTAACGAATCTTCAAAAAAACTCTCTTTTTGGCTTTTGCAATAATTTGTATTTTGTGTGTTTTTGAGTGTTGTGTGTGTGTGTGTGTGTGTGTGTGTGTGTGTGTTTGTAACTGGAGTGAATTCTATATGTTGAGTAATTTCATGTAGTGGAGTAATTGATATTGTATGTTGTTTGATGGTGCGTTTTTCTCTGTGTCTGTGTATTAATAAGTGTGTGTGTGTGTGTGTGTGTTTTGTAAATGCGTATACTCAACAAAAGATCGAATGACAACAAATGCATTCTTCATGTAATCTACAGTTTTTGAAGTGAGTATGTGCTCTGTCTGTAGCAGACTGGCCTGTGTTGAGGATATTTGACCTTGCCACAATCATCCCTCTTTATCCACTTTTAGCTTTGCTGAGCACACAGCCTATGTGAGATCACACTGAGAACAAGGGACAAATAGGTATCAAGATACACACCCTCCCCATACCCCTACCTCAAACACATGCTGTGCGCACACACACACACACACACACACACACACACACACACACACACACACAGTCATACACACAGACACACACACACCACACGCACACAGACAGACACGCACACAGACAGACACGCACCGTGGTAGAGGCAGAAGCAGAAGCAGACACACAGGGAAAGACAATTACAGTACTTGGCTAACCTTCCTTTCTCTCTGAATAAACAAACGTGTGCGCTCACACACATACACAAACACATACAGACACACACACACACACACACACACACACACACACACACTAGACGCTTTGGCTCCTTTCTGCAGCATCCTCCTCATCTGTAGAGTGGCAGAAGGATGGGCACTGATATTTGAGACGCAGAATGTGCGGCAGAGGCAGATGAGGGAGCTTTAGTGTCTCTCTCTGATGGATCCTCTTCTCTCTCTCTCTCTACCTCTCTCTTTATCTCTCCCCCTCTCTTTCCCTTTCTATCTCTCCTTCTCTTTTTCCCCTCTCTCTTTACAGCTTAGACTCATGAGTTTCTCTGCAGTCATCACACTGTATCTCATCACAACAACATGAGAGAGAGAGAGAGAGACAAGGAAGGAAAGAAGAGGGTGAGGTGGCTGTTAAAAGCACAAGACTGTGGTCTAAAGATGGAGAGCAAGAGTGAAAAGGGGAAGAAGAGTGGCACTGCAACTCGCCACATAAGCAAAGATGGAGAGGAAGTGATGGATTGTAGGACTGGAGAGGTAGAGCGTGAAGGAGGGGGTTGCATGTATGACTTAGTGTGGGTCTGTAAATGATGTGTGTTTAGCTCCTGAGCCTGACACCAGGGGGAAATAAATTGACGCACTGGCTGCACATGATGACTACCAATGAATGGGCTGGGTGGATGGCCATAACCCAGGCACACATCAAAGCAGAGGGATTGAAGTGGAGGGATGGAGTGAGAGGAGAGGAAGGACACATGAGGGGGGAGCGGAGAAGAGGGATGCAGTGAGAAGAGAGGAGAGGACAGGGATGGAGTGATCGGAGAGGAGAGGGGTGGAGTGAGAAGAGAGGGAGGGGGAGTGGAGGAAAAGGAGGGGTCGAGATTGGAATCGATCTGTGCAGCACATAAGTCAGCAGAAAGGGAAGTAACATATCATTCCAGGCAACCCCTCTGGTCATGTGTTTTGCATGGAAATGGCTGTCAGCCATGACTGTTATCTGTTGACACACAAGGAAACATGTAGGCAGTAGTCCACACATGTGCTATGCATGTATATTAGCACACACACATACACACACACACACATATACACACATATTCCTTTGTGTATCGATCTGTGGCCTGACTGAAAGATGTATGCAGGCTTACTGCTGATTCAGAGTTAGAGGTCAAGTCAGGCCTGTCTGGATGACCATGCAGGAACACACTGGAGGATGACATCATTGTTATTAGTCTTTGCTCTTTGTTAATGAAAAAATATATTTATATATACATTTATAGATTAAAACAATACAGACACACACACACACACACACACACACACACACACACACACAGATACAGTCTTGCACACAAACACATAGACAAACACACAACCATAGGCGAGTGCTAGCAAACAGATACTCCATTGCACACTCACCCACACAACAGCTTTATAATGAAGAACCATCATGCACAGTCTGCTCTAATATACAAGGGCCATGAACTGACTGACCTTCCTACACATGTTGTTAGTGAGACATTTGCCCAGAGCTGTGAAGCATCACATTCAAGCCAACATTGCCCAAGAGAAGAACACAGAGAGCGTGGCAGAGGGAGGTGCAGAGAAAGATAGACAGATGCAAAAGAAAGAGAAGAGGCCTCTGCCTGGTTATTCTACAGGGATATGATTGGAGACGAAAGGCAGAACTCAGTGGCCAGAGGAGAAAGAGAGAAAGAGAGAGACAGAGAGAGAGAGAGACAGAGAGAGAGAGAGGGGGCGAGGTGGACAGGAATGGAATTGCTAATGTAAGTCGGAGGAAGAGACGGAGACAGGAGATATGGAAAGATGTTAACATAAAGCATACCAACACAAGGACTTCTTTTCTGTTACAACATGGAACATTTTAATATTTTATCAAGTGTCCTAATTTCATTTCAAGAGGACCAAGACGGTGGTAAACACAATGGGAAGAAGACTGGACTTACACCCTTGATTTGAATGAAAAATGGCTGAGTGAGTGAATGAATGGATGAAAAACCACAAGATAACAAAATAGTGGTGGGCATGAACTATTCATGTTCCATATTCCCTCCCCTAGTTGTGGGTAGATGTCTATGCCATTACTGCACTGTTCGGACGTACGCAATTGTCCTGACACTGATTCCCTCTTGTTATAGGAGACCTTTTTCTTCTTCCATTTTGGTCACATCATGTTTGAAAGGATGGAATTGAAATTTAGGTTTTTTAATTTCAGTTTCAAACTTTTAATTTGTGATGCAGACAAAGTAGTTTCACTTTGTGTATACACGGAAAAAGTATGAGATGATCCTAGGATAATAGTGAATATGTTTCCACTCTTTATGTAATGCACTGTAAATGTAACCTCTCCATCTTCATCTTTCTCTCTCTCTCTCTCTCTCTCTCTCTCTCTCTCTCTCTCTCTCTCTCTCTCTCTCTCTCTCTCTCTCTCTCTCTCTCCCTCCTCTGCCAGGCTGATGCTACCACTAGCTACCTGCGAGCCGCTCGCTCAGGCAACTTGGACAAGGCGTTAGACCATATCAAGAATGGCATAAACATCAACCTGGCCAATCAGGTGAGAAAAAGCCCCCCCAAAGTTTCTTCACCCTTTCATTGCCCTATTTGTGTACCCTGTGTGTGCCTTGTTGTCGTATTTGTGTACCCTGTGTGTGCCTTGTTGTCATATTTGTGTACCCTGTGTGTGCCTTGTTGTCATATTTGTGTACCCTGTGTGTGCCTTGTTGTCATATTTGTGTCCCCTGTGTGTGCCTTGTTGTCATATTTGTGTACCCTGTGTGCATATGTGTGTGCACATTATTTTGCTCTTGCCCTTGTTTTTCAGCTTGTCAAGTTGAGTGTATTGTGTTGTGGAGTGGAGGCTTCATATAGGCCTCAAGTTCACGGCCCATAATATCATCATCCATTATGAATGGCACACTTAAATCCTGAATAGTGTTGCCCTGAGGATAATCACTAGCCCATTTAAGACTCCATCTTTGTTGTGGAGTTCATTAATCTGACATAGCAATCTAACCATAACCCCATTGATTAGGGTAACTTTTTCACCCAGTAAACAATGGCTAATTTGGCTGTCAGCGGATAAAACAACAACAACAACAACAACAACAACAGCCCAAAGGAATGATGGATGACAGTACTCTGTCATGAGTCGTTGACCAATGCAACGAATGGCCTCTGCCCAATGCCAACCGTTCGGCTGTGTGAGCCCTCCACTGTGGATCGTCTCCGGGGTTTCCCACCTCCGCGCGGCAGGAGCCAGCCCCCAGGGTAGAGCAGGCCAAACCAAATGTCACTTCGCCTGCAGCTGTTTTTCCTCAGATTCCCATAAGGTTATTTTTCTCTCCCCAAATGTTCCACATAACAGCCTTTCTGCCCTTCCAGAGTGACAGGGTAGATGCTATATTTGGTCAGGCTGCAGTGCCTTTTTTCCCTTATCCTCCTCTCTGCAATCATCTTCATTCTGCTCCCCACAAGAACAATACTGTACAGAAAGCCATTAATGAGTTGTGTATCATCCGGATATTATCTGGATACATCACTGGAAAGCTTACAAGTATTAATTGCTATTTAGATTTTACTCAGTCAGTGGTCTTGAGATTAGTGTGATTATGTGTGTGTGTGTGTTGTGTATGTGTGTATGTGTGTGTGTGTGTGTGTGTGTGTGTGTCTGCACTGTTTGTGTCATTTCCATGTGTGTTTGTGCTTTTAATCAACCCCCTCTGTCACTCTGTTGTGACCCCACAGCTGTGTTTGTAGATGACGGTCATATCATGGTATGATAATAGTATAATAATTTGGTAGGTAATTGGTGGCATCAACAGTTAAGCCCCCCCCCCCCCCCCCGCTCCCTCAATTCAAGAAAGCTTTATTGGCATTAACGTTATAGCAACATAACTTGCCAAAGCCACCTACATACACACATAAAAAAGGGACAATTATGGTGAAGAGAACTGAAATGTCACGAAATAAGACAATTCTAATAATAATCAGAAATGGAATTGGTGTTTTGTTATGGGTGGCCACACTAGGGCGACAGTGGTTCAGGTAAAGGAGTCGTTTATAAATTGTAAGATTGCTAGTTCGATCCTGACTTCTTGAGCAAGACACTGAACCCTTAACCGCTCCCGATGCGCAGGTTGGCAACTTAGATAGTAGCCTCTGCCGTCGGTGTATGAATGGGTAGATGTCTGGGGCATTAATATGTAGAGCGCTTTGAGTGCTCTCTGATTAGAAAAGCGCTAAATAAATGCAATTCATTTACTAGCTGTCCTTCAGGTTAGGGTAAGCTGCTCCAAATTCTGCTCCCAGAATGTATAGTCATTTTTCTTCATTTGTATAGTTTCAAAACTCATGGAGGATTGAGTGGAAGGTATTGAATGGAGATTCCTCTTATTTCAACGTATTTGTTTTGTGCATTTGGTTAAGAAGTGCAGCTCTGTCTCTTCAGCCCCCAGACACCAGTGCGAGCACAGCCTCTCCTCTCTGGGCAAGCATGTCTGCCTGTGTCTGCCTTTTTCTGTGTTCACTGAGTCTGTACACTGTCAAGGGTTTCCTGAGTTGCATTCCTTTAACTCTACTAAAGGAACTGTATATTCACCTTTTAGGTAACAAATAGCAATGTCATTTGTGTTTTGTTTTAGTGACTTATTTCCAATAGGTGATGTCGTTCTCCTTTTCAGTGATTGGGATTTTGTCGGGTCAAATGTTTCTTGCTATTGTGTCATGTCCTGAGCCTCTGTGATGTGAGTTGGTGTGAAATCACTGCGTCAGGAGAAGGTCGCCTCTCTCTCTCTCTCGCTCTCTCTTTCTCTCTTTCTCTCTCTCTCTTTCTCTCTTTCTCTCTTTCTCTCTCTCTCTCTCTATCTCTGCCTTATCCATCCCTCTCTCTCTACTTTCTTGTTAGTCTCTCTTGTTAGCCTCCCTCAGTCCTGCTCTCTCTCTCTATTCATCTTGCTTCGCTTCCTCTCTCCTTTCGCCCTGTTGCATCCTGGGAGCTGACAGCTGGGCTGACCCATCTCTGTCTCTCAGGAGCAGCTGATGACGGCTGGGCCGCGTTCAAAGCTTCATGAGTGGACAGGAGCGTTTCCACAAGGAGCAGCCTGGCGCCGTGCCCATGTCTAAAGGCTTCAGAGGCCACGCGCCCACTCGCAATGCCTGCGGCCCTCACAGACACACACGCACACACTCACACGCAGACACGCAGACACGCAGACACGTACAGAGCCGCACAGACACACAGACACACAGACACACAGACACACAGACACACAGACACACAGACACACACACACACACACACACACACGCACACTACGACTACTACTGCAACTCACACAATCATTCTCAAAATGAGAGAGATTGAGGAAAATCAATGTTTGTTTTGAAGTCTGGCACCCACACAGCTCTCCACAAGGATGCTGACTGTTAGTGAGTGAGCATTACGTCACACTGAATGACACAGTCTGAGAGAGAGAGAGAGAGAGAGAGAGAGAGAGAGAGGCTTCGAGTAACCAGTGCCTGTCTCACTAGCCAGAAGCTGAAGGCCTCTTCAAGTTACCTAAATTGAAGAGCTTTTCCCTTCATTTTGCTGCTATCACAATATTTCAAAGTCATTTCTTCGGCGCTGTCACTCAAGCAGTCGATGGCAATAAGTAAACAAAAGGGAACTGAATAGAATTTCCCCTAGTCAACCACCACTGTATGAAGTGCAATGCAACATTGAGGATAAACACCTGCCATATCCTAATAAGGGCCACCATAATAAGGTTGGATGACTAAGCCTCATCTCCTTGTCATATGGTGACTCATAGGCCACCTATCATTGCCGATCATGGAACATTTCCCCCATCCAGGAGCACCCTCTCTTCAGCAGTGATCCATGGCCAGGCAGCTGGGGGAGTTGCCATGCTAATGACTTGAATGAATAGCTGATGTCAAGCAATTAATTCAAGTGTTCTGGCAATGCTGCAGTGCCGTGATCATTAAGATGATGGTATTTCATCTCTCGTGATAGGACAAATCTGGTGTTTACCTGATCCTTAGGGAGGAAACGAATATGAATTGAAAGTGTAAGTAGGGTGACCACATGCAAACGGACCAAATGTGGGACAAGCAGTAAGTGGGACCATGTGGGACATGATACCAACAAATAGAGGTAACCTACAATAATGTGTATCTAACTGATTGAGAAACATTTGTATTCATAAACACCTGTGTGAGATAGTTTTTTGTCACATAGCACAGGATTTTTCCAGGCCTTATGTCTGCACAGTTTGATTGACAGCTGTCACAGCCTCTTGATGACCACCTTCACTGCTCTCTTCTCAGCCACTGGATGAAAGCCAGACTTTAAGAAAAGCTTGGACCACTTTCAGCCCTGACAGAACCTATTAGCTCATTTAAATGTGTTTGTATGATATGTCTATACTTTGATAAAACAGTGCAACACAATTGTACGTCGCTTTGGACAAAAGCATCTGCTAAATTACTAAATGTAAATTACCATTTTATTAAAAATCATAAAGAAGTCCAAACGGTTGACTCTATGTCAGCATTCACCTTGCAAGGTTTAGGATGATTTTAAACAGTGTTATGGTGTGTTGAGCAATTTTCAAGTCATAAAATACAGATTTTTATAAATTTACCTTTGTGGTGGTCTCGAGGTCGACAACTCCAGCACCAAATGGGTGAGGCTCGAACTATGCACATTTTCATGAACCCATTCCCCTTTTTTCTGCAGAATGGGCTGAACGCGTTACACTTGGCGTCGAAAGAGGGACACGTCAAGATGGTGTTGGAGTTGTTACACCATGGCATCGACCTCGAGACCACCCGAAAAGGTGGATTTATAAAAAATCTGTGTTTTATGACTTGAAAATGATCCCTCACAGACTTAATTGACATCACCTGATAAGTGATCGGGTGGCAAGAGACTGCAAGGGCTCAAAATGGTATGTATACAAACGGGACAGCACGTCGCGATCTTACATTACTGTTTTTCACACTGTAAATTCCCCTCAGGGACATGTGGACTTTTCCCCTTCAGGGACAGTCTGTAGAAATGTGGACTTGCAGAAAGTGTGCATAAACGGCTCAAAATATCTGGCCTCATGCACTTGATGATTTGACAAGGGGACAAGCCCCAAGCCCTCACAGATTAACCAGAAACCTCAAAGTCCCTGAGTCCATGAGTGTGCACTTTGAGATTGCCCCCCCCCCCCCCCTTCCCACTCAGGCCCTTGCCACTTTTTAGCTATTTCTGCTATATGATGCAGTGTTTTTATGCAGTTAGGCTCAGAGCTGGGGGTCGAAGTTACAATTTAAATAGAGCAGAAACGATGCCGCAATGGCATAAGTGGTTCATGTGCCGGGTGGGTAAAAAAATGCATTCATGTGCTCTTATTTCAATCAATTAAATTCAAATGACCAATGAAAATGGTGTACATTATCTTATATGCGGGCTGACCAATGACCAATGAGAATGCTGGACATTATCTCATATGCGGGCTGACCAATGAGAATGCTGGACATTATCTCAAATGCGGGCTGACCAATGAGAATGCTGGACATTATATCATAAGCGAGCTGCCAATGACGAATGAGAATGCTGGACATTATTTCATAAGCGGGCTGCAGGACAAAGGGTCAAAATGCCATGCAGTACAAATGCAACCCTGTACACCTAATCACCCTAAGTGAAGTCGGTTGATATTTGTATATTTCATGGGGGATGCAGCTAACTTGTATAGATGTCTTCTTTAAAGGGTGCTGTGATAGGATAGAATGACATGCTTGGTAGTGAGGCTTGTCAGATCACTGATAATCCAGTATTTAAAAGCTGCTCTGATTAGACAGGGACTGAGCTGACCATGAAGATGAGGTATTCCCTGTGTGATGAAGGTGAGCAGTTAGCGCGTGCAGGGAGCACAGAAAAAAGGCTCACACACAGGCACGTGTTGCTGTCTGCAGAATCCCCCTAGTGAGACCGCCCACTGTCTGTACAAATGTCTCTCTCTTGCTTGCTCTCTCTCTCTCTCTCTGTCTGTCTGTCTGTCTGTCTGTCTCTCTCTCTCACTCTCTCTCTGTACTCTCTCTCTTTCTCTCTCTCTGTCTCTCTCTCTCTGTCTTCCCTTCACTCCCTCTGTCTCTCTCTTCCGCTCTCCCCTTTTTCTCACTCTCATTGGAGTGCACATGCACTGCGGCTGCAGCATGTTGCTCACCAGACATGAGGACTGCTGCAGAGCAGAGAGGCATGTTTGTGTGGCTTGTTAAGACCCCTTGTGGTAGGCTGTGGTGCTGCATCCTGACGAGCCTGTAGCAGCACCACGATAGAGAAATCCTGGCAGCTTGTTTTCAGCTCAGATGACTTTGAGCCATCAACACATGTTGATCACGGTGTGGTTAAGCCCTATCAATCCAA
>NC_137909.1:9677851-9690351 GCF_963457725.1 Sprattus sprattus
TAGATGAAAGCAGAGTACCCTTTTCATTCATGCCTGCAGACACAATACATCCTTAGTGCACCATAAGGTCCTCATGAATACTTCTGCCTGGCTGATAAGGTGATGGATCTCTATGTCTGCTTCATAGGAGGGGAGGTTTTGTGATTGATAGCGCAGCGGCTGACAGCTCACCCAGTGGTGGCATCCACAAGGCTGTGGAGCTTTTCAATTAGAGAGGTTTTTTTATCAGAGTGAGTTTGTATTTATGGAAGTAGCGAAAGTCTGAGATATGACTGCCAAAGAACTGACACTCCCAGTGTGATAAGTGGCCCAGTCTTCGTTGTCACAGAATGCAAATTGTCGAAAGATGAAAAGCTGTTTTTTTTGGGGAGTTTGGAGTCAGACTGAACTGGGACCCACAGCTAAGAAGAGCGCAACAAACCCTACCCTTCCCATAGCATATAGCTCAGAGCAGTTGACAAAGGAGCAGCACAGAAGAGCACAGTCTGTTCACACTGAAGTCAGCCATGGCTGTTTGTCCCAGGCATGACTCAGCAGCACATGAGCCTGCAGTCTGCTGCTTGGGTTTCAGTGCAGCTTAAACACTCCTCTCCTCTCTGTGATCTCTGTGGTTTGTTGTCCTTCTCGACAGCTCTCGTTATTCTCTCACCCCGTTCTCTCCCTCTTTTCCTGCGGCCCTCCTCTCCCTCTCTCTTTCTCTCTCTCTGTGTAGAATGGGCTGACTCCTCTGCATCTGGTGGCTCAGGAGGGACACGTGGGCATTGCTGACATGCTCGTCAAGCAGGGAGCCTCTGTGTATGCAGCATCACGGGTGAGATGGAAACACACATGCACATACACACACACACACACACACACACACACACACTCACACAAATACACCCTCACAGTAACACCTTGTGCTGCCACATGTACACAGACACACACACTCAAGTAACACCATGTGAAGCTACACATTCACACATAGGTGCACACACACGCCCACAGTCAGAGTTTCTCTCTCCTCTATCGCTCTCTCTCTCTCCTCCCCCTCTCTCATCTCTCTCTCTCTCTCTCTTTCTCTCTCTCTCCCCCTCTCTCACCTCTCTCTCTCTGTCTCTCATCTCTATCTCCCTCTCTCAACTCTCTCTCTCTCTCACCTCTCTCTCTCTCTCTCTCTCTCTCTCTCTATCTCTATCTCTATCTCTATCTCTCCCTCTCTCTCTCTCTCTCTCTCTCTCTCTCTCTCTCTATCTCTCTCTCTGACGCCTCTGCTCCAGAGCACATAGCGTGTGAAGTGTGAAGAGCAGGGTTGAGTAGTAGGAGTGCACGGTAGCAGGGCTATTATCTCACGTCCAACTCAGCTGCAGGATACACGTGTCATCCCGCTTGTGTGTGTATGTGCAAGTGTGTGTGTGTGTGCCTATCCTTTCCTCTGTCTGTGTGAATATTGGTGTGTTTTGTTTGTTGTCTCCATAGCTTGTATGTCTGTATATTTGTGAGTGTTAACTGCATGTGTTGGTGGGAGGTAGACATATCTATAGTATGTGTAGGTTTGTGAGTACAACGCTATGTATGTATAATGCATCTGTTTTCGTGTGTGTGTGTGTGTTTGTGTGTGTGTGGGTGCGTGTGCGTGCGTACGTGCGTGCCTGTGTAGGTAGGTGCGTGTGCGTGGGTGCGTGTGTGCGTGTGTGTGTGTGCGTGTGTGTGTGTGTGTGTTAGTGCATGCGTGCGTGTGTGTGTGTGTGTGCTTGCGAGTGTGTGTGCGCGCGTGTGTGTGATATAGAAAGCTGAATGAGAGGATCATTGACCCTGCTGTAATAAAGAAGCCTCTGGCACTGGCCTCAGGGGCGGGTGACTAATGTCTCTACAGCACCAGGCCAACTGTGACCCCTGACCTCAGATCAGCTGCACTCCGGGTTCTCTTTTATTCTCAAATCAATAACCTGGAAATGGAAATGATGCGAAAACCACATCAGCCAGCCAGTGACCCTCACCTTGCTGCACTGCAGCGATTGCATAATGTGTGCTAGGCTCAATTTATCAACCTCTCTTACTCACAAACACATTTTCTGTCACTCTCTCTGTCACTCTCTCTCTCTCTCTCTCTCTCTCTCTCACACGCACACACGCACACACACACACACACACACACACACACACACACACACACACACACACACACACACACACACACACACACACACACACACACAGAGACACTCACACACTCACACACACTCACACACACACACACAGAATGACAGAATGACACACAGACACTCAATCACATTTACTCAGTTCAATTAAAGGGAGTTTATTGGCACAACAAAACAGAGCTGGACCACTGCCAAAGAAGAGCATAGACTCAGCAGAGAAATACATGCCATGTGGTTAAGTTATTTTTTTCATTCCCCCATACCCTCTGTCCAACTCTTTTCCTTCTTTCTCCCCCTTCTCTTCTCTGGGTGTCTTCCTCTCAGATGGGCTATACTCCACTCCATGTGGGATGTCACTATGGGAACATCAAAATGGTGAAGTTCCTGCTGCAGCAGCAAGCCCACGTGAACAGCAAGACCAGAGTGAGTCCTCCTCAGTCCCCCCCCCACCCTACACACACACACACACACCTCCTTTGTTCTCCACACACACACCCTCCCCATACATACATCACTTGCTGTCTACGGAAGCAAACAGTGATCTATAGGGTTCAGTCCAGCAGGGACTCCATTTAAAGCACCAGTGGAATCCTAGCCAAGCGTTTCAGGACCCTGGCCAGCGACCTTTCCCAACCAAAAAGGCACTCCCACTCAAGTCACACTCAATGATAACAAAAACTGTGAAGTAGTAAACCATCATTAACACCCCCACACTTGCTCTGTTGTCATTCACTCCTGCCTGCCAACGGCCTCTCACTGTCTTCCCCACTCCCACTGACATCCGCTGCCTCTTGTTCATTCTCACATAGTTTCCTTCATTCCCTGGAGGCCAAGAGTTTTTTTCCTGTGCTGAGCTGGAGAGAACGTGGCCATGGAGACAGTAGTAACAAAGCCTACACTACTGCATACTCTCACATACCCATTTTCATATTGGTTTATTTATTTCTCATTCCAGTCAATAGAGGAATGATTTGGCTATTTTTAATGCTTGATAGATTGAGCTCAGTTAGATTTTATGATTATTCCAGTCAATCATTCAGAAGTGCCAAGTTGCAAGTGATATTCTTTACAGGAATACCTTCCTAGAACTCTTCAAATGTCTGCTATGTCGAAACTTCTAAGTCATGGAAATAAGACAAGATACAAATTGGCAGCTGTCTCCCCATCAGCAGTGAAGTTGGAAGCCAAAATACATGGCGTTTTTTACAATATTACTAGCATAAATCACTTTTCTATATTAACAAACACGCTTGTGAAGTTTACAAAGTAGTTTTTTAATGTCACCTGTTCAAGACCACTGTTTAAAAAATCCTATCCAGTGCTTTTTCTCACATGGTCCATTGTAGCTTACCCTACCTTTAAATATCTCTCTCTCTCTCTCTCTCTCTCTCTCTCTCTCTCTCTCTCTCTCTTCCCTCTCTCTGTCTCTCTCAGGTGGGCTACACTCCCCTGCACCAGGCTGCTCAGCAGGGCCACACAGACATCGTCACACTGCTGCTGAAGCATGGAGCTCTGCCCAATGAGATCACCACAGTGAGCCTCTCTCCCTCCTCTACTCTCCTCTACTCCTCTCTCCTCCACTCTTCTCCTCTCTCCTCAACTCTTCTCCTCTCTCCTCCACTGTTCTCATCTCTCCTCCACTCTACTCCTCTCTCCTCAACTCTTCTCCACTCTTCTCCTTTCTCCTCCACTCTACTCCTCTCTCCTCCACTCTTCTCCTCTCTCTTCCACTCTCCTCCTCTCTCCTCAACTCTTCTCCACTCTTCTCCTCTCTCCTCCACTCTCCTCCACTCTACTCCTCTCTCCTCCACTCTACTCCTCTCTCCTCCACTCTTCTCCTCTCTCTTCCACTCTCCTCCTCTCTCCTCAACTCTTCTCCACTCTTCTCCTCTCTCCTCCACTCTCCTCCACTCTTCTCCTCTCTTCTACACTCTTCTCCTCTCTCCTCCACTCTCCTCCTCTCCACTCTCCTCCTCTCTCCTCCACTCTTCTTCTCTCTCCACCGCTACACTGCTGTTGGCTCCTCCTGTCCTCCCCCTGATCTTTTATTTTCTACTTGTCGTTTCTCTCCTGCCATTAGCATTCTTCATGCCTCTTATCTTCCTTTTCTCTCTTTTTTCTTCTCTTCTCATCTCTTTTACCCTTTCCCTTCTTCCCAGTCATTCCCTATCCCTTACCCCCACCCCACCACCCCAACAGTCAGGGTTATGAATGACCTGTCTGTATGGGTGTGGCATCGTTAGGCCATGTCCAGTGTGTTAGCATTCTCCACCATGCTGCCGCATTGTATGCATGCACTTATCAGTGGTACACAGGAGGTCAGACCGCGCCTCTCTCTTATCTGTGGCAGAACGGGACCTCTCCCCTGGGCATCGCCAAGCGCCTGGGCTACATCTCGGTCATCGACGTGCTCAAGCTGGTGACGGAGGAGTCTGTGTCCATGGTGAGAGTCCCGGGGGAGCCTGGGTTGTGTTTGTGACTTGCCGCCTGTTACGCCAGCCATTCTGTATGAGTCAAGACACACTGCTGTTGTTTAAGCTTATCGCTATCTCTGTCTTTCTTTTCTTTTTTTCCCTTCTTACTCCCTCTCTCTCTCTCTCTCTCTCTCTCTCTCTCTATCTGTCTTTCTTCCGCTCTCTTGCACTTCAACAGATCACCACAGAGAAGCATCGCATGAGCTTCCCGGAGACGGTGGATGAGATCCTGGACGTGTCGGAGGATGAAGGTGAGCTGTCACGTCTCATGTCTCTCGCTGCTGCCAGCTGTGGGATTAGCTGTAGGGAGTTTGCAGCGGTGGTGCTGGGTTCAGTAGTGCTAGCACTGCAGTCTGTTAATGCTCTCATCTCCAGCTATGCTTTCCAGCACAGGTTGAGAGACATGCCAAGCGAAGACTTCTTCTGGAGAAAAGAAAAGCAAATATGACTTTATGTTATGGGTGTCAATGGGTTATGGGTGTCAAAGTAATACATGTATAATGGAAGTGTAAATAGATTAATTGAATTTGTTTGATATAAATTAGTAAAAAGTAAACTGTCACAGTAAATCAATTACTATAAAAATCTGTAAATACATGTATTCAGTTCAGTAATTCAAAATCATTCATTCTTTTAAACCTGCCATGTGAAGAATCTTTTCAAGATGTCTTTTTATTATGACACTCTTTGACCCTTCAAGAAGACACACAAGATTAGGACCTGTGGGGTTTGTAGCCTAGTAGTCCTTAAATAACCCCTGTCTTTTATTTCCTCTGTAGGATGTGCACAGCTAACATTAGGTAGGACGGCCTCCTTCCCTGCACATCTTGTCACGGTTTTGGGTGGCTCCTTAACACGTGTTGCCTTCATTTCAAGCTCGGCCATTATGTCTGATGCCCTTAATTTCCTTCTTCTCCTCTTGCATTTCTTTAACTTCTCTGTCGTGTGATAACAGATTTCAGTCCGTCATTATCATAACGGTCCCAAACGTGTGCGTCTTTTTCTTTTATCAACAGTAACATCTGTCTGTGGATCCATCTCTGCCAGAAGTACTTCACATATTGTAGATTGAGAATTTAAAAACAATTTATTTGTCCTCTGCTTAATACTGTGGGATATGACCAACAGAGTTTAATTCAATAATGACTCATTGTCATCATTTAACAGCAGAAAAAACTGCTTCAGGATCAGTTCAGTTCATGGTCTGGCCTGAACCCCTGTGTTTAAGCTGGCACTAATAACAAGCTCATTCTCTTCCATACAGAAAACACTCACAGATCAGATTAACTCACAGGGAAGATGGACACACACACACACACACACACACACACACACACACACACACACACACACACACACACACACACACACACACACACACACACACGCACACACGCACACACACACACACACACACACACACGCACACATACACAACCTACACACACATACACAAATTGACTCATATACTACTTCACACACACACACACGCACACAAGCACCCACGCACACACACACATGCACACATAGACTCTCTCACACACACGCAAACAAATCCACCCACACATGCACACATAGACTCATACTCACACAAACACACACACACACACACATACACACAAACACACACACATACACACACACACACACACTAATCCACCCACACGTGTTCCATTCAGTCTGACTAAATGTTTCATTGTCTCCATGCCTCTCATCAGCACCCTTGGTGTGTGTCTGAAAGATGACATTGCCTGAACTGGTCCGTAACAGCAAGCTGTTTGTATGTGCCTGTCTGTGTGTGTGTGTGTGTGTGTGTGTGTGTGTGTTTATCAGTGTGTGACTGTGAATGGAAAAGGCATGTGAGACAGGTTGGCTCGAGTATTGTTTGTTCTGGCTTGAAACGTTTGTTTAACGTATGTATAACATATCTCTCCTCCTCTTTGCTTTGGACTGTCTTCTTCTATTCCCCCCATTTCTATCTCTTCACCAGTCACAGCAATGTTAACTCTTGCGTGTTAACTCTACTCCTGCTTTCTGGTGTCTGTCCCGCATGACTCAGGTGTGTTGGGTATTAAGTGTGGCTTGTGTGTTTGTGTAGGTGATGAGTTGTTGGGTATGGACGGGGCACGGTGTCTGAAGCTGGACGATCTCAAAGATCAGGACGATGACTTCCTGTCCCCCAAGAAAACCCTCCGAGACTTTGAGAGCGGGCTGGGAACAACGTAAGACAACCTTGCTCTCTCTCTCTCTTACACAAACCACACACACACACACACACACACACACACACACACACACACACACACACACACACACACACACACACACACACACACACATACACATATGCACACACACACACACACACATGCACACACACAGAGACATACGCACACGCACACACACACACACACACACACACACACACACACACACACACACACACACACACACGCACACACACACACACGCACACACAGGCACACAGCAGTTGTAATGTTGGCAGGTGGCGGTGTCTCCGAGGTGGCAGAGGACAGAATTAGGGCAGAGCTCACCTCTCAGAGCTCCTCACACCTCTCAGAGCTCCTCACCCAGGACTTCCCTTCCCCTCAGCTCTACCAGCGCACACTCAACTCAGCTCAGACACACTGAGGAGCCTACTCACTCAGAACCCTGCTCACACCCTGCATTATCAATTGCATTAGCTTATTTATGCAGTCACTCTCTCAGTCTGTCAGGCTGTCGTTTTCTCCTCATCTCATCCATTTGCCCCCTCTCTTTCTTCTCTTTCACCCCATCCAGGCCGTACTCTCCAGCAATTCCCAGAATCCCTTGTGTGTCTCCAGAAACAGTCATGCTGGATCAGGTGATTGTTTATTCCTACTACTGAACACACAACGCTCCTCTGTCCCCCTTTTCATTTCTCCTCTTTTTCTTCTATCCCTCAAACTTCTTGTATGTATCAAGTTGTATACGTCGTCGAACTAATGTTATCTCTGTTTGTTTTGTTCTGTTTGGGTGTATGTCTGCCTTTCACTGTTTCTTTGATTGTGTGTGTGTGTGTGTGTGTGTGTGTGTGTGTGTGTGTGTGTGTGTGTGTGTGTGCATACAGCACACTCCTATCCCCCTGCCTAAGGATTATGACGAGGACTCTCTGATCCCCAGTAGTCCAGCTACGGAGACTTCAGATAACGTCAGCCCTGTGGCCAGCCCTATACACACTGGGTCAGTTCACACACACACACACACACACACACACACACACACACACACACACACACACACACACACACACACTCACACATACAGAATCACAAACATGGTAAGGACTTGCTGAATGAATGTTGTCACCTTGCATTGTTGTAACACTGCTCTGACCGTGCTCATTTTAACATGTCTATTAATATTTGTATTAATATTTACTGTGGTGTTAATATGAATAACCCATGTTTGATCACAGATTTGAGTGGAAAACATCTGGCATCAATACAGTGCTAGTTAATGGGGTCTGTAGTCTCACATATCATTACCAATTGTGGTGTCACCTACTTCTTACTCCTTACTCACTACTTACTTGATTGACAGATTCCTGGTGAGCTTCATGGTGGACGCGCGGGGCGGGTCCATGCGGGGAAGTCGGCACAACGGCCTGCGGGTCATCATCCCGCCGCGCACTTGTGCCGCCCCCACCCGCATCACCTGCCGCCTGGTCAAGCCCCAGAAACTCACCACACCACCCCCTCTAGTGGAGGGAGAGGGACTCGCCAGCAGGATCATCTCACTGGGTCCCTCCAGCATGCAGTTCTTAGGGTGAGACTTTGGGCCCTATTTTAACGATCAGAAACGCAAGTAGGACAGCGCCAAACGCAAGTAGCTGTGTGGGCGGCTCTATGGCGCATTTGCTATTATAACGGCGGAAAAAACACACTTGCGCCCGGCGCAAATGTCAAATGGGTTGGTCCAAAGGAGGTTACTCAGCCATAGGTGTGGTTTGGGCATAATATGCAATAAACCAATCAGAGCGTCATCTCACATTCCCTTTAAGAGCTGTTTGTATGTGCCTGTCTGTGTGTGTGTGTGTGTGTGTGTGTGTTTATCAGTGTGTGACTGTGAATGGAAAAGGCATGTGAGACAGGTTGGCTCGAGTATTGTTTGTTCTGGCTTGAAACGTTTGTTTAACGTATGTATAACATATCTCTCCTCCTCTTTGCTTTGGACTTTCTTCTTCTATTCCCCCCATTTCTATCTCTTCACCAGTCACAGCAATGTTAACTCTTGCGTGTCTCACATTCCCTTTAAGAGCGAGGAGCGCATATTCCATAGCGGCTTGTTATTATAATGGCGGAATTACCTGGAGGAAGACCGTGAGGCCACCAGAACGTGTGTTACCAGAAACAATCACGGCAATATTTTCCCATGCTTGTTTGGAGAAATGTTTCTACTTTCCATTTCTCGTTTGTATTTTTTCAGTTACTAGCATTCGTTTTTTGGTGGCAACATATTTGAAATTAAAGTCACAAAAACATACTTTCCGATGTTTTGGGTTCACCCTCACTGAATCACTAGGTTATGTATGCATGGTAATAATATTGCACCCATCGCCACATGCAGTTCAACCTCACGTCTTCTAAAGTCCTCTAATCTATCCTCATTTATGTCATTGACACATCAATGATTCATGGCAATGTTTTGTAAAACACTGGGGGGGCACGTATGTGAATATGGGTGCAGTCTATAGCGCCAAGGACGCCAGGGAACCCATACTTCTCCCAGAACGCCTGCTTAGCCCTCTCTTGGCTGTCGGGTGTTACGGGAAATTTTATGAATTCCCCAGCATGTCGGACTAGACCTGACGTAACTGCATGTATAGCCGAACTTATTGCAGACTGTGATAGGGACAGTGTGCGTCTGTCCCCAGCTCATCTGCCAGGAGATGGCAGACATCAGAACCGCCATTACAATTAACCTGAATCATTTGGGTCAATGTGTACGCTAGATGTATGCCTATTTTTAAGATATCTTGGATGTGGATATCACAATGATTTCCTCATGTGGTAAATACTTTATTTTCCTTGTAATTATATATGGCTTGGTGAAAATCTCTCGTGTAGACGAGAGAAGTAAAGTGTAGCCTACTGTGCGGCCAAGCACGCGTCCTTAAAATAGCGTCTGAATACGCGCCACAGACTCTACACAATGCGCCTCTGACATTAGACTAGGTTTTTTCTAGTCAACGGCGCAATGTTTTTTTGAAACTGCAAAATACCACTTGCGCCTGAGAAACGCCTTCTCTGTTCCGCCCCTCCCATTTTGGCGCAAGCTCATTTCGACGCGCGCCTCTGGAGGGAAAATCCCGCTGTGCGCCGGGTGCAAGATAGGAATGATACATGCGTCGGTGACAATGTCAATTGCACTGGGTGCAAGATAGGGCCCTTTGTGTGTCTGTGTGTGTGTGTGTGTGTGTGTGTGTGTGTGTGTGTGTGTGTGTGTGTGTGTGTGTGTGTGTGTGTGTGTATGTCTTCATGTCTGTGTATGCATATCTCCATATGCCTGTGGAATGACTTAAGCATGCTGTTGTTGAATAGAACAATATTCACAGAAAAAGCCATGTAGGCATGCTAGAAAAGTGCAAATGTGCTTATTTGTTAAATGTGCTCTGGTAATGCTTTTTTCACTAATATTGCTTTCCAATATTTCACAATCTTCTGCTCTAAATCCTGTGTGTGTGTGCGTGCATGCTTATGTGTGTGTGTGTGTGTGTGTGTGTGTGTGTGTGTGTGTGTGTAGGCCCGTGATTGTGGAGATCCCTCACTTTGCATCTCTGGGCCGGGGTGATCGAGAGCTGGTGGTGCTGCGCAGTGAGAATGGCTCCGTCTGGAAAGAACACCGTAACCGCTACGGAGACGATGTCCTTGAGACCATCCTCAACGGCATGGATGAAGGTGAGTACATACACACATATAGGACAGACACTCACACACAAAACCTACACTCTATGTAACACTTTCGAACATGTGAAGAAACACAATTAATACATAAACTACACACTCACACACGCGCACACTCACGCTCACACTCACTCACACTCACACACACACACACACACACTCACACACACACACACACACACACACACACACACACACACACACACACACACACACACACACACATGCACACACACACACACACACACACACACACACACACACACACACACACAGACACACACACACACACACATTACTACACACTAACATGCCCTTGTGTGTGTTATGACAGACCTGGAGAGCCAGGAAGAGCTTGAGAAGAAACGCATCAGGCGAATCATCTCCACCGACTTCCCGCTCTACTTCGCCGTGGTCTCCCGAATCCAGCAGGAGAGCGATCTGATTGGCCCTGAGGGCGGTCAGCTGACCTGCAATCTGGTGCCACAGGTGCAGGCCATCTTCCCCGAGACGGCTGTCACCAAGCGCGTCCGACTGGGCCTGCAGGTGAGATGGAAGGATGAGGAGGACAGAGAGAGAGAGGGGGATGTAGAGGATGGAGTGAGAGAGGAGACAAACACTCACTTATGAACTCTGGGTGTGGCTGGCTAGGGGTGCTGTCCTTGGTGTATTAAATTATGTTCACCCTGGAAAGTGTATGGACTCATCTCATACAACATTTGCAAAAGGGTTACTTAGATAGTTGAGTGTTGCCATTATAGAGATCATTGTTTCATCCAATTTTGTTCGCGTTTACGTATGTTCTGCTTTCTGTTATTGATTTGGTCGGCATCTTAGCAGTGGTTATTAGACCAGAAGCTGGTAAAGCATTTCTGACTGACTGAGGTAAAGTCATGTATCTGCTGTTTGACCAGTTCCAACTCAGATTTCCTACTGCCATAGACAAGGTGGGCAAATATAGATCCGGTTCTTTTCCCAGTATTTGGCTAAGAAACATCTAGTTTTGTTCTGGTCCAATAGCCACTCAAGAGCATTGTTTCATGAATGTTGTGTCATGTTTAGTGTCCAGGTGTTTGTCTGTGCAGGTGTGTGTGGATTAGGTCTATGATTTGGATTGTTTCAAATTCTATTTTTGTTCTTTTAAATGTACTCTATGCATATGTTTATTACAAAAACAAAAACATAATCAATAAAAATATAATAAGTTTATTTTTTGCGTTGTATTTGTTGCTTGTGTGTGTGTGTGTGGGTGGGTATATGTATTTATCTTATACATGTTTGTGCGGTGGATAACTCATAGGTATATCATGTACAGAGTTATATGTTAGTTAGATTTTTTTGTGTGCTACCCCTGCATGTCTTTCTTTACATCTGTATCTTTCATGCCATTCTTTCTTTCCTTCCTTCATTCTTTCTTCCCTTCTTTTGTTCTTTCTTTCTTTCTTGGTAACTGTACTTGATCAAGCATTTCCTCTATACCTCACTCTTGCCTCTCCTTTTATGGTCGCTGTCTTCCTTTTCCTCCTACTTTTGCTGTTCCCGCCCCTCCTCCAGGCTCAACCAATCCCTGACGAGTTACTGACCCGGCAGCTGGGCAACCAGGCGACCTTCAGCCCTGTGGTGACGGTGGAGCCGCGGAGACGCAAGTTCCACCGGCCCATTGGTCTGAGGGTCCCTCTCCCTCCCTCCTGGAGAGAGAGCCCACGTGATGCCGGGGAGGGGGACACCACCAGCCTGCGCCTCCTCTGCAGTGTGATTGGTACGTCCCGTGTCTTTTTTTTGTGGGAAACAACCAGGTGGTAAATAAAATCATCCCTGTCAGACCTTGTCTTTGTTCTCATAGATGCTGTAGATAATAGATGAGTAGATAGATAGGATAGATTGGAGTGCCCTGATGGACATAAAGATTTGGATTTATTTTACAGCTCTTCTTGTTG
>NC_137909.1:9695351-9837851 GCF_963457725.1 Sprattus sprattus
AAAGAAACATCCAGGGCATGTTACTCAGCTCCAGCCCGTAGCATACTGAGACTGAAAGGGACTTTGCAAGTGTGGACTGTGGTGTGGTAAGTTGGATTCAGTCCTGCAGGTGTCCAGTTGGTGAGTTTTGGCACCTTCTTCAACACTGGGACACACGGTAGTATTGGCCACCTCATGATTGGAGAGTTGTGGGTCCACTGTGAATGGTAGCTACATGGTTTGTTCTTGGTCTTTCTGCTCTCCAAACCCTCCACCATCTACAGGAGAATCAGTACTTGGATGAAAAATCTCTGTTATTAAAAGGCTATGTTTTTGTCTTTATTTCCCTCACAAGTCACAGTAAGTTTACTTTCACTGGGCACTATTTCCTTGAGAGTATAGAGTAGTTTTGCAATTCAGTTAGCTATATCTGTTAGTCATGAGATAAAGTCAAATCAAATATGTAACTAATCTTTTGGAATTAGTAGAGTTTTATTTCTGTTTTGCTTATTATTTAACATTGTTAATAGTTTGTGTTGTAACGTTCGTCTTAAAAATTCCTGTACTGAGGTTTGCTCTGTGTCCCTCAGCCACTGTGAATGCCATGGAGAGGACTGAGCTGAAGATCTCCCTCATAGCAGAGCAGCTGGGACTGAGCTGGGCAGGTCTGTGCACTGTGCACTTTTCACAAAAAATGTCCATTGGGCCAATGAATAAGCTAGTTTAGCAATGTAGCTTAATGAGCGGTTCTATGTTACTTGCAGGCAAATTGTGGCTGTGTAATAGACCAAATTACCAAGAGCAAGTGCAAACCATATGTCACTTGCAAGTGCAAATGTGAAATGTTGTATTACATGCTCAGATGAATGTCTGGTGTCTGTGTCGGACTGTCTGGGTTCCGTCCGTCCAGAAGCCTGTCCACCGTCTGTCCCTTTTTCTCCCTGTTCACCTCACTTTCTCTGGGTTGCAGAGCTTGCTCGTGAGCTGCAGTTTGGGGTGGATGAGATCAACAGGATCCGGGTAGAGAACCCCAACTCCCTGCTGGACCAGAGCTCCGCGCTGCTCAGCCTGTGGGCGAGCCGCGAGGGCAAGAGAGCCAAGAGTGAGGAGCCCTTAATCCAAACACACCTGCTTTTAACTGGGCTACAGATGGAGATGTCTCAACTCTGCCCTCTGCTGGCCAACAGACCGCTCAATCGTGCCAGTTCCTTTGTTTTATTTCTTATCTAATCTTAATGTATAACCTGACTGGTCTGAGTGTCCTTCACAATCCGTTCTGAAGTTTGATCACGTATTTCTTCACAGAACCGTGAACACAAGCGTTTATTCTCTTCTAAACCCTCTCCTTTTCTCTCTCTGTCTCTCTCTCTCTCTCTCTCTTTCTTTTGCAGTGGAGAATCTGTATGGCGCTCTGAAGAACATCGACAGGACAGATATTGTGAAGTCCCTGGAGATCCAGGCTCCTCAGGCTCCTGAGTGCATGGAGGAGGGAGCGAGCCGACTGAGCGATCGTGACTCCACCCTCCTGTCCCCTAGCATCAACGGTAAGAATGGACGCCGTATGGCTTTAGTACTGCTCTAAACACCCCATCGTAGCAGTGACAGGTTTATTATGCACTGTGATATTTTTTGCATTCATACTGGATCCTCTCTGACCTTATATTACTTCTCTCAATCAAGTGATATCGCTTCGAGAACACAATTCTCATATTAGTCTGAATGTCAAAATTGCCTGTACAAGGACTAATTAAGGATCACTCCAATATCTCTAGAACAAGATCCATCACCTTCTGACAAAGACTCTTATTTCTATTGATTGAATCAATAGTGAAACAGAAGGATTTGGCCACTTTCAGGTAGCTGCCTGTGAACTGCTAGAAGCTCCACCGTACATGTTTTCATTCAGCTTGATCTAGAGATGGCGGTCTTCTGGGTACATCCCTAAGAAGGCAGCTCTTCTCACAGACCTGATGGAATGAAAACTGGGGAGTTAGAGAAAGTTTGAGAGTCATGAAGCATGAGACTTTTCTCCTTTACCGAATTCTTTTTTTCAGAGTAACAGCAACTCATCTGTAATGCCTGGCGGAGAGAGAGAGAGAGAGAGATAGATAGATAGATTTATGAAAGCGGAAAATAAACTTGAACAGATGTTTAGTGCCTGCTGGGTGTGCATGATGAGACAGCATCTTGACATTTTGAGAAAGAGGACTGAATGAATTATGGCCGTGGCAATCAAAATAACATAAAGGATTACAAAACATTTCCTTCAGGTGGTAAAAGACCATTTCACAAAGTTGGATCTTTTTAAAAGTGGATCTTGGCATTTAGTTGAAATCATGAAGCCTGCTCAGTAATACTGTTCACAGCTTCAAGCAGCATCTCTGTGCTGAAGCACTCCCTGTGTGTGTGTGTATGTGTGTGTATGTGTGTGTGTGTGTGTGTGTGTGTGTGTCTGTGTGCAAGGATTGGAATGTGTGTGTGTGTATGTGAGGGCCTAGACTAGCCTAGGGAGACCTGCTTGTAAATTTGCATGGAAAGGGTGTGTGATGGGGGTCCTGGGATGGTACTTTTCTCACTCTCTCAGAAGAAATGGTAGAGATACTCTAGGCCCCCACACTGTTTTCTCTGTCTGTCTCTCTCTAGGTCTCCCTTCAACTCTATCTCTCTCTTTCCCTCTTGCTCTCAGCTCTCTCACATCTCTTTCTTTCCTGCCCTCAGACTTTTACATGCATTCTTTCTCGCCCTCTCCACTTCGATCTTCTGATCCTTTTGTCCCTCTCTCCCTTGCTCTTTTGTTTCTATGGAAACATATCATCCACAGCCCAGCTGCCCTGCTCTTCCTCCTCACAGCTCTACTCTGCCAACTTTGACCTCTGACCTCATAATGACCTCATGTTGACCTCCTCTGGGCCTCCGCTCTCCTCTCATACTCGTTTTGGAATTGTTTGTGCTAGTGGAGGGGGAGGAACCTCTTGCCATCTTCCTTTTCTCCCTTCTTTCTCTATCTCTGACTGTATCTCTCTATCTTTACTTCTCTTTCTCCCCCTTCTCTTTGAATGTTGTGATGTGTCTTTATTTGCATGTGCATGCTGCTTGCTTTTAAATATATGTCTTCTTGGTGGAAAGATTTAAGAAGCAAAAACTGACAGTAGCCTGTAATTAAGTTGTTGATGGATAATCCAAATTGTTATTGCATGCCATGCTTTCTCTCTGTTTTGAAAATGTGTTTGAAATCTTGTTCTGGTGTGCTTATTAACATGCAATAACATATTAACAATTCCAGTTAATGCTGTTTTGAGCAGTGTTCTTCTGTGTGTGTTTGCCTAGATGTGTGTCAGTGTGTGTGGGTTTGTGTGGGTGTAGGTGTGTGTGTGTGTGTGGGGGGGGGGGGGGTATAGGTTTTCTATACTGTGATGATTTTTAGCCACAGCTGCATAATATTCTACTGGGTGTAACTGTAATATTTGCAGTTTACGTAGCCATAATATTACAGATACATTACAGGATTATTATGTGAGTCTGTCTTGGTGTCACTGGTGTGGTGTTTATGTTTGAGTTACCTCATCTGTTAAAAGTACAGTGTCTACATGCTGTTATTATTATGTAATGCTTTGGGTAGCATCTAAGGCACGACCTTTGCTGAAAGGTTTGGAAGATAGAGCCATCTAGTGGTTAGCATGAAAAACATGGTTAGCATAAAAATGAAATTTAAATAAGAAGAAATTCTCTTTAAAATAATATGGCAAATATCTGCAATACATATACATATCATAGAGAAAATTTGCCAATTGAATGTAGCCTACTTCATACAATATATAGTGTGTCAGTATGTTTGTGTGTGTGTGTGTGTGTGTGTGTTAAAGAGTGAAGAAGGTCTGTATTAGGCTGTCTGTGTGTTTTGTGAGTTCCCTGTGTATGTGTGTATGTGTAACTAATTCCTAACTACACACTATATACTTGTATGTGTGTGGTGAAGTCAATTGTCTACATGTGCGTTCAGTGATTTGGGTGCTGTGACCCACACATTCCTGTTGGTGTGTTTGTGTGTGTGTATATTTTGTGCTCCCCGTCCTGTTTCTTTGCAACCACATGTTTTATGTCGTATTGTTCTGTTCCATGTGTCATTGTGCTGTGTGTGCAGTGCTTTTGCTCACCTGTGTGTTTCCATTTTGAGAGGTAGAGTGAAGGTCTCTCTCATTTCTATTCCATCAATCCCACACCATCCTCTCTCTGCTCCTTTTCTCCCTCCTCATCACTCATTCCATTCCACACCGTTCCAGCTTATGCCACACACAAATAGGCCAAGTCATGGTCCAATCTCACGGTGATAGAAACACATACAGCAAAGAGGTCAGAGCATAAACTAATAGAGTAAAGTGAAATTAAAGGAAAAAACTGTGTAATCACAAGTGACTATAAAATACTTCATAGCTAAAATAAGTAAGATGCAGTATTTCTGTATAATGTATCACAACAATTTGACATTATTTAGGTCAGGCCAAACATTGTATCGGATGTAATTCAATCGCACATGCATTTCTTAGTATTATAAAGGATAATTCATTATTGCTGTGATGGCTTCGGTCTAAAGGCACAAAGCACCGTTAACAACTATGCTCTCTCAGACAGATTTTGATGCCGTCAAAGAAGAGACTGCTCTTGTCCCAGTAGTTCCCCCTCTTCCTACCAGTCCAGCAGTCATTAAAGTCTCACCGTCTTAGTAGACTTGTAATCTAGGTCTTGAAATCCTCATAAATGTTACCTGTATATTAAAGGCACTGTAAAATACTTGTCTAGGCAGTACCTGTTTAGACAACCCAGCATAAAACAAAAAACTAGGCATCCCATGGAAGAACAAGTAGAAACACTGAAAAGGCTAAAGGAAGACAAAGGCAGATGATGTTCCGTCTGGTTTAGCACTGACTCTAGATCAGGCGTGAGGATGATCTACCACAGGTCCTCTCCAGAGTGAGAAACACCCACACAGGATGTGACCCTACACTATTGTTCAAGTGGCAGACTTTAATATGGTGCTTTACAGAATGAATAAATGGTTGGCTCTTAGTTAGTCCCAAGGGGGGAAATGTACAGCGTGTGTGTGTGTGTGTGTGTGTGTGTGTGTGTGTGTGTGTGTGTGTGTGTGTGTGTGTGTGTGTGTGTGTGTGTGTGTGTGTGTGTGTGTGTGTGTGTGTGTGTGTGTGTGTGTGTGTGTGTGTGTGTGTGTGTGTGTGTTTGGTAAAATAAAATACAAATTCTCAGCAACTTTAAGAAACTAGACTTAGAAAGCAATATTTCTCTTTTTCCTAACTGGCACATACTTTTCTGCTATTTCCAGCTGCTGGTGATATTCACCCAAACTCATTTGTTTTGTATGATTTTCCTCTTTGCGAATGAGAGACAGATCAGTCCTTAAGATTCAATTTCTTGTCAGCTTAATGTCCATTGGATGTCTCACTGGAAAAAGACTGACAAAATGTCACAGTAAGAATTCAGCAATACCCCAGTTCATCTTCCAGCACAGCAATATCATGGTCTTGGGAATACTTGGAACTAACTGGTTTACATTCATGGAGTTTTGCCACTTGGTCTTGTCCTAGGGCTTGTGTATACAAGTCTAAACTTAGGTTTCAAACCCTTAAGACCAAACATGGAAGAATGTGTTATTCTGTGTATTCATAAATTCTCCATCTGCTGCATACACAGCATACTTTTGATTACCAAAGATACCACCTTTCATACATAACACATTTAAAAACATAACTCAGAAAACAACACAGAAAACCTTTTGTTTCCAAGACACTTGGAAATCAATTGTTAAGTGAGAAGTACAATGAAAAATGCAATTCACCTATGTTTAAACACCTATTTTAAAAATATATATTTCTATTATTTCATAATTCAAATGTTGCATTGCATTTTGCATTGCGACTCCAGTGCAAACTTTCCAGGAGTGTTGCCCTAGTTAGTATCCCCACAGGATTTAATGTCACTGTTTGACAAACTTCACTCACACCATGATGACGACCTATAACCTTTCACTTCAAATCTGAAATGAAACATGCATGCATGCACGGAACTGCCAAAGTTTCACAGCAATTTTTGTGAGACGTAAAATGCTCTCGTAAACCTCTGCCCACATGCCAGTGGATTTCCATTGTAAGTGTTTTTGGCATTATTAGATGTTCTGCTGTTTTCTAAACACATTCCAATTGGAGGTTGGCAGACACACAGCTGTGTGATGGGTTAACTTCACTCCCCAACATATGAAGAGACGTGTTTGTGACGGATGCCAGCACCATGGCTTTTAGCCTCCTTGCCAACACTTCCTCTCATGCCAGAGAGAGGTTCTCACAATTCAACACATGTTGAATAATAGTTTCTGTAATAATAATTGCTAATAATTATGGTAAAAATGATAATGAACAATATGAAATACATGCATCGGATGGAGATGTTAAAAAGAACAGGGATATCCTATAGATTTGTTGGATTGAAGTGTTGCCGACATGTGAAAGTCTCATTTCAGTTCTAGCATTCCAGTCAAAGTGTAGCCACTGGGCGGGTTAAGCTGACCAAAACAAAGTGCTGCGCTCAGCCTTAATCTGGACTGAACTGACTGTAGTGGTCACTAAGCAGTGGAAAATCATACAAACTGTTTTTCTGATGCTGCTACTGGACGCAGTTCTTCCTTTGCTCAAAAATGTCCGCATACTCTCCCCTCACACACACTAACATAATGGCTGTAACCAATTGCACCCACTTCCTATCTGGCACCTTGCTCCCTTTATCCCTCCTTTCCCACACACACACACACACATGCTGCACACACCCCCACATCCAAACACAAACCCCCCTCAGCCCTGCCTATGCTCGATGCTAGCTGTGCCTCTCTCTCTTTCTCTCCCTCTCTCTGTCTCTGGCCCTCTCCCCTCTGTAGGTTACGGCCTGGTGCAGGAGGAGCTCCTCTCCCCGGCCTCCCTGCAGTACAGCCTGCCCTCCCCACTGGGCGTGGAGCCCTACTGGCGGGAGGTGTCAGGCCTGGGTGCCCCCATAGCCGCCACCGAGGAGGACGCTGTGCTTGAGATGATGTCTGACGTGCAGGTGTGGCCAGCGGGCATCAGCCCCTCGCTGGTGACGGTGGAGGACTCGTCACTGGAGGGCGGCAGCAGCCGGGCCGACGACTCGGAGGGCAACACGCTGAGCTTGCCCTGCAGCAGTCTGGGCCGGCCCAGCTCCGGCGCCAGCGGCGCTTCTGGCTCTATCATGGAGCTGGAGGAGGAAGAGGAGGAGGAAGAAGAAGTGGGGGAGGACGCCGAAGAGGACAACACCGTGTACCACGAGCCACCCATGGCCTCGGTCTCCGCGGCGGAGCTGGCAGCGGCAAGGGCCAGTGGGGCGGGGGCCGTGCCCAAGGTCAACTTCAATGGGCAGGTCATGGGTCAGAGGTCGGAGGGCAGGAGGACAGAGGCAGTAGGCGGTGGCATGATGGGGGGAGCGAAAGGAGGTGCAGGAGAGAAAGAGAAAGGAGGAGGAGACGGAGGAGGAGGAGGAGTATTAGGAGGGCGATTAGGAATGCGTTTAGAGGAAAAGCTCTCTGTCGTTACAGGGCAGCAGATCTATGCCCAGCTGTACGACAAGGTGGGACTGAGCCGAGCAAACGAGCACAACGGAGACAGGTCAGAGTCGCATGCTAATGATGTCATAGCTGTTTTGGTGAAAATGTGAAATAAGCTAACTTTATCTGTCCTTTTTTTATGTCTATCTGTCTGTCTCCCTGTCTGTCTGTTTATCTCTGTCTGTATGAGCTTGTGTGAATCTCCACCCCTTAGGCTGAGCCATGGTGCCTTTCAGCCTTATGTGATGTCATCAACTCGTGACCACAACCAGTCACGCGTGTCCCAGGAGGCACTTCTGACACCGGTGTGCGACACGGGCCACTCGGAGGTCCTGCGGGGCCGCCTGCTGGGCACACAGCCCTTTGAGAAGGGCCTTGGCTTCTCACAACAGCAGGGGGAGCTTCACTCCTGGGACCATGACCGACGGAAGGTGCGTGAAAGACATGTTTGATTTCCCATGATGCCACTGAGTTTTTTTTCCAGGATCTTTCATTTCACACAATTCTGTTGCTTTTGCAGAGAGAAGAAGGTGTAGATTTCCCTGCGGAGCCACAGTTCACGGATGAACACGGAAATGTAGTTGTGAAGGTAGGTGCCTTTCGAGAACGTCACACTAAACCACTCATATGTTTACAGGAAGGCAGCGTGCACACGTTTTAAAGTTATTTACTTTGAGCTCGAAAGAACACTGATGAACGCTCAAGTCTTTTCCCCTCCTATTCCTCCTCCTCCTCCTGTCTTTCTGACCCCCTCCCTCTCTCCCTCCCTCCCTCCTAGCTGGGTGTGGAAGTGAAGAGGGAGACAGTGAAGCATACCCGTCTGCGGAGATAAAAGCACTGAAACAAATACACACAGTCCTGAAGGTACACTCAACCATAGAACATAGCACATAAATAGATATAAGAGTCCTTGATGAACGGCTGCTAAGAGGATGCGGCACTGCTAGCAGTTTGGCTTTCATTAGCTCCCATAAACACTGATCCTCACTAAGGACCCACCGCTTTGCACCCTGGCTAGAGTAGAGCGCTCACCAATGCTGTCCCGAAAACATCCAAAATGATTTGGATGGTTGTAGTTGCACTACACACAGAAGGCAACTGACTTTGGTATCAGGATTCCATGAGCATTTTGTGTATGTTACTGTCCACAAAACCTGCTGCTGATATCAATCAGGCAGATGCCTAGCATTGCAAAGAGTCATTTTTAGCAATGAACTCAAAGTTAGCTTTGATCAATTTTGGGTGGTGTCTTTTGACTGACAGGCTCGTTGTTTACCTACAGGGTCGGACATCCACTGCCAAACCATCAGTCCCCAATACACAACCAGGAGACAGAACGAAACCGGCAGAGAAAAAGAGAAGAGGGGATGGGAAAAATCCAAAATGAACGACAAGAAGGCATCCTACTGACACAACCAGACATCAACAAAACCACAAAACCATCACTGACGACCACTACATAAGAGATGGGGCAAATGTGGAGAGGACATCTTCCTGTAGTTTTGTAATATTTTTAACAACAGCAGAACAAACAAAACAGAACAAAAAAGACAAACACACAATGAACAACAACAACAAACACAACTAGTATAGGGCATGATTTTTTTTTTACAAAACGTGAAGGAAAAAAACTACAAAAAAAGCAAACAAAAAAGTGCTTCCTGTCAACTGTATACGCATGATTGACTGCTGGTGCATGACCTATGACCTGTCATTATCTAAAAAACAAAAAACAAACAAAAATAAGAGGGGTATCAAGAAAAGGGACGTCCAAGGATTTATGTTGGGGGGGGGGGGGCGCTGAACTTATCATGGACCTATACTACAAACTGAAGGCATTTCCATTGAGAAAGGAGACTTGAAACACTATTGCTCCAAAAAAATGCGACATTTCTTTTTCTCTTGAACAAGACAGTCAGAAAGACAACCAAACAACTTAATCGAAACTGAGCCCGTTGATATTTCACTTCCTCATCCCACAGACCCTTTATCCTGTTCCTTCATGGTATATGCACTCTATGGTCTATGTGAATGTGTGACATGCGTGTATGAATGTGAGTGTGTGTCTATGTATGTGTGTGTGTGTCGGCATGTGTACTCGCTTCTAGCTTGGCACTGATCCCTCTCCTGATTGGTCCATGTTTTTTGTGACTATGTCAAGATGTTTTTGATGTGGGAATGAGAAAAAAAATTATTGTGCTTTTCTGCTTTCTCTGCGTTTGTGTGTGCGCGCGTGTCCGAGTGTGCTTGCATGTGTTTGTGTCCGCATTTATCTGGGCCTTGTTCCGTTTCCCTTTGTGTAAAGAATACTATAAATTGTATCTTTTGTGTTTTGCTCCTGTTTTGCCTTTTGTTTCTTTTCTTACTGTTCGTATATACTTTTATTTTTCAAATCTAACAATGAAAATATTTGGAAAGGAAGCTCTGCCCCTCCCCTGAGCCAAGCAAGGCACGTGCTGCTGAATGCTAGCCTGGGGGTCGTAAAGCTAATGCAAAGGCTCTGCCTCAAAATCCCTGAAAGGTAGGGGGATGAGACTCTCTGTCCTCAGCCCCACTCTGTGACACTCTCTCCTCAGCCGCCCTCTGTGACTCTCTGTCCTTGTCCCATCTCTGTGACTCTCTCTCTCCTCAGCCGCCCTCTGTGACTCTCTCTCTCTCTCTCCTCAGCCCAGCTCTGTGACTCTCTCCCCTCAGCCCCGCTCTGTGACTCTCTCCCCTCAGCCCCGCTGTGAGCCTCTCTGTCCTCAGCCCTGCTCTGTGACTCTCTCTCTCTCTCCTCAGCCCCCCTGTGACTCTCTGTCCTTGTCCCATCTCTGTGACTCTGTCCCCTCAGCCCCACTGTGAGCCTCTCTGTCCTCAGCCCTGCTCTGTGACTCTCTCTCTCTCCTCAGCCCAGCTGTGTGACTCTCTGTCCTTGTCCCATCTCTATGCCTCACCTGTAGCAGTTCTGTTTTCCTATTCACTGCACCACACAACTGCATTGATTATGCTCACCCTGTAAAATGTATCTCGCTACTACTTCAGATTTACAAGAGCTAGGCTAAGTCTAGCCCAGGTACTGTGTAGTCTGTTTCAGGTGCTTAGCAATGTATCCCACAGGTCCACTCCAAATTTTCAGAGTTACTCAATCAGTTCAGAGATGAAATATGTGAAATCTTCAGCCAATTTGCAAAATTGGTGGTTGATTGGACATTGTGGTTTATAGTGTTCAGCTTGAAGCTGGTGGTTATATCCTTGTGGTTCTCTTATCTTAAATGAAGCCCTGTTTTTGAAAAACACATATGTAGGACAAAATGGATACCTAAGCGGTAGCCGCTGTGTCATTGATCGCTGCCATGTTGCAGATACATAGCAGAATCAAAAGACTCACAGTAGAAGAATAGTTTGGCATGTGAAGTTGTTACGATTCTCTTTCTTTCAGCAGGAGCAGTAGGTTTGAGAAAGACAGACAGGCACACAGACAGACAGACAGCACTGTGATAGTTCTTAATAAAACTGACCCCTCAACTGTGAAGTCACACTCAGTCACCCCCTCAGCTTTAACTGCAATTAACATGAGCACACACATGCACACGCGTATGCCTACATGTACACACACACACACACACACACACACACACACACACAAAGCACATGTGAAATATAAATCATTTCCCTTACACACATACACGTCCTTATTCTTCATTCAGTCTGACACACTTTTGTCTCATTGACAAAAGCCTGTAGAGGCAAAGAGGAAATATATTCCACCAAAGCAATAATCTCAAACCTGCGGTCACACTCACAGAGCACTGCATATTTGTCAGATTGTGATATCATCTGTGCCCTATACGTGTGTAGCATTCATTTCAGCCTATGAGATTTGAGGTTTTTTAGACGCATGCATTTGTAAACATGTTGAGTTGATTTTATTTGCAGCAGCTCATTTCTATGATGGGAAATGCTATGTAGCTTCTTCATTACCATAAAGATTTTATTATTTAATGTCAGGGTGACGAAAGCCGAAGTTCTCTGTCTGGAGCAGCTACTTGAAGAGGAAGACAGTTGCTATCGCTACCCACTGGTACTGTAGATGTAGGTTAAGCAGAGGAAAGCATCCACAGCCAGGGGTGTCCTTGCAAGCTGTAAAAGAGGCCCTAAACTCACAACACAGATTATGTGCAGGTAGCAATTCAACAGGTTCACATGATCATACGACACATTTTCCATTCAATGACAAGACATCAAGCCTTCATGTCATTAGTTAAGATGCTGAATGTAGGGTCAGGTGACTAATTGAACTGAGTGAATGCATGAATGACAGCTCTGTTGACAAATGAATGGGTTATTGAATGACTGAATCAAGCAAATGAATGAGCTTTATCTTTTTACGTGAGAATGATTCACTTGTAAAGCACACTACTTTTCCATTGTCATCCAGCACTCAGTCACTCACAAGTGTACACTTTTTTTAATGATTCTTTCACTCAGGTTTAAGTTATCCAAACAAACTGAAAGACAAGGGTTAAGAATCTAGATAGGTTCATACATAGAGGCTCACGGGTGGGGTCCCTGCCCCCTCTAAGTAGCAGATAGGGATGGGAGGGTTGACTGTGCAACAGATTTTTTGTGTGTCTTGTAAGTTGCTTTCGAGTGGAACAGATGCTGCCCAGACAGTCCAGGGTGATCTATGAAACTGTGTGTGTGTGTGTGAGAGAGAGTGTGCGTGTGTGTGTGAGAGAGAGTGTGCGTGTGCGTGTGTGTGTGTGTGTTGAAGGGGAAGAGAGGTCTCTGCATGGTTGAATGGGGGTGGAGGACAGAGTGTCTTTTAGGGAGCACCATGGGAGATATGGTGTGCAAAAAACATTGAGATGGTTATGTAGTAAAAAATATGATATGAGTTTATGTACAATGTTAACTGTTGCAAAAACTAGAGTTCAACTATACTCCTTTAGAATGGATAAATGACAATATTAATGCAATATCATATTACTCTGTACTAAGGAATGCAACTGCGCACATGCACAGAAAAGATGTTTTTAATAAAGAATATATGTATAAATATATGACAAAATATATTTAATTAGAATGCTATGCACCCTTGTTAGAGTTGTCATGGATGTACTTTAAGCATATTAGTTCTACTAGAGGAAACTTCCCATAACATGGAGAATGTAGAGGCTTTGTAGCTATTTGATCTTGTTTTCTTTTCTTTTTTATTGTTATAAAGAGAGGCAAAACAAACATGAAAATGTATACAAGCCTTTTGATCAGATTCATTCTGACATGAAGATATGTATAGACCATGTACCCTGCACACCAGCTCAAACCATTTACAGTAATTAATAAAGAAAGATGTGACATATAGAAAGTGGTGTGTGTGTGTGTGTGTGTGTGTGTGTGTGTGTGTGTGTGTGTGTGTGTGTGTGTGTGTGTGTGTGTGTGTGTGTGTGTGTGTGTGTGTGTGTGTGTGTGTGTGTGTGTGTGAGAGAGAGAGAGAGAGAGAGAGAGAGAGAGAGAGAGAGAGAGAATGGGGAAAGAAGCACGAAAGCTTTGTAGAATGTTAGTCATGTTTGTCCATTGAATAGGCCTAGTCCATTGAGAAGAACATAACATTGTTGAAGCAAATATAGATGCTTATAAACTAGTGTCAACTTCAATTAAGTATCAGAAGCCAACTACAGAAGGTCTACATGTGTTGTTTTCCAAAGGTGAAAAGGGCAGCATGACGCATTGGTGACTGCGTGAACGGATAAACAATCCATCCATGCTATTCCCTTTGATGACCGTGGGGGGCGACATCATATTTTCCCGTTTTAAATAGCCTTGCCTGCCACTGTGTTGAGTGTGAGGTGGGTTAGTGAAAGAGCGTGAGAGAGGAAAGCGTGCTCTGCAAAGGGTTAGTGTTTTGGTCAGTTAGCGTGAGTGAATGAATGATACTTTAACGTAGAGGGTAGTTTAGATAAATATATATTTTGTTATAAGTTACTTGCTTACCTTCCAAAGTAGGTATACATTTGTTCATTAAAACAGCGTATTGATCTGAATCAACGGTTCTAGTAGCAGCGTCCAGCTAGCAAGCAGCCTGAATTCGATTAACGTTACGGGTGCAGTTGTACCAGATTTCGACAGTTTGCAATAAGGAATTTGTTACAATTTCTAGACATGTCCGTAAGTAGTCAGAAGACCACCAGCCGTGCCATTCCGTCCACCAGACGGGTGACCATCAGCGATGCGGCCCATATGCCACATGATTACTCCACTACGCCTGGGGGGACTCTGTTTAGCACAACACCAGGAGGTAAATAAATAAACAATGCAATTCTACAAATCACAGACTGCGTGCGTCAGGTGTGGGTGCTCATATCTTCGTCTATTATCTAATTATTGGTCTGCGAACTAAAGTCAAGACAGTTGCACTGTCGACATACCCAATGATATATGGTGCTGCAGACTTGCCTCAAGTTATTGTGCCTTGCATGCTAATTTGCTAGTCTCCTAACCTAGCTATATTAGCTTGCTGGCTAGTGTTAGCTATGTCGCTACATTTAGGTAGCCACAGCATCTCATTCTCTTACAACCATGACGACAAACTTTAGACAGTGTTAACCAGTGTTATAGTTGCTGGCCCTAAGTTATCAAACTCAAGTTATTATCTCTCAGAAAATGTGGTAGGGAATTTTGAATGTGACAAAACACTTGTGTTTATGTGATGTAAACACCTGCGACGTGTGAGCATTAAATCGCAGAAACGTCAGCTAGCTATGCACGCCTGCGCAAGTGTCAAACACGAGGCATTCCAGCGTAAACAAGTATCTACTGACGTAGTCAAGGAGTATCTCGCAGTAAGAAAATACATTTATAACTGCTGATTTCTCTGAAAGACAACATGTTGTGTACTTGCATGCATGAGCAGCTAATACTACATTAGTTGAGTATAGGCTGTTGTTTTGCAAGCCGCATGTGACCAGTCCGTTAATCTAAACAAGGAACTGGCCAGCTCTTGCTCAAGAGAAATGCCACCTTGTTTACTTACAAGGGTTAGCAGTAATGCTATTTCAATTATATTTAACGTTAGCCACGGTCTGTCACGGAACTCTCACTGTGTCATATCCATCACTGGGTTGCATTCTGACATTGAGACTATGATACATTTAAACATATTTCTGACACCTCCTGGAAAATCCTCCCTGTTCTGCATAGTCTTTTAACTGTAGCAGGAAATCTCCTCGTGCAAGCATGTGACACACTCTCAGAACATCCTCCCTTCAGCGTTCAGAAGCCCTCTTTTGACATTAAGGCAGTTTGTTCGAGAGCTGTTTGTGAGCTTTGTAAAAAAAAAATATATATCAATCGTACAGCCATCGGACATGCATTTATTGTATTTTCACATTTTTTTTACGTAATCTCCATATAGACAACTAAAAATAGCTTTGGCATGTGATGTTGTGCACCAGTTGGCTCCCAATGCATGGATGATGTGTAGTGTACGAATGCCATTGGTGTCAGTGTGGAATCAAGTTTCATATCTGCTCCCCTGCAATGACATTGTTCCTGTTCCTCAAAATATACATCTGACTTGCAAGCGAGAAACGATTAGCAAACTACAGAGCCATCATCAACAGGATGGTCGGCCATGAAGTTGGCTTTTATGTCTGGGAAGCTTTTCACGCAGCTGGGCTTGTTTGGATTATAAACGGGTGATAGATAGGGAACAGGTTGTTGTGTCCTTGCATGTTTTTTGTCTATAGCTAGAGTTCAGACTCAGACACTGTTTAATCACAGAAGAGAGCGTATGTGGGCCAAGTATACGGCACCATGTGTGGGAATGTTGTCAGTGAATTCCAGCTGGTTTGATAGTGGGGCTGCTGGCCTTCCCGACCCTTAACCTTCTGTTCTTCTCTTCTTACCCACCCAGCCTGGAGCCCTTGCCTGTCCATACACCCTTTTTTTAAACCAGTGATAAGATACTACACGGTTAAAGTTAGTGTGAAGGTGACAGTTCTTTTTATCATGTCCCCTCAATTTTCACTTCTCAAGGTTAGAAAATGAGGTAAAGTGTGAGTGTAAGCTTTGGTAGGGCTCACAGGTGGAAAAAAATCAAGCAGCTTTAGGCGTGTTGCGCCATACTGATCAGAGAGGGGCTCAGTGCCAGGAACGTGTTCATGTGTGTGGGAGATTAATTCACTGCTTCTGCACCTGACTTTGAGGGAAAAGGTTGGGCTGATTAAAAGCCAATTTCAGATAATGTGCACCGGCCGGAAAACAAAAAATGTCTGCAGCATAGTCGGCAATGAATAAATCAAATGCACCGGCAATAAAAAGAAAAACAAATCTGTCATCTGTGGCTGTAGCAGGGCTGTAAAAATGTATTCCATTAATGCAGAATGAAATAATTGGGTGGCCTACTTGCCTGTCTACCTATTTACCTGTGTGCACTCATTGTGCCTGGCCTGAATATCCCCAAAGGCATATTGCTAAAGCTAGTGAACTAGTCGCACGCGAATGGCAGAGAAAGTTGCAAAGGCTGTATACTGAAAGTCCTCCGTAGTTAACAAAAAACAAACTCTGTCTGTGAAGTCAAGAAGTCTGTGACGAGATAAGGACGAAAGGGTCTAGATGCCAAGCTTAACCGTTAAGTAAAAGCACCCACCCCAGGGACTGGAAACCAGGCAGTTGTTGGTTTGTAGTTGGTGGTTGTTAGCATAATGAGCTATAAGCTAGCTCTTCAACCCAATGCAGCCCCAGCAGGTCAGGAGGTCACCATGGCAACATCTGAGAGAGTTGAAGGGCTTGTAGTATTTCTGTTGGACAGGTAATTATGTGGCTTGATTTTGGGGGAATTTGTTACTATTATTATTATGAAATTGTTGTATTTTATCAGATGCAAAAAAAAAACCCAACTACTGCATGATATCGGCATGATATATCTGCCATTGATCACCTTGCTCTCTAGATATCGTCATTGCCATTGAAAAACCCATATTGGTCAACGACTTTGCATCATACACAATTTTTTTTACTAAAGTAATCTTACACTTGTGTGTGTGTGTGTGTGTGTGTGTGTGTTGAATGCACTCCTTTAAGAACTGGGTCTGTCAGGACAGTCAGGACATTATTTAGTTTTTTTTAATCTTGCCCACACTTATCTGAAGCTGTCAGTGGTGATAAACTTTGCTTAGACTTGACCTTGCCTTTCCTGCTGCCTTGTTCATACCAAGTACATCCCATGTAACCTTTTCCAGGAACCTTTGCTGCCTTGTTCATACCAAGTACATACCATTTAACCTTTTCCAGGAACCTTTGCTGCCTTGTTCATACCAAGTACATACCATTTTACCTTTTCCAGGAACCCGAATCATTTACGACCGGAAGTTTCTCCTGGACTGCCGTACTTCCCCTCTGGCCCGCACACCCCCCTGCTGCCTCCCTGACATTCCAGGGGTGACCAGCCCTGCTGTATCCACTGCAAACAACGACACAGCCCATACCAAGCCGCCCCGCAATAATAACTGCAGCCCCCCTGCACACAAAGCTGCAGGTATATTTAAAGGGAACTACGGTTTCCTGTTGTTACATGCACTCATTTGGGACTGTTGAACACATTATTTTACTATGTTGACTTTAAGGGCTTTCAAGTATATTAGGGCTTGACTAGGGCGATGTGGTTTATAATATATGTATATTTAGATTAATAAATCCATTAAATACTTAGCTGCACTTCTGTTGTCTATGTTACACAAATTGCAGTCTTCAATGTTTTCTGGTTTTGTGACTTCTGTTTTTGTGATATTTAAAGGGGAAGATGACCAGTTTGAAATGGACATCTAACCCCCCCCCCCCCCCCCAGATCAAGAGGGAGATGATTGCTGCTGAGCCCCTTTTTCCATTAAGAAGACGACTGTTCCAAAAGACACCGTGCAAATCAAGGGGTGTACACCCTCTCCCATCAACGTTTAAAATCCAGTGTTGACCTAACGCTGCAGTGCCTAAATGCTGTATTACTCTTCTGCTGTAGGCGTCAGGCAAGTTTCGGTATCGTCAATGACATATCATGATCACCAAATACTTCTGCTGTTGAGACCATTTTCTGCTCTTGTTGAGTAACAGCAGAGGTATTTTGGAATGTGATGGTGGAAAGTGACACTGTGGGCTTACCTTCTCTGTAAGGTAATAAGCATTATAAAGAATACTCTGAAAACTCAATTCCTAAGCGCCATTACCATCTTGCACCTCTTTGAGAGGTCTTGTCTAGAAAAGGTGAAGTTTCATTGAGGGCCCTCCCTAATGTCTGGGCAACAATGCCTTTTGTATTAATGATAATCTACTTATTTTTGTTCTTTTGAAAAGCATTTTTCACAGTGTCATTCATGAGAATGTAATATGCCTTTTTTTATTTTGTAAATGAGGTAAATCTCTCTGGTCTCTGGGAAAGACACCTGTCCATAAAGAAAAAGTGAAGTGAGATAACACAAATAAAAACAAACAAACAAACCTAAAGTTGCCTCTGTGCTGTGTCTAGTCCAAAGATGCACTTAAAAACTCCTCCATACCCCATCATCCTTTGTATAGCTGGGTGTGATTTTGAGTTAATGAACTAACAGCACATTTTCAGCTGCCTGTGATTTGCAAGAAAAACACCACACTCCTCATAGGACAATATACATATAGTAGTGAGATGGTAAGATGGCTAACTTGCTTGGTATGTCTGCTTATCGCTTGATTGTGAATATAACTCTTATATGTCTAAAGCAAGAATAATTAAAATATCTCTAAAAAAAAATAAACAGTACTTTGTAGATGTATATAATAAGAACGTTTATTAGCTTTGTCATTACATTTATTTACATAATTACACGTTTTCACACACAGGAAGGAAAGCTGTTTAAAAGGCATTGGGGTTAGTTGTGCCATCTCTCCTCCAACTTAAATAATTCCAGAATTGTCCAGTTCACCACTTAGTACATTCCCCTTCTAATGTCCTGTTCGAGGTTGAAAAAAACATGAAATACCACTGTGTTGACACCAGAGTTAGGGCTCAGATACACATACGCGTCTTTTTTCAGGCAGAAACGCTTCAGTAACGCCTTGGCAAAGTGCGGCGGCCAAAACAGAAGCGGTGCGCTTCCCTGCCTTGCGCTGGAAAGTTGAGAATAGTTCAACTTTTAAGCGCACCTAAAAACGCGTGGTGGAGAAGGGGCGCACGCTTTAAACGCGCCGTACCATAGGAATCAATGCATTTGCTCGCGTCCCGTTTTTACAAAAACGCGTATGTGTATCTGAGCCCTCAGGCAGCAGAAATAAAGCGCTATATGTGTCCTTTCTTGGTAGACACTCCCCTTTTCCTGTAGGCTGGTGAGAATTATCAGTGCTTATTTTAGCAGATAGGATGCCAGATGCCACTAAGAACTTTATGGCATTTGACAAAACAAATGAATCTGCTTTTTGTAGATGGGCAATAGGGTGACTAGTTCCTGAGACTATAGATGACCCCATAACTACCTTAGTGCAGACGTAGTTCCACCATTCTGTAGAGACGGATGGTGGAATGTTTTAAGTACTATTGTGTCGTCCGTGAACGATGAGAGAAATCAGAGGCATCCACACTCCTCCACCACCATGCCTTCGTGGTTATTCATGGCCATCTCTCCGTTGTCGTAGTACAGCATGGAAAGTGGGCCGAGTCGAGTGGGCACACAGGATGGGCAGGCCACCCGGTCAGGGTGGTGCAGCCTCAGCATACTCTAGAAAATAGACAAGAGGATAACATGTCAGAACAACTCAACACTAGTCAGGTCAGCCAGTGAAACTTAACATCAAGTTAAGTAATGGAAATATGTAATAAATAAGTAATAAAGGAAATATGTTTCGAGAAGACTTGGAGTGCCCTTACCTGCATGTAAGCGTGGTTGGTAGGCGATAAGCTTTCATCCAGAGGGCTAGGGCAGCTTCCCTCGCAACGGAATGCGTTGTAGCGCTTTGGATGTACAATCCAGTCGCTCCAGCCGATCTGCTCGAAGTCCACCCACATGTCCACCTTTCTACACAGTGTCTCCTGTTGCCCCCCTGAGGAGAAGAGTCCAGGCGCCCTCGCCACCCCTGCTGCTTTACGCACCATGTCCCGTGTCTGGTGGTTCCTCTTGCGACGGCGCCCTGCAGCATGTCCGGAGTTGTTTGCTCCGGCCCGATCCAAAGCAGCGTACTTGGATCGCTCAGCTGTGTGGATCAGTGTTGGCGCCCATTGACCAGCCATCTGCTTGTGTTGAGAGAAGACCACCATCATGACTCTGTCAGTCGTGGAGTGATGCACGCTCTCCTGATCATCACCTTGCACGACCTCTCCCCTCTCCCCCATGCTCTCCACTGGCTCTCCCTGATGCAGCCAGTACCTGAGCATGGCGGTGATGTTGAACACTCGCCAGGAAGAGTGAGAGGCTCCGTCGCTAGGTGTGGCTCTGAAACTTGCAAGGTGAAGGCGGCCTTGGCACGGTTCCTTATCACAGCTGCCACGGGCGTGGTATATGTCCACTATTGTGCTCTTGGACTTCAAGAATGTAGGCAGCCGAATGCGCAGCTCAGATCGTTGCACAGGGTCGCTCGTTGAGATGGAAGAAATATCAAAAGTGATACTCCACCTCGTTCCAGTCTGACTGCAACCTAAATATACAACAAATTAAAAGTTAGAACGCAAATAACAGGCAACATTGCATCCACTGTATTAAACCTGGTACTTGGGGGGTCAAAAAGCCTTGTTTCACAGGTGGCTTCGTTCATTGGACGAGCCATTCATGATGCAGAAAGCCCTCACTAAAAGAATGTGTATTGCTTCGAACATTTGCTACAGACACTACGTCTACTGCGCAACAACTCGCCTGGACATGCTTTTTGGTTAATCGCCCATGTAGACTAAATCCAATTAAGTTAATTCGGTCAAATTATTAAAACAAACACACAGTAATTAGGCTACGGCATCATTAAATGGGCCATAAAATGCACACAAGAGACTAGAGCAGAATACTATAATATCTGGACACAACACACGTTCGTTACGTTTTTAAAATATTTGAATATTTCAATAATATAAAGATATACTTACTTTTGGCAACCAGACTCAGAACTGAGTCGGAGTCGTGAAGGCTCGGGTTGTCACTGTGAATGCCCCCTCGAGTGAGGTCAGCAGCCGACCGGTAGGCTTCTCCAGTCAGTAGAGTCCGGTAAAGGTGCATCATGTAGAGAGGGTATTTGTTCTGCTGGTGGGTGGAACTCAAGTGACCACTGCTGCCTTCGTGTGACCCCCGCATCCGTTTGTGGAACATGCCAGATGAATCCGCTGTAACTCCACAAATCCAGTTCAGGAGTAGCGCCAGGATGACACACGTTCCCAGGACGACGCGTTCCATAATTCCAGTTGAAGTATATTCCTCTAGTTAGAAAATCAGGGCAAGAGGTCCTACTCCTACGCTCTGCTGGAGAGAATGATGATGCTGAGGACTGTGTGGTCCCTTAGGATCATTTATACAGAATTGTTTCCTTTTGATGGTCTCAGTCATCTCTCTGCCTTTTGAAGTGCGCCTTGTGATCCACGGGCATTCATAGTGCATGTGCCGAGGTCGCCTCGAATCGAAACCAAGCCGTCTTTTGTAGTTCAGAGGTGTGAAATCATTAATACCTTGGGCCAAGGACTGTGTATTGAAGCTTCTATCACACAGTACGTAAACAATAATATTAAGCAAGCAGATTGTTATGTGATTAATTTGATTAATGGTGGGGATTTGTTCGTATTGGTTAGTGTGTCCGTGGCTTGGGCCTAAGGAAATAGAGGTTATACTCTTATTGATAACTGTTTTCACCTTATTAAGGAGATTGGGAAATGAGGAAACAGTAACAGGTGGGCGTTTAGTGTCTTAATGGTTTGTTTTTGGTGGAAAACTCACAATCATTGTGGTATGGGTGGCAAGGAAGTGCAGTTGTTTATTCAGTCTGTCCGCTTTTTGCTTTTCTTTTATGTATTTACTAGCAATTTCCCACCCGCATCAGACTATATATTGTCTTAAGACCCGCTTGTTCGTGGGTTAAGGGTAACATTCAGATATAACTTAGATTAAGCATATAAACAAATGGCTACAACAACAACACATGTTGTTGTTCGCTTTCTCACTACATAGTGGAGCATAGGCCATCGATAGCAAACAACACATGGTTTGGTTAATTTCTACACAATCTCGTTATGGCTATAACTTGACAATTTGCAATGTAATGATCCATACACAAAAGCAACGAAAAGATTAACGCCATCTTTATCCTGTCATTAAGTCAAATGAAGTCATGAATGTCAAGAACGTATCAAACAACAGCTTTAATTGCCTCTGGGAAATATTCGTGCGTCATGTGGAATCATCAAAGGGGGTATCAAACGATTTGTGATTCAAATCTAATCTATCATCTTTACAGAACTCAATTACTAATATCTTTATGGCTAGTATAAGGTTAGATCTGGAACGGGGATATTGGCCCCACTCAAAACTGTCCAACTCGTGTTTACGTTGCACCTACGAAAGTTAGCACATTATTGTAGCTTCCTTCGATAGCATAGAGTAGAGTAATCAACATTAGTCTCCTAAAACAGATTCCCTACGCAGTTCAAAGGTTATTGGGTCAATTATAGTGATATGGGGTGTGATTCCAAAGGATTGGAACACTACAGCTTCACAAAATATGCTAAAGCCTGTTTTGCTTTGTTCACCATTTTCTGAGCAGTGTTCGTTATTTTGCTCTCAAAAAATTACAAATTGAACGCCATGGGAATCACAACGAGCGTCATAAATTCGTTTTGAAATTGGGAAACCAGGAATACACTTGAAGTGTGTTTGGTGTTTGGAACACTGAATTGAATTATGCTTAAAAGTTTTGTTGATCACCCTTTGATGTCTACCTGTTTATCCTGGGTTTTTTATTTTATTAAAGATAAACAAAACACGTCATCATTATTGTCAGACTATGATTTAGTTTTGTTAAGTTTTGTCAAGAATATTGCACCAACTTTGATTTTGTAGCCTACATGTTATTATGTTTCTGTTTCTCCACTAGGGGGCGCTATATGACCATTGTACAAATATTCAAACAGCGTCGAAGAACATAAACCGCTTTGATTAGCAGTGATATAGGTGCGATATAGGTGCGAACTCTTGAACCTCGTTTCTTAGATATATTTTGCTTCTTATAACGACGAATGTCGAGTTTTAATTAAGGGTTTTCGCCCCCTTCCCTTGGTGAGTGGGAGTGAAATCAGATGAATTTCTTAAAATACTATTCCTAGAAACCATGAAGCTTTTTATCCTGATCTTTCCAGGTCAAGCATCAATGTTTTTGTACATTACCTGTCGATGCAATGGGCACACTGCATTTAGGCCTACTCGTGGTCTGAGAAGTCACCGTCGTATCACAAATCTTTTCTGACATGTGCTAATGTGATCTGGAGTATGAGGGTGGTGGTTATGTATTCGGGGGCTTGTCTAATCTGGTTGTCAGGAACTCAGGCAAAAAAAAACACTAATTCATTGCACTCGGACAACCCCCTTCAACTGATTTGTTACAAAACCTATGTATTGGTAATCAGCATCACCAACCATAAATATCAAACTTTGATAATTATCAAGTTGTCATGTTACTGTGAGGTCCAGTCATTGTTTTAACTGCGTCATATATTCCACCCAAGGCCTGCGATGTAGCTCCACCCATGGTCAAGATATTCATCAAACGTTTTTGGTTGGACATTAAAATGCAATCTGATGATTATGAAGTGCTGAGGCTGATTGCTCATTGTTTTGCAGAAACATAATTTCATTTCGAACAGGACCATTTTTAATTTCTAGTTTTCTTTATTTTAATTCATTTTATTGCCCCCCCTGAGTGACTTCACGGCTGCATTCATATGTAGGCCTAATAACTAATTTTCGAAAACTTTGCCAATTGCTTCAAGCGAAAAAACAAGTCTCAATATCATGGACTGACGACACAGGTGGGCTGTCATTGACTTGACAGTATGCCGTTGACATTGCCTAGGCTTACACTCTAAACAAATGATGGGTCTATTAAAACACCTCAAAATGGATTTTTCCCAACCCAGTGTGGTTTTCCCAACTCAGCTAAATAGGTTGATATAGTTTAACCGTGCCGCTGGATTATTTGGACGAACCCAACGCTGAGTCAGCCTAGCCCATCCAAATGAGTTAACATTGCAATTGTACCATACCCGCTGGGTAACTTTTTAGACCAACCCAACGCTGAGTTAACCAAATCCTGACAGATAGGTTCATTCGGCAACCCACATGCTGGTTCATATTACTAAACATAAAAATGTTATAATTTGAAAGTCAAACATTTTCCGAGAAGCGTAATGTCTAATCTTTTATCTATAAACTGATATTAAGATAATACTATAGGTAAATTAGCACTGGCGTAATATCGACAGACAGTTACCCAGGGGCCCACGATGGGGGCCAGTTGCTTTTTTTACTGTGGTAGGCCCTATCGCAAAACGACTGTGTAACGCAGTCTTCAAACTAACCACTCAACACTATCACAAAAATTACTGGAAATGTTGATAGCTGTTCCACCTTCCCGCCTTATGTAGGGTTGAGTCATAAACTATTTTTATGTAGCCAATTCGCCCTTCTCGAATGTTCCGAAACTGCATTTTGTATTATAAATACATTTCTACCCACCACTTAGGCCTACTTCTTATTAAAAGTTACGAAGAATGGACACTTGGGAAATACCAATTTGTTTGTCCAATGATCTTGCTCCCTGTAATTTGTGATCATTTGCGTGGACGTCGTAACGTAAATTGTACTCAACGGTTCAACCTTTTGGCAAGAAGCAGTGTTCTTCAGCAAACTATCGATAACCTAAATAAGCATCATAAATAATGTTCAGCAAGCCCAAATAAAAAAGCAGCGCTCAAAAGAGGGAGGAAGCAAAAACGAACATATTGAGTAGGCTACTGTTAAACTCATGTTGATAAATCTTGTTTAAGGAGCAGAATGGGTCAAGAAAGACTCAGTGGATTGGCTTGGATTGGCTCGGAGTAGCCAGCAGACTCAGACTTGAGCTGTAGGTTAACGTAACGTGTTGTTAATGACTATGCTGAGCAAGGCCCATATGAACTTCTATTGGGTGAGTACAGGTTTCTCCTTGTTATGGAGTAGGATCAGAGATTTATCTAGTAATGTAAACCTTACCTTTCATAAATTGGGAGATGCACACCTACTGTAATCTATGTGTGTGATAAAATGTGGCCGCAGATGATGATGAATAATGAGTGTGTGATCAGGTGCCATCATCTTTTCATTCACTGCAGGCCCACCATGAGCTGCTCTGTTTCTTTGATGGGTATTTGTTCTATGGTTATCGACATGATAGTTAAACTCCTTTTGTGTGAATTTAATGATATTTGGAGAAATTAGGCTGTGGTGGTTTGAGTTCTAGGACAAGCTGTTAGGCCATGTACAGACGAAGTTTGTCTGCATCCGTAAAGTTAGAATACAGATAGCCCTATCATTTAGACGAACACTCTCTATCCACACACGGTATCCGCAACGATCCGAATCGGGGGTAGAAAGTGAGTAGATTTGAATCGGTACGGGGGCTGTGTGCGTGTGCGTGTGCGTGTGCGTGTGCGTGTGCGTGTGCGTGTGCGTGTGTGTGCAAGCAAGCAAGTGTGCGTGCACTTCTTAGGCGAGGGGGCTGGGCCAGAAATATTCGGAACTACTCACTATTATGTTATGCTACTGCAAGGTAGCCTATAGCAAAATACAAGTTATAAATACATAAACAATTGATTTTTATTTTACAACATACCAAGCCTAGAACGTTTCCGGTTAAATGTCTAAAGTGTTTAAAAAAAAGACTAGGCTATAGTGTTACAAAATTCTACCCAGCCTCCATACTTAGAATTTAAAGAAATGGCAATGATGCTTAGATTATTTTGAAATCCTCAAAGTCAATGTCACTGGGTCTGCTGGTAAAAGAAGTGTAAAGGTACGGACAAATAGTCTAAGTAGTTTAAAAATCAGAACATTTATTTAGTTGTAGCGGATTTATCCACTGAACAACCAATGAAACCCACGTCTTTGAGAACGAGTCTGATGATGTATGGTTTATAAAGGCTGAGTATTCTTGGTTGTTTTATATTTGATTGACATTCATCCCCCCCCCCCCCCCTCAAGGGGTATGTCAAAGGTAATGTTTGACTGTTCAGACAATAAAGTCTGTCTTATTATAAAATATGGTTCAATTGTTAACTCAAATGAAGCATTTGGCCAATTTCAATGGAAGAGAAATATGTTGTATGAAATCCTGTTATGGATCTACTTAAATGTAAAGATGAGTGTGGGCATGTGACAACAATAATACACTTTGAACTTATTTGACTGCAGATGTGACACTGATTCAACAATTGGGAAAATGTACAAGTTCATTAGGCATGGCCTACACAAGGACGCTATTAAAACATTTAGTTAATGTCACTATTAGTGCCTCGCTTCAGACTGGTATTCTTTCTCAAAAGTTGTTGTATGGGGTTGACTGACCTGTCGCTGAGCTGAATTGGTTTTGTGTATTGATTAGCAATGTGTTTCTTGGATTTACATCTTGCATTGTGCTTAAGATACACACAGTAATTTCTGCTTGAAGCACCTTGTTTGTATCAGTAGGCTACACTCTGTCTCTCAGTGACATTAGGCTACCTAGGCCTACTAATGTCTTCGGACTGCATTTAACCAGATTGTCTACCTCTCAGCTTGTTCGATTTTCCCAATGCAAGTTGTTTGTTATGTAGGCTATTCAACAACACCAAATGGTCAAATAAAGCATCCTTGATAAAAAAAACGCTGGCAAGGACGTTATTACGGTCTACTTTATAAGTTCATATAGTGAGTTACAAAGTTACAAACATTCAATTATTCATTTTCATGGGGGGAAAAAGGTATGAAAAACAACAGTAACAAAGGAACGACAAGAGGGCAGTGTAACCATTTTTACAAGAGCACAACACTGGAACAGGATGGAATGTTGGAACGGTGTCAATGTCTCAAAAGCACTAGGAGAAGAAGTGGTGGCAAAAACGGGTGGAAGAATAAATTAATTAAATGTTAGAAGGACAGTCACACTTATCATCATTCATTTAATGAAGGGCACGTCTCTGTGCTAGATTAAAAAAAAAAAAAAGTAGATACAAACTTCTATTTTACAGTGCATATTGGTGGACAGGATGGTAGGGAGAATAATGATTTCTTTTTTTTTTACTTGTTACATAGATCAAATAATGAAACAACTGACTTTTTGGGGGGCTTTATTGCATCTGATGGAGGATGGAAGGGTCACCGTCTTCAAACACTAACCCATTAACTGGGTTTCAGAAAACAACCCTGAATGAGTTCAAATAACCCAACAAAAGGACCCAACAGTCTAAATCCAGCGAGTGCGTGTAGTATTTATGGTGCACTGGCATGTTTGTGTGAGGGATCATTTTTTGGACAAGGGCAAGCTACTTCAATCTATTCTGATGACCACATCATTTCTACTGCAGCGCTATTTTATTGTCTATGAAATAGTTTTTTCTTTAATATGAGAGACATGTAGCCATTCCTCATAATAAAGAAGGGAAATTAAACCTTTGTGAGAGAGGAGGGGCGCTGATTGGCTGGGAAGACCAATCCTGGAAACTAACATAGTGGCTGCTGCTGATGCTGACTCGCAGTGACAAACGTGTGCGGCTGCAGGCCAATTGCCTAATTAATCGTCAAGGACGCTGATTGCTCTGAATTAGTTTGCTAAACAGATCGGCCTCGGGAAAGCCGTGTGTGAGAGAGAGGTAGGGGGCTTTTGTGCAGCGCTGGGAAAAAGAAGTGTTCACTTGCATTATAGCCTGCCTCGAAACAAAAAAGCCCATAAATATATGAAAGGGCTGTTGAGGCGCGTTTGCGTCATTTGAATAATGGGGATAATTACTCTCTGTGTGGAGAAGAAGCGGCCGCATTTGAAATGGGATCCTTTGATATCAACTAAGATTCTGTTTGGCTACCGCAGTTTGATTAAGATTCAGCAGCACTCACTCTAGGATCCGAAACAAACACCCAGCTTCGGGAAAAATGGGATGCATCTGTTGAATGCTTGTTATCAGATGTCGCCTGAAAAGTCAATTTTAGCAAAAGTCAATTTTAGCAAATTTACTCTGAAATATAGTTTAATATAGAATTTCTATATCCGTATGTGTTCTGTTAGCTAGGTGATGAGGTTACGACCATGGCTGTTTATTTCGGGATAGAGGGGATGGGGTTGTTGATCTATTTTAAAGTAAGAATTTACATTAATTTGCCTGTGCTCGCTCTGTGGTATCATCCCCATTGTTCTTTGGCCTTCTGGCTGGCAACTCTGTGCTTACTGCTTACTTGATTTACATTACATCTGCTGTTTTCTCTCAGCTTGTGGCACTTGTTAAACATTTTCTCTGTGGTTTTATTTTGGATGGGGCTCCCTGGGTGGACTTAATGGGGGCCAAGCAGAAAAGCTTCTACCTTTTCTTATTATTATTTCTTATCTTCTTCTTCTTCTTCTAGCTTATGTTATTACACATTCTGTGTGTTGCCTTTTGTCCACAAAAAAAACACAAAACTGTTAGCATTGTGTCCATAAATTAGTGCACATTATTGTGTCCAGAGAAAACAAAGCAGATGAATTTCATTTGATGTTTTTCATTTTATGGACAAAAGGCTGACCGCACTTCTCATTTTGTGGCCAAAACAGACTGATTTCAGAGACAATAGTAATTCTGTCCACCTAACAGATATCCTACCTAGACCAACACTCAGGGTTGTTCCAAGGAGACTCTGGGGGCCCCCAAGCAATAGCCCCTCCCCGCTCACTCACACACACACACACACACACACACACACACACACACACACACCTTAAAAAGGGTAAGCTGACCTTTTATTATTTTCTTAAGTAGCTTACAAAGCGAAGTGAATAGTATACTGCAGTGACTGGCATGTCTGGGCATTGCTACATCATGATAAATTGATCCTACCTTCATTTGGCATCATACATCTGTTGGATGAGTTACGAAACTTTTACAACAGAAAACAATTCTCCTTCAGAAAAAAAAAAGTGAATAGTTGTATCGATCTGCTAGCTTTGAAAACACATTTCTGATGGTTTGAGGAGAACAATGGCACCATAGTTCACATCCACTAGCTAGAAGGCCTATTTTAAAGATCTTCATTTCATTCTTAATCCACAGCCTTGGCAGGGCTACATCCCAAGATCGGCTAAAGCTTTGTTCTGTCAGACGCTTACATGTTAAAAACAGTTTATTAAGAACAGTATAAGCTACTAATAGAGTAGGGAATACCCCTTACAAAACAGCTAGCTACATAGAGCTCTCTCATAAATCCCAATGATTAATCCTGCTTCTGTTTATGTACGTACGCTAAGAGTTGTCACATACCACTATTTTGTTTTGTTTTCTATCTCCTGTCACCTGCACTTTCGGCTTTCGGGTGGTTGTGTATTATGGTGATGTCACGCTGTAGCCTATTTACTAGGTCTTAGCAAACTAATGGTTTAGGTTTCTCGACATGTCATTGCAGTCTCCTGATTTTGATGCAGTTCTCATGGAGTTGTTGTTGCTGTAAACAAATGTAATGAGATGTCTTTGTCTCCCCTGTTGCGATGCCCCTGCCAACACCTTTGTGACAGGAGATTCACAATCTGTGGAAAGAGAGAGTTAGGGGATAAAACACTTTTTATCCAATCTTGTTTCATTGTAGACACATGGTGATCCAAGTGATTGACAGTAGACAGAGTGAGTTATTCACTTTGCTGGGGAAGTTCCTTTTGCCCAATATTTTGCTGAACAAATATGATTTGTACCCTAGGATTTAGCTAGTCTTGTAATGCCACTGCTTTAAAAATAAACTTGCTTAATAGGCTGAGTAAAAATAGAGTAGCTCTACATTATTACTTATGCAAGATAGAGGTTATGGCTTCAAGTGACCAATGCTAGCAAGTAGGCTAAACCATGCATTTCTGTAGTCCTTGACACTCAAAATGCTTAAAGCGTGTGTGTTTAAACGTTACAACATTTTCTGTGGCGGTGACACACCTGTTTCATCATATCAGCACCAACTGTATAACCCACGGTCCTCCACTGTAGACTATTCAGGGTTTCTGAGGTCCACGTGGTGTTAGTTAATAGTCAGACCTAGTGTTAAAGTAACAGTATGCAGCAATTATACTTCAGGATTAGGGTAAGGACGGGCAGTTTTACCTTAAAATAACAGCTTGAAAAAAATGGGGGCGCTACAATGACTTTTTAATATGGAGAATCGCCTCCGTGCCATTGCCATACCAGGGTCCATAGGCATATAACTGCTAAATGTAAGATTGCCTGACGCCGCCCGGCTTTCTACTGTCTGCCCAACTAGTTAGTAGCTTATTTGCCGTCTTGCTTTGTCTTGTGTTGCACTTGCTTGATATTTGACTGTGTTAGGACAGTTGTTGAGTAACTAGTTTGTCATAATGTCAAAGTCAGCACATTTCAAGAGATTTCGTTTTAGCTGCTAGCATATTGTTAGCGAATAGCAATTGATCCGGAATGCTTCTTTTAAGAAAGATGGTTTACTGATATGTAAGATAAGATAAGATAAGATAAAACTTTATTGCCACACAACAATGTTGGTGGTATTCTTTGTCATAGGTAGCTCAGGCCAGTAGGAGGGGAGAGAAGGGGGTAAGGGAAAAAATAAAAAATACTCCAGGTCAACATTGAGAGTTCAGGAGTCTGACAGCAGAGGGGAAGAAGCTGCTGTTGAAGCGTGTCGTTCCAGCTCGCATGGATCTGTAGCGTCTTCCAGATGGTAGAAGTTCAAAAAAGTCATGGCTTGGATGGGAGGAGTCTCTGATAATGTTCTTTGCGTGATTTATGCTCGGTCAGCATACAATGAGAGGAGGAAGGCAGTGTACAATGAAGGAGGCAAGCTTATATCTAACTGTTCACATACTCGCGGGCTCTGCTCTGCATAAACACCCAACCTACGCATGCCTGTAGGGGGTCATGCCATACATCACTGTCAATGTTATAACTTATTACATCACTTCTTAATTTTTCTTTTCAACAGAATAAACATCTCTGCAAACATTGTCTGAGAAAGAACTCATTCACTTACTGTATGTTATATCATTACTGATTTGTTGACAATCTAACTGTGTGAAAACTACACAAATGCATGTATGGCAATACTCAAATTCAGGTTAGTCGGATACATTCTTCGCATGGTATCAAAATGAGTTGTCATTCAAAAATCATATAAATGCTTTCATATCAAGTTAACTGTATTTCAGAATAGTTGAAAACACCTTCATACGCTTATTGTATGTGTCCTTGAACCTGTTATCTAAAACATAAAACATTCATGGCTCTTGGGATGCATGGCTCTTGGGACAATCAACAATCAACGAACAACATGGCTCGAGACTAACTTTTTGGCTTAGGAGCACTGTGCGCCTAACCCAGAAAAATTGGGGGCACCAGCAAATATCTAGGCGCACCACTATAAAAAGTTGGCCAAACCAAGTAATGCTACTATTGATCAATGTTAACAACCTGGAATTACATGTTTGGACAGATGTTTGCTGCTTGAACACATGTTTTCTGCTTATCTTATCTGCTCCTTGATTCGCGAATCATCTTTTTTTTAGGTGGCTCCCTGGCTGTCTACGTGCTTGGTACAGGTTCCTCCATGTGCTGGGCTGGGCCCGCGGAGGCTTGCGACGCATCATCCGTGACCCTGGTCTTCCACATCGCTATCGCTATCGGGCGTACATGTAGGCTGGTCAGGGTTTTCTTGCCTGTTGCTTCAAACGTTCTCGAGAGGCCTTGGTGAAAAAATCTGATGTTGTACGCTTCATCTTGGCCCTGAAAGGTTCACAAGAACTTATGGCCAATCATACACATGCTTACTAACTGTGCTTGCTGAAAACACATTTCTGATGGTTTGAGGAGAACAATGGCACCATAGTTCACATCCACTAGCTAGAAGGCCTATTTTAAAGATCTTCATTTCATTCTTAATCCACAGCCTTGGCAGGGCTACATCCCAAGATCGGCTAAAGCTTTGTTCTGTCAGACGCTTACATGTTAAAAACAGTTTATTAAGAACAGTATAAGCTACTAATAGAGTAGGGAATACCCCTTACAAAACACGTTCTCGAGAGGCCTTGGTGAAAAAATCTGATGTTGTACGCTTCATCTTGGCCCTGAAAGGTTCACAAGAACTTATGGCCAATCATACACATGCTTACTAACTGTGCTTGCTGCTTATCTTATCTGCTCCTTGATTCGCGAATCATGATCAGCTGACTCCAGGATGCATTACGTCATAGGAATTGAGTCAGAGTAGTTTATTTGATCGCTTGTTCCTGTCAGGGGACAAGTTTTCGCCAAAGGGGCGTGGATCTTGTTTATTTTTAGCACTCATGCCAGCCTATGACTTGGTACTGCAGCCCATTATCTAGGCGCAGGCCTTACATTTTTATAGGCGCACGTGTGCGACCTTGATTTCAAATCAAGTCGCACGGCCAAAATTCCAGTCGCATATGCGACCAGATGAGTCGCAGTCATGAGCCCTGTAACAATCAAAGTGTAAACATCAACAGTTTTTTTTTCTTCTTGAAAAATAAAGAATTCCTTGTTATTGAAGGTCCATCTTTAGTGGCCGTGACCATGGAGCCCTTGAACTCTGACACAGTGTATGGCTCACTGTTGTATGGAGTCGTGAGCTTGTTGCGCTTGGGCTGTTGGCAAAGCACTGTGCCTCCAGGGGTCAGTGTGCTCGGCTTGGCGTGGCGGTGTGAGTCGGAATTGGACTTCATCTTTGCTTTCTTCGCTTTATAACGCCCTCTGATGATGTGATCAGTGCTGTTGTCGCTGGCTATAGTGAGCATCGGGATTTTGGTATGTATCTTGCGCTGACACATCAGCTCTGCTGGTGATGCTTCTGTAGTGCTGTGTGGTGTGGAGCGGTACTCACGGAGAAACGTGTTGAGTCTGTTCCCACGGTATGCTCTGAGTCTCTGCCACACGTATGGCCTTTCCCAGTGTGCGCATGAAGCGTTCTGCTGTAGCGTTTGCTTGAGGCCAGAGAGGTGTTATTTTCCGATGGTGGAAGCCTAGATGTACAGCAAGCTTAGAAAACTGTTTGCATTGTCTGTTTTCAGATCTCTGGGAATGCCAAACATGGAAAACACTTTGTCCAGGACAGGGATGACTGTGTAAGCTGAGACGGATCTGACCATCTCAACAACTGGGTAGCGAGTATACTCATCTACGATGACCAGTAGGTATTCGCCAGTCTGAAGTGGGCCATAGAAATCAGCACATATATTATGCCAGGGGGCTCTGGCAGCTCAGACATTCTTAGGGGTTCTGACTGTGTGACAGGCTCTGCTCTGCATGACACCCAACCTGCGCATACCTGTAGGGGGTCATGCTATACTTATGAACATTAAAGGTTTGTCAGCTCATCCTCCCCCCTCCCCCATAATATCAATCAAAAATGCCTCGACTTTAGCTTCTTTCCTGATTAAATTTTACACGGTTTATCACTCTAACGCTAGATTCTTTAGCAAGCTAATATACTGTACCCGTTTAAAGGCCTAAAAAGTCTATTCCAGACCTAGGGCCCTATTTTAACGATCAGAAACGCAAGTAGGACAGCGCCAAACGCAAGTAGCTGTGTGGGCGGCTCTATGGCGCATTTGCTATTATAACGGCGGAAAAAACACACTTGCGCCCAGCGCAAATGTCAAATGGGTTGGTCCAAAGGAGGTTACTCAGCCATAGGTGTGGTTTGGGCGTAATATGCAATAAACCAATCAGAGCGTCATCTCACATTCTCTTTAAGAGTGAGGAGCGCATATTCCATAGCGGCTTGTTATTATAATGGCGGAATTACCTGGAGGAAGACCGTGAGGCCACCAGAACGTGTGTTACCAGAAACAATCACGGCAATATTTTCCCATGCTTGTTTGGAGAAATGTTTCTACTTTTCATTTCTCGTTTGTATTTTTTCAGTTACTAGCATTCGTTTTTTGGTGGCAACATATTTGAAATAAAAGTCACAAAAACATACTTTCCGATGTTTTGGGTTCACCCTCACTGAATCACTAGGTTATGTATGCATGGTAATAATATTGCACCCGCCTGCTTAGCCTTCTCTTGGCTGTCGGGTGTTACGGGAGATTTTATGAATTCCCCAGCATGTCGGACTAGACCTGACGTAACTGCATGTATAGCCGAACTTATTGCAGACTGTGATAGTGACAGTGTGCGTCTGTCCCCAGCTCATCTGCCAGAGAGAGAGAGCGAGTGAGTGTGATGTGTGTGTGTGCGCGCGCACGCGTGCGGCCAGCCACTGATCAGGCTCTCCTCTCTTCCGATCTCTCCCTCTCCCTCCCTTTTCTCCTTATCTCGCCGCAGACTGTGATAGGGACAGTGTGCGTCTGTCCCCAGCTTATCTGCCAGGAGATGGCAGACATCAGAACCGCCATTACAATTAACCTGAATCATTTGGGTCAATGTGTGCGCTAGATATATGCCTAATATTTTAATATCTTGGATATGGATATCACAATGATGGTAAATACTTTATTTTCCTTGTAATTATATATGGCTTGCCAAAAAATTGGTGTAAATCTCTCGTGTAGACGAGAGAAGTAAAGTGTAGCCTACTGTGCAGCCAAGCACGCGTCCTTAAAATAGCGTCTGAATACCCGCCACAGACTCTACACAATGCGCCTCTGACATAAGACTAGCTTTTTTCTGGTCTACGGCGCAATGTCGTTTTGAAACTGCAAAATACCACTTGCGCCTGAAAAACGCCTTCTCTGTTCCGCCCCTCCCATTTCGGCGCAAGTTCATTTCGACGCGCGCCTCTGGAGGGAAAATCCCTCTGTGCGCCGGGTGCAAGATAGGAATGATACATGCGTCGGTGACAATGTCAATTGCGCTGGGTGCAAGATAGGGCCCCTAGTGTTAGTATCTCATCTGAACGACGTCATCCATCTACGTGTTTAGTATGAAATGTTGCCAAGTTCATTCGCCGTATGCTGCAGTCCTGAGATAAACACTCAAACAGCTCAGTTTAGGTTGATGAAATAATTATCGACTTGGAAACTTGGAAACATAACTTTAACCAGCAGATTTTTTTTAAAGTGACTGTGAACCATCAGTATAGGCCTAGGTCATTGTACAGTACTTTCCTTTTCAACTGAATATTTTTTAAACTCTCAGTGAAGAGCATTCAGTTCACAAATTAACTAAAGATGATTTTAAATTACACTTATCTGTAGGCATTAGTCTATTTGTAATGCAGGACTGCTGTTGAAAAAATAATAACTTTTGAATTATTAGGTGAGTACTGGTGGAAGGCAGATTCACAGATTATGTATAGGTGATGTATATATGTGTATACTAATTAGCTAATTAGTACACACACACACACACCCACACACACACACACACATACATCACCGTCTGTATACATAATCTGTGAAGATGCTTTCATAATTCTGAAATGCCAATTCTGTGATACCTTCTGATATTTAGTCAGTTGTTTATCAGTGACATGATGTCATCAACAAAACTTCAACAGCAACTTGTTCTTGTGAGGTTCTGGCCAAGTTTTTCCTCATGTTTAAAAGGCTGGTGCAAGGCAGCGTGGGTAGATAAATTGAAAAAAGAAATTGAGAAGATGCTTTGTGTTCGGTTGATCGAGTGACAAACAACACTCATATACGGGCTTCACAGTTTGGGAGGGTAGGTTTTAAACTTTGAGCAAACTTTTATTTGTTCTGATCACCGGGGATCAATACAAAACCTCCATGGGGAAATTTAGGTTTGTGTGTGTCTGGTGGTGAACAGTGGGGGTTTCGTGTTTGCTGTAGCCTGACAAGACACTCTCTGGTCCAGCTTAGTCAGCCTGTATTTATCTTTTATGGGGATGGAAGTGACTTCAGTTTCACATTCCATTTCCTCCTCACTCAAATCCCCCCACGCTGGGCGTTCTCATACCGGGTGGCGAAGGAGTCAGACTGTGCTCAAGCGGCCTCTGCCTTAGCCACAAGACTTGGGAGGATCGGACACAGACCAGGCTTCAGGAAGCGTCGTGAAGTATCCTACTTGTCAAGTAAAGAGTTGTCTTTCAAAACACTTGTGATCTCAGTTTTTTCTCAGTTCACACCCAACGCTCTTGTTATAGGCTTTTTCAACCTTCCGCCAGTACCAGCCTCACCTAATAATAAAAAAAGAAAGTTAATTCACAGCATTTCTCTTAGAGGCTTAAGACTGTCATTCAGATATTGGCAAAACGTATGAGTGTAATGGATACATGTATCTAATAGCCAAGATCAGGAAAATACATTTTTGAAAAACCTAACACAGGAGAAAGTCCACATATAAATGCACACAGTATCTTGAGAAAAAAAAAGTCGTTGGATGAAAGCAGTGTTATTGATCTGGTGCAGCAAACTATAACTTCTCCCTCTTCACAAAGCAGTGAATCACTAGATACAGTAGCTGAATTGAAGGGAGTTTTATATGTTTAGCGCCAAGAAGAATGAGAACAGTGTCAAGATGCTTCACAACACTCAAAGCCTTAACCTAAGAGCAAACATAAGGTGACCCTGGCAAGAAAGAATTTCCCTTTTACTGGTATGGACCTTAAGTGGAACCTAAGCCAAAGGAAAGTTCTGCTAAGGCTAGCCTTCGAAAGAGGAGAATGAGAAGAAAAGAGGGCTGCTAATGTTTCAACATTGGACTTAAGTTTTCTTTTGAAATGGCACAGAATATGTCTGTGTGTCATGAAATGGCAATCCTGTAACACTACCGACTTAGGATGCTATGATACACCTGTTTTTACTCATTTTAAATCACCAGGGTTTTCAAGTAGTAATCAAATTAATCAAATTAGTAGTCAACATTTTTATTTTTTAATAAGTCTACTAGGAGAGTCCCTGCTGTAGATGTGTAAAATGTGTTGTGTTGCAGCACATAACATACTGATCACTGTATCCAAGGGATTGTGGCATTTATTACTTTTCCCCTTGGCTTCTTGGTTATTTATCTTGCTCTTTCCTACTTAGTCGCTGACCTTTCCTCATCCCCAGTTACATCCACACGCTCTATATGTACCCATGGGCAAGCCATTTGCATTTATATTGATTGGGCTAGAATATGAAAATTGTCCCGGATAGATAAATGGTGTTTTGACAGTCTCACACTCATTTGATACGATTTCAAGATCGAAATGAGGCAGTGAAATATTCATTGTGACAGCTGATTCTTTTTTTTTTTTTTTACACGTGTCCTGGGATTTCAGAAGACCAGGCTGACTTGATGTCCAGATGCTCAGAGTCATAAATATCAGCATACTCGTTCACTCGTCAAATAATTCCACTATTCCAATGCTGGTGTGTGGAAAATGTTTCCTCCTTTGTGGGCTGCTGTATGTTAAATTATAGTCCTCTGGACAAAGCACAACACCATCTCCACCTCCATTTGAGGAGTTAAATTAGCAGGTAATTAGATTTCACCAGTCCAAATGCTTACTGAATTGAAATGGAGGCAATTTCTCAACATCATCCCCACATCAGGCAAGGACATTAAATTGGTTCATTTTGGATGCACACATTAAATTCAGTGATACCTTGGGCTTTAAAATGTTAACACATGATACATCATGACTTTAAGATGCTCACACGTGATAAATCATGGCTTAAAGATGGTTTCACATGATAAATCATGTTTGTAAAAAACTGCAGGCACAGTCCTGACTTTACCCAACAGCTGATAAGTTTACTGACAGATGACTGACTGACAGCAGCTTCCACCCCACACCCCTTCCAGAAGAATTCACAACCAACAAAATCTCACTGTTTGGAAATATACAGAGAGTACTACTCCAGTAACAGTTACAAAGTTTTCAAAATATAAAAGCCGATGCTTCAGTCTCGGGTGCCTTGCAGGCTGATTGTCATCTCTCTTCAGTTCTTAATCAGAATGACAAGTAGCAATTTCACCCTTCAGCAATGCACATTCAACCCTCTTGAGCGACACCTGCATCACCCTGAGGCGTGCCACAAATATGAGATCGCCAGAGTCGTCTTCCTCCTCCTCCTCATCCTCAGGTTTGTCCTCTGTCTAACTTCTGTTTGTGTTGCTGCCCAAACATGAGGGCTGCCTGTCATGTAAATTAAATGGGGGTAGGTGGGGGCAATCTCAAAGTTCTCTTGCACTGCGATTGGGGAACAATCAAGAGTTTGTCCTCTTTGGTGTCCCTCTGAGTGCCACCAAGAGCTAATCAGGTGGTGATTATGGCAGGAGATGATTGCACTTTAGCAGAGCAGTGATAAGGTGCAGCGTCCCCCTCCCTCCCACTCCATACTCTTCTTCTCATGTCTGTTCTCGAGAGCCATGCTTCTGTTGCTGGAATGATAGTTAGGAATAATACTTTTTTTTTGCTTTTCCTCAACTGTAACCTCAACGCCATCCTATCAGACCTAATGAAACCACACCTAAGGCATTGATGCTGTTTGACAGAAGTGAAGCAGTAGTTGGCGTGCAATGTACCAAAGCGATTGCTTCTACCTGATTTCAAATGTTGCATAGATGGCTTAGAACATGATCTGATTTCCCTTTAAAGTGTGTGAATGTAGGCCTATCAGCATTGCCCCATTGCAGTAGTGGTGGGGGAGGTTCAGGGGTATACCATTAGTGTTTCCTCTAAGGGTATGATACTAAAAGTATCTGATGAGCTGTTTCCTGAAAAATGTTTGGCTGGATGTGAGGGCTTTTCAACTGATCTGGGTGGAGAAAGAGGGAGGAAGCTAACATCATTCAAGCTACCTTTCACAGATGAAAGGACCTGTCATATTTTGAACATCAAAGATTCTCCTATTTATTTATTTATTTTCATCACTCAACGTAGGCATCAAAACCACTGTACATTCCAATACTAGCTAAATATAAGGAAAGGAAGAGTGGAAAACTGTTAGCAAAGACATTTTGCATTCCACCACACCACACTACCCATGTATGTATGAGAGCAGGGCCTCTAGGGATGCTTTCTTCAGAGGGATCTCCTGAGGCCACCCAGGGCCAGAGGAACTAAATGAACCACAAAAGAAAGGAACCATGAAATAAGGCAGATCTAAGGCACCCGGCTTCAGAGTCTCTGGGATTCGTCTCATGCTCCATTACATTTCAATTTCTTATATTTTCTTGTTTTTAGTTTTCTTTTTGAAGAATATTCAGGGTATCAGATTGATCAGGGAGAGGGTCCAGATGTATCAGCCACTTTGTAGATAGGATTATGTGTGCATGGACATTTACACATCAAATATCTGCAGTCAACTTTGTGGTGGGAGTAATTAGTAGTCATTTTTCTGTGGTGGTTCGAGACATGAAATGAGCTAGACAATAAAATAATTGTTGAATGACTAAAAAATGTAAAAGGCATCGACTCAACCACCGTTCACCCACAACAGTGGGAGTCTGGCTTGGGAAAATAGCTCAGCTTTAGTGACATGTCGGGCATGATGGTGATATTAGAGCAGAACAGAATTTCACTGTTTGACAGCTGTTGCACTCGGAGTCGAAAGCTGTGTATATCCAATTAAAGCTGACAATCTGGCTGGCAAACTAAAAAGGCTACAGAGGAACTAGTTTAACACTCAGAGCATGTGTTCATACACTTTCCCTCCAACACATCGAGTGTGACACTCTGACACACACAGGTAGTTTGAGGAGAAGTATTTGTACTGACCTTGTCACCACTGCCTCACGAGAATGGCTATTCTGATTGCTCCCATCATTCTGTGCTGCTTCTTTCCCTCTGGACATTGACACTTGAAAAGAAACAACTTCCCTTTTTGAAAACAAGGCTACTTTGAAGGAAAGTGTCCTTACAGTCTGTTAAACCAAGACTTGCATTGCTGGGGGTAAATAATTGACGTCATAACCTTTGGTATTACATTTTAAAACATGAACCATTTCAAAGATATTCATTTTCACACCCCAGGATTCTGATAGCCATTCGCTAGGCGTTTTCTGACCTGGTGGCAGAAGAGATTAGAATGCAGCCTGGGTGCACAGGGCTCAAAGGTGTGTTTGAAATGTGACCACGGCTCCCTCATCCGAGGCCTGGCTGCACCCTTTGGATTAAAATATTATTGTAACGGTGCTATGTACACACAGGGCTCGTGTTGTGCACAGGGCACCAAAAAAAAACAGAAACAAATTGAAACAAAGTGGATAACAATAATATACTATCTACTTTTCTGATTATTACATCATTAAACAAATCTTGGCTGTACACTTTATATTTTGCCAAAATAATAACATGAAGGATGGTGGTGCCCCCTCCCCTCTTACCTGTGGTTTATTTGGATTGCGCCTGACAGTCTGCACAGTGACAATTTGAAGGCTATAGGCCACAATTTAAGCACAATAAACCAGTTCTACTCAGGGCACCCAATGGCCAGCGGGCGGGCCTGATAACAGCTCATTTACGCATTGGGGTGTTTGGAAATTATTCATGAATATGCATCACTTGTTTGTGCAGAGGGCAAATTGTGGCTGTTGCCATATCTTACAAAAATGGCAATTTCTTTTTATTTGTGATTGATCGGCAGTTCACTGCCACTGAACAATACCCCCAAATATTTTGTCAGTTTGGAAAGATGACAAGGGAGAGTTTGATTTATCCAGAAATGACATTCCCGTCAGAGTTTGAAGAAATGTGCAGTAGTTCAGTTTACTCAGGTCAAAAAGTATTGTAACAGAAGCCAACCTATGTAATGTAGACTTCAGCTGACTAATAGATGTTAATAATCAGATTGTACTGAATCCTCTACTCTGCTGATATTTTGACCCTCTTATTTACCTTTTTGATATTGACCCAGCTCTTGTTAGTGAATAGTGTTAGGCTATTAGTGAACAATTCTCTTACTGATGATATTTAAACCGTGATTGCCTTTGATCCAGTGTTCAGGATTGATTACTGAGGGTTAGGGAAGTTAGGTTAGTGAAAATCAACAGTCATCAGTTTTCCCAGTATTCAATGCATGTTTGATTTCTTATGAACATATGAACGTATGAACATCTTTTCCATAGTTCTCCATGATGGCATTAGCGAAAAAGGCAGACACTCTGATGACATGTCTATTATTGCCATGTTAGTATTGCAATGTGTGCCTGCATCAAGCGTATTTAATCTTCCCCATAGCTGTCTTTGCTTCTAGCAGCCATTGCCTCAGATCTGAATAATACCCGTGCCTCCCTGATTTATGTGCGGATTGTGTGATGTTGTTATTGTTTGTATTCTCTTGCTGTTTTTGTTAATAAAATACTATTAGTGGATGCAACCATGCCTTTTTCTTCTTAGTATAATGAACCTAATTGCCTTTTGGGTTATTGTTACTGTTCTGGGGTAAATATTTCCTTGGGTGAAAAAAACTCTTTTACACAGGCTAATGCCCTACAATACAACTACTTGGCACCCTACTTAATGGATACAAATTGATTTCTACTGACTTTCTAAGTGAAGTGAAAGTGAAGTGAAAGTGAAAGTGAAAGTGAAGTGAAGTGAATGTGTATAAGGAATGTTATTGAAAAAACTCAAATTGAATTGAAATCATCACCTCCTAAACTGGTCAGACAATTTAAGAAACTGATGACATTTTTAAAAATATGTTTTATTTGATCTTAAAAGGAGAAAATGTAGTGCCTATGCATGATATAAGTATTATATTATACATACATACAGTAAATATACAGCATACATACTATCTTGGCCATCTCTTTGCCAGCTCCACTTCCCTATAGATCAGAAGCGTGAGTGTGTGCAGGAGGAGCAGATGAGATCTCCAGGGGGCAGTTCCCACCGCAGGGGGTCTGTGTGCAGCTCTGCTAAACCACCTTCCAGGGCTGCAGAGCCACACTCGCTCAATCCACACGTGATTCCATGTGGAAATTGACTCTAAACCTCATTTTAAGGGCCGTGCTCAAAAGCTGGTTGGTGTGATACAATCCTGCCGCACATGCTGAAATGTAAGGAAAGACAAAAGATTTAATTTCACACTTTTACTGAAAACACACGTTTACTGAAACCACCACGAAACCTTGGTGAGGCATCTGGGTGTTTTAAAAAGCCCGGAGAAGATGGGTATAATACTGAGACCAAAGTGTCCTGCCATAATTTGACTCACCATCTGGCAAAGCCCACATCAATCAGCCCAGGTCCGCATCACAAGAGCCTTTCAGGAGGCTCATAATGACAGGCCTCTCCACGGCCCAGCTCCACATTTCCTGATTGCGGCCACACGCTGCTCGGCTCCTAATGGCAGGTCTCAGCCATCCGCTGCTCTCACCGCCCCTGACCACCAGACAGTAGACCAGAGCTGAAGCAGAATACATTTATTCTACCGCTTCAAATCCCACTTGTGCCTCAATGGTGTTCGGAGAGAATCTGAGTGTTGTGTAAGTGCACTGCAAGACGCCCCACACACGCAAAGCCTCACAGCCCCATGTATGCATGGACTCTTGTATGCTATTCACAAGAATGATTGGAACCAGAACCTGGTGTTGTGAAAGCAGTTGTTGTAGGGAGAGTGGTCAGAGAGGATTGTGTGTGGTCGGGGGGGGAGGTGAATGTGTGTGCGACTGAAAGTGAAGGACAAAGACACACAGGGATCATGTCTTTTAATTTACGACATCAAACTTTCAGGGAATGCAAATAGAGGGAGTGGACAAGAGAGGACTTATTGTAAAGAGAGGGGGAATTAAATGCCAGCGAATGATAAATGATTGTGTTCACCGTTCTGGAAAGTGAAAGGACAACCTTGCAGTGCCAACTGAGGCATGGCCAAACTGGGTTGTACATTTTTAAGTAATTGTAGCAACAGGGACAATCCGTTTAAGATAACCCTTTTCAATTACATAGTCAGACGACCAGGAATACAGTTGTTGGCTATGGCGGTGCTTTTGAAAAATGAAAGCGCATTCAGGACTGGTGGGCAAAACAGTGTGTATGTGTGTCTGGTAGAGAGTTTCGTTTTGTTTCTGCTCTTTTCATCACATTTATACTGCCCAGAGGATCTCCACTGTCATTCCAACAATATATACTGGCAACCCAGTTTGCCCTAAATTTAATCTTGGAATGATCCAGGCGGTGAGTAATGTGTAGACTGGCCCTATAAATCATTCTTTTGCACAGTGTGTACTTAATCAAGTACATTTATTAAGGAATACAAAAAAATAGGTAATGATGATGGTTGAAATAAAACAGCAACACAATTCATTGTCTGGAATTGTAAAGCATAACAAAAAACAAAGCCGAAAAGTTCACAGCCAGACTGGGAAGACAGGCCTCCCAGCATCCTCCCAGCATCCTCTGAGGAACCGCACATCCCTGGATGCCATTTGACCTCCTGCAAAAGGGCACACAGCAAAAGTGTAATCCACGGCACACACAAACACACAGTGTTGTAAAGATGAGTTTGTGTTTATTATGTTTTGATTGTGAAACTGTGGGTACGTGAGTTATATCTTATCCTTACTGTATGCTTGTGCAATAGTACTACTACCCGAGGATTAACTAATTAGCATCTTATTATGAACATAACTCTGATCTATAATTCTTCAGTCTGTGATGGTATTTCAAAGCAATTATTGGGATCACAGAGGTCTCGACAATTTGAATAAAAATGAATGGCAATTCACCATTTTGTCTGTCTCTGCCTGGAATATTAGCCCACATTTACTCCCATTTTAGCTGAGACAGACTCAGCAAAGCAGACATGAAATGACGTTTCATTAGGATATTGCGCTGTGAAACGCTTAGCTGAAGATATGCTCTGTTCTCCTTCTGGAGCTCACATCATTGCTCATTGTGCTGCATGTGTCCTGAATGTAATGACAGTGCACTGATCCCAAGCTACAATAACACTTCTCTGTGAAACCATTAGCATGCGCAGAAATCTTGATTGATTGGGAAAGTTCATCAAGTCACAATAGCTTAATTGCAATTACTCTCTCTCTCTTTTTTTTTTAAAGATGACGCTAAATCCCCCCAACAAGGTGTGCCACCTTCTTTTGTACAGTGTGATTCCTTTATCCTACTGTGACAAATCAAAAGAAAATGTTAGCCTTTGCCAGCTGACAATCATTTGCAATCACCTTTCTCCGCATAGACAGTTGTTTCAAACCAACGAGGCATAAATATTTATCACTGGAAAAAGTATTCAGGCAGTCAGTCGCTGCTGAAATATGTCTTCTCATGACTACGGTTCAAAGGGCATGTCTTGGCACCAATTACTCACTGTTTATAAGCTCACTTTACCATGATTCATTTTCTGTCAAATCCTTTTCACCATGTCTCAGTGTTCATGGGAAAACGCTTCCTAGTTAAGCCTCAAGGTTCCTGCTAGTCAACTCAACTGATTACAGAGTTCAGTATGAAACCGAGACGAAACAGCAGTAGAAGGGGAGGCAGTGCAAATATTATCACTTCTCTTAAATCCATGCATATTTACCTGCATTTTGAGTCACTTGAAAGATGAAGTAATGGATTGACCTCATATTAGGGTTTGGAATGCTTACATAAACCACCTTGACTGTTAAAGCACTAGATGACTGTAGTATGAGCTCCTCTACTCACTTTTCTCCTCGATGTCAAACCTCATTGGTGCACTTTACCGTGTCTGAGGTCCTGCTGCGCCTGCAAGGCTCTGGTCCATCATAAACAATTACCGAGATAAACATCACAACCTCCTGCGGTGACACTTATCATGACCTATGAGGTTGACCTTTTTAATGCCATCACCATTGAGTCCATTTGCATTTGCTTGAAAGAGGCAAGGCGTAAAATATGGAAGATGCCAAGGCACTCTTCCAGCACGCATCGCGGAACCTTTTCCCGTGCTGTTGGACTTTTGTGCAGTTTAGTGTGAAGGATGTCACGCCTCAACGGTAAGATTTGCATTGCTCAGCATCACTCCTCTGATTCCTGCACACGAGAAAGGCACTGTGACACCAGAGAGAAGAGGCTGTGATGGGGGGCATTTAAGTGATTTCAGTGCTGGGTAGCTCATTCCTGGTGGCTCTTAGCGAGATTCCCCCGAGATCTTCAGCCAAGGGGGTTTGACACAAGGCACCGTGCTGGTTGTGCTGCTGCATACATCTCAGCTGATCACACAACTGCCCTGTTGCACTGGTTATGATGTCATTACATAGTCTGTCTAAAAGCCAGTGATGCCAGCACAATGTGAACTATCCCCTAAGACACAAACCTAAGTGTGTAGCATCTCAGGGTAATTGTAAGTGGTGTTCTTATGCCACAGCAATATGCACATCCCCCATAGAAATTAAGAGCTTGCACTTTTACCACAACCACAGAAAACCTCAACTGACATTTGTTTCCACTGGTCACATGGGTTTCTGAACTCCTTAGATGTGTCTCCATCATACATTGTTAACCTTTGTGCCATCCCCTTTCATTGGGTGGCAAATTCAATCTCACATGACCAACAGGTCAAGGAAATGTCTGGTCGACACCCTCTCTTCATCAGCAATTTGTTGCCTTCCCACAAGCGAATAAAAAGCCAGGTTTCTGTAGTGAACCAGTTTGTTGGTCGTCCTGCTGTCTGTTCGTTATTGTCCAAACTAATGACGCTAATGATTTGGCCACACATTTGCATCCCACACACAGGCACATCCTGCTGATGGTAACACAGCGCTGTGGGTGGACTGAAACCCTCCCGTTTCTCATTTTCCTCATTTACTTCCTGATGTAGTTTGTGGTAATGGTGGCTAAAAGCTTCTGTGCCACTGATGGAGTCTTCCATTAGAGGAGCTGGGGAGGGTGAAGAGATGGGAGATGGAAAGAGAGAGGGAGGGAGAGGGAGAGAGAGAAAGTGTGCAAGTGTACATGAAGATCAGTTAGAAGCATTCTGAGTTGGAAGAAAACTTATTTTTTAAAGAAAACTGCAATGCACTTGGGTCTCACCTGTGATCATTACAAGAACAGAGAAGTGAGAAACTATGGGAGTGGGCGGCTTGTCTATGGTATTCAGCTCCTGTCTGCAATTTCATTATTCCTTATAATAATATATTTGCCAGCGTGAGGGGTCAGTGTTTTTTGGTATGGGTATTTATTATTGGGTTTTAATTATGATTATTCAACCAGGTGTCTCCTCATAAACACACTGCCATAAAATCACTGAACTAATATTACAGAATCTCTTTTTTCAGAGTAACAGATAAAAACTTTAAAAATGCCCAACTGTGTCATCAAATAATAATACTGCCGCAATCCTGGTGCCTGATAATGGAGTCTCCTAGGCCTAGTATGAATGAGAGTGTAGGCTGAGTGGTTGGTGTCCTGAAGGACCCTGGAAGCTGTGTCCACATAACCAGTCAGTGCAGGGTGTATGAAGACAGGGCTGCTTGTCCGCAAATGAGGCGCTTTAAAAAAAACATACAAATCCAATGGGCCTCTGTAAATCCCCAAGGTCATGAGTGGGGTCAAAGTCATGATGGGTTAATGGCCCTGACTGTCATCACCACAACATGAGGGTAGCCACTATATGAATGGAACTAAACAAGGCCATCACAGATATATCTGGTAAAACCATGTATCGTATACATTCCAAATGACATCCTATGCATTGTTTATTCCAAAGGTGAGGGATGGATGGGTAATTTGTTGGCACAAAAATATATATAATCTTAAATTTCAGATAAAAACTAAATGTAATTCACAGACATGTCTGTTGCTGTCTTGTTTCCTTTGCTTTAAGTGAATTTTCTTTGTCTTTGTGTTTTTCGTTTCTCATGTCCAGATTATTATGTGCAGCGGAGTCCTGTACCAATATTAAGCCTCCCTGTGTGGATGCCAGCAGGGCGCTGCCTGACAGGTGGGAAGATGACATTTGAATTGGGTGAGGGGGACTGGATGAGGGGCTCCGCAGGTGGAGGAGTGGGGCCCTTTTGTCACAGGAGGAGGTGTGTGGCTTTAAAGCGACTGTGTGGTAGTTTGGCACAGCTTGGAAGGAAATGTGTGTGAGCGGATTTCTGTGTGATGAGCTTCTTACTACTAACAGAGAAAAAATAAGTGAATGTAATCCAAAACCATGCTAAAGGATAATCCTTTTAGTGGTCTCACATTGCACCTCGAGCTACTAGATCAATAACCAATCAACTACTGAGGCCATTAATAACCCTTTAATGTAGATGTTTCAAAATGGTGATGGGTGTTGATTTTATGAAGACAGGGCACTTTTGTTTTTAATCTGCTGGCTCCATTATGATGTGACTTTTAATTTAGTGAATCAAAATCACTGTTACATTTGTGGTCATCCCAAAGATAGAGGACAAAAGTTCTGCACCTCACAGAGTGTGCCAGAGAGCAGGGAATAAAATGAAACACCTTATTACACAAGTCAGTGAAACAAGTATTTGTTCATCTTAAGTAGCTGTCTATGTGATTTTAAGCTAAAATGCAGTCTTTATTCTCCAGGTTATTCAAAAGGTTAATTTTGCCTTTGTTTCATCAGTCATTTCGGACTGTTTTATTAATATCTTTTACTGTGCACAGATAAACATAGCCTATAGAAAGAATAATAAAAAGTAAAATTCAACAGAAACCATTTGTGGTTGACTCTACTTTTGTCAGACATAGCTTAATTTTTTATGTTTCGTGCATTATTTAGGCATATACAACTGGTGACCAACATGTAAACTAGCTATGTCCAGTCCTCTTCAGATTATTACCCTTGCAATGAATTGTGGTGCACTGGAGGAATTGTACTGTATATTGTCTGAACTGTACAATTTACGACACATCTGGGAATTTTCTAGTGCACTATACAGTGAATAAAAAAACTGTTGAGAATTCAAGCAGTGCAACAAAATGGCTGCTTTACTGTATAATGAACTTCAGAGGGAGTTAGTGGATGTTCTTAACACAGCAGTTTGAGCTACCAGGGAAGGAAACTTATTGCGATATTGGAGCTCTGCAATGCTAACCCCTACCTGCAATTGGTTTTCTTTTTCATACGAGTTTTTTTTGTTTTGTTATATTATGTGAATGTTATGTATGTGTTATGTTCTTTGTCGAAGATTTCATTTGTGAAGTGTGTTATAGAGAGTTTGGTAATATATTTATTTATGGGCTTATTCGCCTTTATTTGAATAGGACAGTGAAGTATTTGGACAGGAAGTGAGGAGAATTGAAGAGGTGGGGAGAGGATCGGGAAACAACAGCAGGCCAGAATCAAACCTGTGACCCCGCGGCCCGCGGGCATCATAGCCCGAAAATGGGGGGCTTATTGGCTCGCGCCACAGTGCCCCCTGAGTTTGCTAACACTTATTTATCAGCATAGCACTGGAATATTTTTTGTTTCATGTGGAAGACTGATATTTGAGTTCCAGATGCAGCCTTGGCTTGATATTAAGATATAAGATGAATAAGGAACCCTAGCATAGATAAGAATTATTACTTTTAGTCAAAAGAGCCTGGAGTCCTGTCCTTAGCAGTCATAGGGGTAAAAGGACTACAAAGGCATATGAGCTTACACATTTAAGGTATCTGTCAGGAGATACCGTTTTAAATTCACACTTTAGGTGTCTGACTTGAACAAAAAGTCAGCTCTGACATGTGGAAAAAAAACACGACACAAGATACCGTTTTAAATTCACAAGCTTTTGCTGAGATTCTGTCATATCACTTTGTATTCTCTCACACGGGGTCTTGGAGATGCTTCCTTTTTCTGTTCCTCTCCAGAAGCATCTCAGGCGGTGGTCTCCTTTCAAGGCAAAAGATTAGTATTGTGTTGCCAGACAGTAATCTCACTGTGCTGTGGAGAACCAGAGAATTATGTGTGAGTGAGAAAGAGTTAGTGTGTGTGTGTGTGTGTGTGTGAGAGAGAGAGAGAGCGTGTGCGTGTGTGTGTGTGTGTGTGTGTGTGAGTGTGTGTGTGTGTGTGTGTGTGTGTGTGTGTGTGTGTGTGTGTGTGTGTGTGTGTGTGTGTCATATGATGGCAACCTTCATCCATTTGCTGACATCTACAGAAGAAAAGACATGTATCCTTCTTCTGGCTTCCACCACAGTGAGGGATTTTACAAAATCCTGCAAGATCAAACGTTTCTTAATACTGCTGTACAACGCCTTATATAATGATGATGATGATGAGAGGTGGGGTGTTTTTCAACACTTAACGCTAACATACTAGCTAGGCTAGAAAAACCTAATGGAATCTAGCAACTATTTCAAAGATAGCTTATTGATGGATATATAGTAGAGACAAAGTTTGAAACTTTCTGTGCCTTCATACAGTAAAAAAACAGCAAGATGCCAGAAAAGTTCTGAATACTTTTCTGAAAGCTATATTCTTCTGCCTCGACATTGCGATTGATGGAATGTTATCAAATGTTCTCAGACTTGATGGTGCATTGTGAAAGACCCAGCTAACCGTTTTGTTCTTTCAAAAAGGGCTTTATCACCGTCACCCTAACACAGAAAGCTTACTTCCTACCTAAAGGGCACGGTGACAACTACAAGGCTATGTTTTGTTTCTTTGCATTTGTGCAAAACCGGGGGGAAAAATCAATTTCACTTGCCTTTCAGGAGTTGATTAAATGGCCTTAAGCACATTCCTCCCAACATCATTGAGGCTCTGAAGGCCTGTATGGGAAATGATACATGAGGATTGTCATGGCCAATTGAATGAGACTGACCTGAGCGAAGAGTCCTTGCCCTTGACACGTAATCTAGGCTTCCTCAATTGCATGCATGCAAGGAAGGCAGTCGTATCTGGAAGGACTGTTTCTGTAAAAGGTATTGATTCTGATGTTACGCAATACGACCCCACACTGTAGATAGATAGTAATGGGATGTTGCATGAATGTTGTTTCACCAGCTACCTCACAAAATTACCCCATCATTTAAGATACATGTATTGTACCTATCAGTTTTTATTGAAAAGACAGAAGGACCGAGAGACCCTAAAGATGGAGGATAAGAGTTAAGTAATACGCAGTTCACTGATGATATGCTGTGGCCTTCTTTTCTCACATCCTCGACAGGGTGCCAGTGCAGGAAGATACACTTTTACTTCAGATGAAATCTCCTCACACATTTCGTTTTTTGTATTCTTTGTGATCGGCCTGAAAAGCGCATTTGAAGTGGCCACCCAAGTATGCTTCCGTGCAATTTCTGTCTCTCAATCTCTCTTTGTCTCTGAGACGCTCTTACTCTCGCTTCTTGTTCACTCTCTGACCCAGTGAGAGCAGATGAATGGTGGGTCTGCCCTTTATGTCTGATGAGATGAATATGCATGACCAGGGAAGGAGAGGGAGGGGTATGAGTCGTCTCTGAAGATGCCGGTCTCATCAAGGACAGCGATCAAGCATCTAATCGCACACACCGTCAGGACCCGCTGTGGCTAGCTGTACATAAATCCAGTATTTCACGTCTATTACACTTCTTATCTTAGCAATGTCAGTTACTCCCAATCTTTGAATAGTGACTTAGAGTATATGAATTTCAGATTTATTTCAACTGTGATCTTAAAGTTAAAGTAATAAACAGATGCCTTTGTTCGCATCATGCATGTAAAGAAGCAGGCACACATGAACTGAGGTCAACATATGGCAAAAGACAAAAGTTGCCATCAAATATGTCATACCAGATGTTCTTCTGTTCTCCATTACTTTGAGGAACTGTTTTTGCCCGTTCGCTTTCAAAGCTCTAATGATTAAACTGTTAATCAGAAACACCAGAATCAGAGGGAAATGTTTCATTCTGCGGGTTTATTTAATGCAAGCTAGAAAGTGTGTGTGTATGTTAGAATGCCTACTGGTACAAAGCAATATTCAATAGTTTGATAGTAAGACTAATTCATTATCTGCAGGGACATTGTTTTGTGGTTTGGCTTTATTTGTTGGCAAAATAATACCGACGCAATTAAGTCTGTTGATAGTACTGACATGTTCTCTCATAGCAGTCATTTCTACGGTAGAATTACACTGCTCTTTATGGATGGCTGATTTTCTAGTAATATGAAAAAAGTTGAGTTTGAGCTCATGGACCCAGTAGTGTGGAAATGGGTTTGAGATTGAATCTTTGTAAGTTATGCATGAATTTGGCAGCGCATGTTTAATATACATGATTTTCAATCTGTAACGGCGTTATGAATTTTGGATAGCATCATAACAGTGTGGTGTGTGTGTGTGTGTGTGTGTGTGTGTGTGTGTGTGTGTGTGTGTGTGTGTGTGTGTGTGTGTGTGTCAGGCCCAGTGATTGGCCCAGGGACAAATGTCTTTCCCTAGTCCGCCACCCTCACCCCACAAGCACATCACATGAACAGGCACACGCATACACACATACAGACACCACCCTCACACACTCACACACACTCACACACACACACACAACCACTCCAGACAAATGCAAAGCAGACAGTTGCTATGTCTCCACGGAGAGGCTCAGGTGGCCTACACAGTGTGTCAATAACCATCGAACAAATAGCCATCAACAAAAAGCCCAGCAGCTCATTATACAGTAGGTGCTCATATCCAACATATAAGAGGTAACAATTTCATTGCTGTAGACTTAAAACACTGATCCCTCTCCATAACAAAGAGAAACCTGTACTCACCTACGTTAATCCTACAGGCCTTGCACTCAGCAGTCATTTACAGCACTGCTCAAGTCCTGATTCCAGGCTCTGCTGTTCTCTATTCAGAGTTATAATTGAGCCAATCCAATGAGTGTTGCATTCATTCTGCTCCTTCAATAAGACTTTATCAACTTGAGCTTAACTGTACTCTCATCTTGTTCTCTCTTTGCCTTCCTCATTTGAACGCCACTTTTTGGTTTGGGCTTGCGTAACATATTTTATGCTACTAACATATCATCAATTTCCTGAAGAAAAATGCTTTTTTGCTGAGATTGAACCACTGAAAAAAAATTGATGTCACAACGTCCACGCAAGGGAGCAAGGTGGTAGGTAGAAATTATATTTATGTTTAATAAAGCATTCAGTTTTAGAACAAGGACAAGTAAAAAATACATAAAAATAGGCAATGACTCAAGTGTTGGGAAGGTGGTATGTACAGCTATCCCAAGTTATTTTAGGGATATCGTTGAATGGTTACTTTGAAGAGTGTGGGAAGTAGGGTCGACCTGCAATAATGAAACATGGGCATGGGCCCCTGACAGCCTCTGTGCCCCAGTGCACTGCACCGGTTACACCATAGTTATGCCTCTGCTGGTGTGTGTGTGTGTGTTTGCTTTTTGTAGCAAGGTTATTAGAGTGTGGAGTGATGTATTTCAGGGAGTCTGCGTGCTGTTACGCTAAGGCTGCCTGATTTGTGCATTGTCATGCTCTGACCGAGCGTGCATCCAATTTCATGCAGCAGTTGCAAGAGTACGTGTTTTTGTTTATATACTGAATGAGTTCAGGCACTTTTTATAACAACCCATCTTTTGTTCAGGTTTCTGGTTAGTAAGAGCTTTCTCGTGACAAAATGGGGTGGGGAAGTTATGTTGAAGAGACTGCCTCTGTTATCCAGCCTCTGCTCTCGGCCACTTTGGCTCGAAGGGGTTTAGAGAGGTGAAGGGGTGGTGTCAATGTGTGTGTGTGTGTGTGTGTGGTATGGTTTGTGGTTTGTGTTGTGTGTGGGTGTGTGTGGTATGGTTTGTGGTGTGCATTTTTGTGGTGTTCTTTGTGTGTGTATGTGTGTGTGTGGTATGGTTTGTGGTGTGTATATGTGTGGTGTTGTGTGTGTGGTTTGGTGTGTGTGGTGTGGTGTGATGTGTGTTGCGTGTATGTTTGTATGTATGTGTGTTGGGTTGGCTGCTGGGATGGGATGGGCCTTCATCCCTTTCCAGTGAGCAGTCAATGTCTATGCGAGGAGATGGCTCCAGACAGCAGGGGCCTCCGGTGAGCCCTGGCCGAGGGTGATCGTCTGATGACCTTGCGCTGTCAGACTCCACAAGAGCAGATGATCTGACAACTGACTACCGGCGCCCCCCTGAGCTTTCCAGCAGGACCAGAGAGAAATCCTCCGCAACCCTCTCACCCCCAAAACTCAGATACTGGAGAGGACAGAAAAGCATTCCACCCCTCCCTCCCCCCCCCCCCCCCTGTGATCCAGAGGGCAGTGGCTTCTCAGTAGGTTAGACTTTGAGTTCCAAATGCAGCCCTGGCTTGAGTGACATTGTGCGAATAATGGTGGCAGAACCTGTAGGGAGCTACAGTCTGTCACTCATCTCACTTTCACAGTAAGCAGCACATTTCCACTCTACATAAGCTTCCATCAGCAGACACACGGTTGGACAACACACCTCCCATTCTGATCGTGTAAATGAGACATGCAAAGTACTGAATAAACATATGGCAGCGCAAGTGTGTGAAGCATTAATTAGATCAACCTATACTCCTATGCAAGCACGTACGCATCGGCGTGGGCGGAAGTTCTGTTCTTTAATGTCCGTTGGTGACTCGTTGGTGTATAAAATGATTTGTTGGTATGTGAAATACCTAATGAGTTATTTTTGGTTTAGTCCCTTTTTGCTCATGGGTGTGAATATTTGTGTTTGATTAGCTGTCAGTTCACCTTTCGATGGATGCACAGGCTAATGCATGCATACTCATACGTAGCTCAATCATGCCTGAATTATGCATTCGATAATTATTAACTAATTACTTTTGACAGGTGATGTCAGCTACAGCATAATTAATCTTATTGAACATTACTCACAATTTAGAATTGGGAACATTCGCAAAAAAAACGACAGCGGAAAAGAGCAGAAGAAAGCAATCAGAGAGAATAATTAATTGCTTTGCATAAAAGCCAGAGAATGAGGTTTGAGTTGAGGACTGAAATTTTGATTCTGGTTTGGAGATTCTTGGCCTCACCTCCCTCCTCTGTCTCACTCTCTCTTTCTCTTTCTCTCTCTCTTTCCCTCACATGCACACACACACACACAGCCACACACAAACATGCCCACATAGGGTGGATGATTGCACAGTGACAGTCATGTCACCTGCTGTCAGGCCTGCACAGAGTACGAGATCAGACTTCTAAAGTCACACCGTGAGAGAAAGCTCCCAATAACAAGCCTTTCAGCGGATCTCAAGGAGCACATACATCTTTGACAGCTTACTCGAATTACTCCAAAGGAAATTATTTTAAATTTCTTTTACTCCCAGGGGAACAAAAGTATTTTATCATTATTTTCAGGCTCTTCAGCATGATCTCAAAATGATGATCTCGCGCAGCAATAATATAGATGTGTAGAGAAATCACTTTTTTGCCTTTATTTAATCATTTAAATCATTTTTTGGCAAGCAAAACCTTTATATCACATTTTTGCTTAATGGGTCTGCCTGTGATTTATTTTCGACCTGAGAACTGTTTTAACTACTGGCATCAGCAGAAAAATATATAGTTTGTCAGTGACTGAGAGAAAACCAAACCAAATAATTTGGCTTCTCTAAGACATTAGAGTGACAAATACACAGTACTGTGCAAAAGTTTTAGGCAGGTGTGAAAAAATGCTGTAAACTAAGAATGCTTTCAAAAATGGAAGTGTTAACAGTTTATTTTCATCAATTCTTCATAAATTAACAAAATGCAGTGAAGGAACAGAAGAAAATTCTAAATTAAATCAATATTTGGTGTGACCACCCTTTACCTTCAAAATAGCATCAATTCTTCCAGATACACTTGCGCAGTTTTTGAAGGAACACGGCTGGTAAATTGTTCCAAACATCTTAGAGAACTAACCACAGATCTTCTGTGGATGTAGGCTTCCTAAAATTCTTCTGTCTCTTCATGTAAACCCAGACAGACTCGATGATGTAGAGATTAGGGCTCTGTGGGGGTCATACCATCACTTGCAGGACTTTCTGTTCTTCTTTAAGCTGAAGATAGTTGTTAATGACATTGGCTGTATGTTTGGGGTTATGTTCCTGCTGCAGAATACATTTGGTGCCAATCATACGCCTCCCTGATGGTATTGCATGATGGATTAGTATCTGCCTGTATTTCTCAGCATTGAGGACACCATTCATCCTGACCAAATCTCCAACTCCACTTGCAGAAATGCAGCCCCAAACTGGAAAGGAACCTCTACCATGCTTCACTGTTGCCTGCAGACTCTCATTATTGTACCTCTCTCCAGCCTCCAGCGAACAAACTGCCTTCTTCTACAGCCAAATATTTCTAATTTTGACTCATCAGTCCAGAGCACCTTCTGCCATGTTTCTGCACCCTAGTTTCTATGTTTACGTGCTTAGTTCAGTCACTTGGCCTTGTTTCCTTGTCGGGGTAGAGCTTTTTGGCTGCAACTCTTCCATGATGACCACTTCTGGCCAGACTTCCCCGGACAGTAAATGTCTGTACCTGGGTACCACTGGTTTCTGCCAGTTCTGAGCTGATGCCACTGCTTGAAATCTTCCGATTTCGAAGGTAAATAAGCTTGATGTGTTTTTCATCAGCTGCATTAAGTTTCCTTGGCTGAACACTGCGTCTACGATCCTCAACGTCTTCTTCAAAAGAGCTGGAACTGCACATTTTGAAACCCCTGTCTGCTTTGAAATCTTTGTCTGGGAGAGACCCTGCTGATGCAGTATAACTACGTTGTGTCTTGTTGCTGTGCTCAGTCTTACCATGTAAATGGATAAAAAATAAACATTTATTGTTTACATTTTTCAAAGCATTCTTAGTTCATAGCATTTTTTCACACCTGCCTAAAACTTTTGCACAGTACTGTATATATATAAAACTCTATAGATCTGAAGAATATCTAATATATATATACGGTATATACTGTATATATTTAAATATATTACTTTTTGAAAGACAGTTAATCATTATTGTCTGTAAAGCAGAGGCTGCATCCTTCCTAGATATTTATTTTTCTTTTGTTCTGTGCCATAGTACAACAGTAGGTCATGCATACCTGATCTTCTACTGTGTGACTATACTGAGGTGCATGCTATTAGCTTATGAAGCAAGTTTTATCATATTGTACTGGTAAACAGAGTGACAAATGAAATGCCTGCTTGTGTGCATATGTTCGAAGATCTTTCCTGGCTGATGAACTGACTATAGGTACTTTTGAATCGAAGAACCTGTCTCATTGTTCTAAGAACTGTTGGAGGAAGTACCCCCTTTTCTGTGTGTCTGCACTGCAGGACACTGAGGACGATCATAGTTCTTAGAGCACCATTTTGAGGCACTTTTGAGCTCCTGCTTCAGGGTAGGAACTCTCCCAGCACAAGAGGAACTATGAGAGACGTAGTGTATGGGGATTGGCCCCGATGTAAGTGACATTGCTATACCAACCATCGGCTGTCTTATGTCTCTTCAGTGTGCCTACTGGTGGTGCGTATGCAAAAAGATAAAAAGACCTGTTTGGTCTCAAAGCTCCTTACTCTGAGGATGATGAAAGAGAAGATAGAATGGACGGTGTGCCTTATTTGTGTGTGTTTGTGCATGTGCATGCGTTCACATATGTGTGTGTGTGGTATGGAGTAGAGGGGTTAGGTTGTTACATGTGTCTGCAAATATATATGTCTCTGGAAGGGTGTGTGTGTATTATAGGCTTGTCAGGTTAGATCTGGGAGAGACTGAGACTAGTTCTAGCTGGTGATGGTGCATCGGAGTGCTCTTCTGTGATTTTTAGGTGACTTGCATAAGATAAACTAGAGATGTAAAGAGAGAGAGGGAGAGAGAGAGATGGGCAGAATACACAAGTGAGTGAAAGAAGAGAACAGAAGCAGAGCGAGAGAAGCAGAAACAAGAAAAAACAAAAGCAAAGTGCTTGAGAGAGAGAAGTGGACACAGGACATAAAAGCAATACTGAAGGTCGAAGAAATAGAAAGGCACAAAAAGGTTTTGTGTCAGTTAATGTAACTGGAGGCTGCTAGATTGCTTCAAGCCTCCACTCAATGTAATTGCCATGCTTATCAAACAAAAGAGATCACACATTTATTTTTTTTAAATGAAGCACTTTTGTCAAAGCTCCATGATGCTCTTTTGCAACCGCCGCCATAAATGTTATATTTACATATGATATCTGATCATGTTTGAATTACTGTTCCCCACATATTAACACACAACACAAACGTTAAGCATTGTCATTAGCTATACACAATGGAATACATTTAGAATTGGAATAGAATGTGTACGGCTGGGTGATTGATTAGTACGTTACATAGGTGGGCACCCATTACAGATGAAGTATTGATCCATGACTCATTCATGTTTTAATTAAAGATGGACACTGTTTTTCGTTTATTTATGTGTCAGAGACTATGTACTTCATCCTCTGATTCTCTTCCTGTCTCTTGCACTCATTCTCTCTCACACACGCACACACTCATACACACACATAGACTTACACACATACACATTGACTGCACACAAAACCACTCACAGACACACACACACACAGTCCTAGTTCTTTGTCCTGTTTGTCCTTTACAAACACAAACTGGAAAAAAAGCTACAAAGAAGTACAGGGCTTGAAAAACTTTTTCTTGCTAAAGCCAGCACAGAGAAGGCTGGCCAATTTCCGGCTTTGTGTTGCGCTCCTACCTTGGCTACTGTTAATCTGAGTGTTCACCCATAATGACTGACCTCAAGACTTCTCTTTCTTCGCCAGCCTCCAAGAAGTTTTACCTCCATAGATCTATACAGATATCACTTTTCTTTCCACTTTCAATTGTGTGTGTGTACCTGTGTGTGTGTGTACGTGTGTGTGTGTGTGTGTGTGTGTGTCCGCACATGTTGCAAGCCAAAACTGTGACCAAATCGAGGTAAGAATCTGGAAGGCTTAAGCAAGTCTGAACTTTGGGACAGAAGAATTCAGAACGAGTAGAAAATATTGCGGAAATCACACCAACTGACCTTCAGTATTACCGAGCAGTATATAAGATAGTGGCACCATAATGGCATGGAAATGAATAGTTCATGAATTAACAGTTTATAACTTTAAAAAATGGATAAGTACAACTGTAAATAATACCAAATGAACCTGATAAACCATGAAAGCTTCAAATTTAAAGAAATTAAACCTAACCTGAATGAGTGAATAAGATCAAAGAGAAAAGGTGGGGAGAGATAGAGGGAAGGTCTGGGGGTCCATTGTGTAGATTTGATCATCTTGTGTTTTCCCCCTTACAGTTGTGGGGCCTTTATTTAGAGTACTGATCTGTGACCACATTGATTGATTGATTTGATTGATTGGTCATAAGCGCAGTTAATGCCTAATATGTTGCATATCCCCATGCCACGTGTCTCACAGGCTACACTTCTTTTGGCTTCTCTTCTCACTGACAGGTGTCGGTCGGTTCTGGGCAGCCTGACATGTTTGGCCATTTTCATACATTGTTCCCATTCTTTTAATACCTGCTCATTAAGGTTCACATGGTTGCACTGGCTCACAGCTGGGCTCCAACAGCTCGCCTACAGCGATAAGGTCTATTTAATATAAGTCCGCTTCTTACCTCATTTTCTGCCTGTTGCCATTTGCTAGGCCAGGGTGGAGTTTTGGCCTTGTGTGGATGGGATTTTATTAAACAGATAAGTAAGGAGGACTGGAGGTGCAGGCCAAGATAGACCTTCTTTATTGATCCTCTGAATACCGAAGGAGACAGACTGAGGGGGGGTGGGGGTTAAAGCTATCTCTTCCTGCCATTTCCTGAAAAAGAAAGCAAACAATGTGACATGTTTTTGATTGCGGCCAGCTTCGGAGGCATATCTATCTGTAGCAGGGCCAAGGCGTTACATAAGAGGTGGCCTTGGGCTTACTTGAGTCTTACACACCCAGATCTCTGTGTCCACTCAGCGTCTGCGTAAACCTGGCAGACTTTTATTTTGTCCACCAAAGACATCCTTCCAGTGGCCCCTTACATCAAAGAGTGCTCGCAATCAGGCTCCCCATTGTATCTGTGTCATAACAACTTCCCTGGTAAATATGTATTTGTTTCAGTGTTGGGAGACCGGCAGTGTCATGCAGATGAGCTCAAATTACTGCCTGCTTGTTTGTGCCGATCTGAACCACCAGCTCTCCCCCGACTCAAACCCTGTGTCCACTCCAACTCTGACTAATGTCCTTCACCAGTTTCCTGTATCCATGGTGACGGCGGGACTGGACCAATCATTGAGAGCAAGGAAGTGTTGTTGTTTCCTGTCCTCCCCAAAGGTTTCCTACGACCACAGAGGGAGCTCTCAGTTGCCTTCTTGTAATGTCGCTGACTTACTTGAAAACTCTGACACTAAAACTGGATTTATATAAAATCTGGAAAAAAGTGAGTATTCAGTGTCTGTCCATTCAGGTTTGATACTTTTTAAGTTCATATCTATAGGAACAAACGTGCCCTTTTGTGCCAAAGCAATCAGTGTTTGAAGAGATTATACCAAATCTATGATCTAGGCTCTTCACAATATCTTTGCTTGCTCCAGAAACGATTGATTCTAATTAGTTTTCAATTAACATTATACATAATTGGAGAAAAATAACTAATTTCATCAAGTTGATTAGCTTTTGTAATTTACCTCAATTGAATTCATTCTTAACTTTTGATCTTTGATCTTACTGCATTGTCTTGGAATCAAAGACAACTTCTCTATCCCTGTTCTATGTTCTGGCAAATTCCCAGCCATACTTTGTATGATTATGGATATTTTCAAAAACTTTCTTCTCTTCCCTGCAGGTTGGCTCAGCTCAGGTGGAATACTGCAGAAATCTGTGCATTAATCCATTTCCCCCCGAGGGAGTTGTTGACTGCTGATATCCACTTCTTTTTCGGGGGGGTTGAGCTGAAGAGCTTGAATGCCTTGTATTTCTAGGAGCTTACAGCGAGCCATGTCAGGAACATTCTTCATCTTAGACAATGGGAAAGACAGACCATGCTGACAGTGACAGTAACACAAAAAGGTTGCTATCCAGGAGATTTCAACAATAATGCAGCCAGAACAGGTGACACCCCTGGGGTCTCTGCATATCCCCTCCCAGCCTATGCGTTTGCTCAACAATGTCATCATGGAGCATGAGAGTTCTCCACAGGGACAGGGCCAGCTCTCTTCCCCCCTGGGATCATCTCCCCAGGCCCCCTGTGTGGCCTCCATCCTGCCTCCCCCCTGCTGGACGCTGGAGGTGGCAGTGGTGGTGCTCCTCATGACGGTGGCTTCCGTGGCGATCCTGATCCTGCTCTACATGGTGCTCCTGCTGCGCCACAGGCTCAAAGTGGCCCAGGCCGGAAACACCGTGGAGTACTGGGGGTTCTTCCGCTCCGCGCGGTACAACCTGAAGGAGCCCAGCCTGCCGCAGGTCTTCCCTGTCTCAACAACAGTCGTCACACCTGGGCCAACGGCACCACCAGTGATCGAGTCCAAACCGCTGCCGGATCCGCCTCCATCAGTCTCTCTCGCTCAGCACCAGCCGCCTCCTCCGTATTCGGAGCCCCCTCCGTCTCTGTCACCCACTAGCTCAGGTCTATGTCCACCCAATCGCTCCACCCAACTACGAGCATCTCCACTTCCACAATGCTTTGTCAAGACTCTACCACCAGTGGCTGACCCTGTGCTGCGTACCACATCTGTTCCCATCATACCTTTCCCATCCTTACCCCGGCCTCTCCACCTGAAGCCCCAGGCTTCGCTTCCAGTGCGGCCTCTGTCAGCCCAGCCCCACCCTCACATCTACACCACTCCACCCAGCCCTCACCTGTCCTGGGGAGCGTGCTCAGACGTGGACGTGTACTCGCGGGTGGGGTCTATGACACTCTCAAGGCCTGCCAGTCGAAGTCAGACGCAGGTGATTCTGTTTCAACACTCCGCTTTATGATTCAAAAAACCTATTTTGAATGTCCTGACTCAGTCCTATCTGACCATGTTACTGATCGAAAGATGGAAGGACATATTTAAAGACAACTCTTGAAATGTTGCTAGTTATTTGCTTGTTGTAGGCCAGCGCTGTCCTTGTGTTGTTTTGTTCATGCATTGAGCCTTTTGCCCTGGTGTATTTCCAAGACACTTAAATAAATCCTACACTATACAGACACAATAGATATTACATATATAACATGGACCAATTACCTTCCTTTGCCAAGTAGAAGTTATTGCAGCAATGAAAACAATGTTTGTGTCATGAAATGACAGACTATTAATGTATCAGTTGCCATAACACAGACATTTGAGGCATTTTGGGGTAACACATTCTCTGCCATCAAGGGTGATGATATAATTTATGTGTGCATACATTTTAACACAACCATGTGTTCACATGGTACCAAACATATGTACATTAAATTTTCAAGTTCAAAGTACTGCATTACTTTTCTGTCTTTGAGACATACATTGCTACGCTTTCTTTCTGATATTTTCTTTATTCATAGTAAACAGAAAGAATGCAGTGTTGTCTTTGTGAACTTACAACCTCATGGTCTGTCTGTCTTCACAATAGAAAACATATCTTCATGATGCATTTGGTTTATAATTGAATTGCTAAAACATTCAAAACTTCCACATTACAGTACATATAACAGAGGCTCTCTTAAAATGCAAGAATGGCCTATTTTTGACAGACAATAAAGCCTTCTGTGGTTTGGTGTATTGTGATTCTCTGTGCATTTTGTTCTCTTTTGGGGGCATATCTTACACCACTTACAATGGCAGTGTATTGCAACACTTCCTCCTGAAGGGTGGGACTTTCCTGTTGAGGATTTCCATCACTTTGTTTTGCTCTCTGTGTATCTCAACACCTGGGGCGGCTCGTCCATAAGGGTGATTGGGGTGACGCACTGCCTATTGGAAAAGGAAAAGGAAAAAAACAAATCCTGATGTATAGTGTCCTTGTATATCGCTTTGGATTAAAGCGTCTACTAAACGACTAAATGTAAATGTCATATTTTTTTTTCTGTCAGATTCTACCACTAGAACGTCTGATATGCCTTTGAATGTCATTGCCCAATCAGTCAACAGCCAGGCAGTCAAGGCAAAAGTCGTGCTTCAAATGGCCCCACCCTTTCGGAGCGATTTGGGGCTTTTGTAAGCCAATACTTTCAAGATCACTCAATAAATATTGTTGGTTTTGACATATGTTTCCCCCTTCTTTATGTTGTTAGTGGAGATATCATGTGTCCTGTTCAGCTATCATACAACATTTGAGACATGTGGATAATGAAAAAGTGGGATCATTTAATGTAGAGCCACATCATGTTTGCTTATGAAGGCTCCTGAATGTAACTTTCTTCCATAGCGTTCCACCTGTAACTTTCTAGCTATGTAGAAAGAGGGGACATATTACTGTTGGTTTCTGCCAATAGTGGACAAAAAGGTATTGCTGTATGAGTGAATCGGCTAACTTAATGTACCTACTGAATGGGTCGTCTTAATCATTATTTATTTTTTTAAATGCCCCCCCTGAGAATTTTTTCAGGAGCCGCCACTGCTCAACACTGGAATTAGAGTAGATATGAACTGTTTAACTTCGCCTCCACTACCAACAACTCTCCTTTTTAAGAATATATTTTATATCTCTCATTATTGACAGAAGTGTTTACTTTCTTTAGAATATGTATCTACTCCTCTCCCTTCTCTCACTTTGTGGGATACATAAAATGGGGAAATAAAATGAAGGTACATCTTGGCATTAACGGCAATAATGACAAAGGGATTTGAAAGGCAGTGCGTGTTTACTTCAACAAAACCAGTGAAGGAAATTTAGGACAAATACTTAATCACCATGGTTCAAAAGTGTTCCTTTAAAAGACATTCTGTGGTGTGTGTCTCTCTATGTCTGTCTCTCTGAGGCTTCCTCTCTAGAACTGATATCTGGGGGGGGCTCACCTCAGGCCTGAATCTCCTCTCGTCCCACTCTGTCACCCCACAGCTGATGCCTGTGCGGGGAGCGACACACATCGTGTGAGAAAAACACAACTACACTTCCTGAATTCCAAACATTTCCACCATCACTGACTGGCTGACTGGCTCTCTGTCTTGGGTAGTGTTTTTGTTTGTCAGGAAAGACTTCAATTAATTTGCTGGAGAAGTGTCAAGCTGAAATACCACATTGTATGCCCTGGGTACACACATCCTTTTCTATTTATAAAAGTAATCAATGCTCTTTCTCTCATCCTGGCTCCTTTATCCAAACCTACTGGAAGGTTCTACAGCCAAATGTCATCATCAAATGCCATACTTGCCTCTGTTTATTAAACCCCACATGTGCCTTTATTGCCTTCTGACATGACATCTCTGAAATTAATATCGGCTGTGTGCAGTGTCTGTCTGTCTGACTGTCTGTCTATCTGACGAATGTAGAAAAGAGTTTTATGTCTATCTACTGTATGGGTCTGTCTATCTTCTGTCAGTACTTTTTCTATTTCCATGTCACACTTCCTCTTTGGAAAGATAAAAAAGAGGACACGCAATTGCACACTTAAAGCAAGATTTTTCACCCTATAATTTGCATTTCAATATGGTATCCCAGAATGTGCAAGCACACAAACAGGGACTGTATAGTCTCAGGACAACTTTTGTTTGTGTGAGGGTAGCCAGTGGGTATAGTGATGTGCAGTGTGTAAACCCCACTACCCAAAACCTTAAACCAGTATTAGCAACAGACACTAGCACACAAAGGTTTTTAGCCTCCTTGCTTGCACGCCCGCCTCCCAAGGTTGTGAGTTTGAGTTTAGAACACAGGTTACGTTTGCGTCCTTGACAATTCAGTGAAACTATGTTTGGCTGTAAACACAATAAAGCTAAAATCTTGGCGTGAAGAGCTGTTAGATAATATAAGGCTCTCTGTAATTTATGCTGTTTTCTCTTCCTGGCAGATCTGTGTGTGTGTCTCACTGTCTGTCTCTCTGTGAGTCTGTCTGCTTTCCTTTTTATTTTTTCTTCCGTCTGTCTTTATTTCTCTCTAGCTTAAGACATTGTAATTCTATATTATTCACAAGTATTTACCATTATGTTTTGCTTAACTGAGCAATTCAATTTTCATATTAAATATCGGCACTTTAGACCACTTAAATACTGAAATAATTCTAACTGCTCACCCTAGTTTGCGCTGTTATTGCACTCACTGAGTTCCCAGGCAGCTCCACATCTTTATGCAGGTAAGCTCGAGCACACAGCCGCTGAAGCCACAGCACAGAATAAAGAGCCTCTGCTGAGAAGCATGTGGGCGCAGTTCTGTTTTATATGGATCAGGTTTTTGAACTTTTCTCTTTCATGGCTGTGGAACAGAGGCTTTTAAATCTGTACCTCCAAACCACAGGGAGTCTTTCATTTCCTCTGAAATGATGACAGGATTTGTCACACAAACCCCCCCCCCCACCCCCCCACCCACAGTATGATAAGATTACTCGGAAACCACTAACACTAGCTGTTGCCAGAGGTTTAAGGTAAATCCGAACACAATGACATGGTTGAATTGTGGAATGTGTAAATTGAAATGGGGTTGCTTCTTTGGTCTTATTATATGGCCCTTTAATATCCATACAACATTGACATCCAGAAGGCTAATCTTTACCCTAGCACCCCAAAGATGAGATGTACAGGCAGAATATACAGTACCTCCCTTTTTCATTCTCACTGCAGAGCCTGGTTTTAGTCTTACAACTAACACTATAAATATTTACACATAAACAGCAAGCTCCAGACAATCGGCTAACCACTAGCACGACAAACCAACCTGCTCACAGCTTGGTGCAAAAATAAGTTCAGGAACGGCACCCCCAGTATGCTGGTAATGTCTGTGATCGTGGAGGCTTTTGAATTTTCAGTTTTCTGTTGGTTTTCGGTAACCAAACCATGAAAATGTCTCATTATCACTTACAGAAATATTTATATGCTGCAATAAACTAGCAACGAATATTAGGTCCTAATTATGGTCTACCTCTCAACATCCCAATCATCCCACCCCTCACTTGAAAGCAGTAGAAATGAAAACTCTACAACACCTCTGGCCAACACATGCACATTAAGCTAATAATGGGCCCCCAACTTCACTAACAAACTCCATTGTTTTAATCAGTGTTTCATGTTAGACCAGTGCCATGCCATGTCTTGTAAGTGTGTAAAACTGGTGTCTTGATATCAACACACAATCTCAGCTTACAAAGAATGTCCAATGAAAGATTGGCGGTTATCTCTTTATGGTTTATAATGCTTAATTTTTTTACTTCTGTAGGACATTTCACCAAACATTATAACAAAAGGCCAATGTGCATAACAAGTGGGCTCCAGTGGGAGTACTGTGCTCTAAGAAGTAAGCATGAGTTTGGCAGTTAATTGGTCTCCGATGGAGGCTTACTCTGAGAAGCATACAGGTACCCTCATAATCTGCTCCTCTGTAATAGCATGTAAGGTCCAGGGCCAGCGGGCTACAGGATGTTAATGCAGACTGATTTGTTTAAGCCTCCTTTTTCTTACCAAAAAAACTGGTTGGCCTGAAATCCAATAGCCATTACCAGCGTGGCAGAGAGCCCACAAAGCTGCTTGTGCTCACAGTAAACCACCACCACCAGCACCCCTCAAGAACACACACACACACACACACACACACAGTTTTAGGGAGTGAGGCGATCAGGAGTTGTCACTGTGGTTTGATGAGCTGTTCTGGGTGTGAGTGTTTATGGTCTGCCTGGCACCACAGACATGCCCGCTCTTAATTCAGTTTGGCACGGGTGCCACGGAGGAGACGAAGGGTCTGCCTTATCACCCCTCCCAGGTGCAGAAGGCAATCATGCAAGCTCTTCATCTCAGCCAGCTTTCGACGGCTTGTGTCAACAGTGGTGAGGAGGCCTTGAGGTGGGGAGAGTGTTAGCTGTTACCTTTCACAACCTGCAATAAACTTTATTTCTCTCATTCCTCTTCTCCAGCACTCTGTTACTCCCTTTTCTTTTTCTTTCTACCTTTTTCTTCTCTCACACTATTTTTCTTTCTCACACAAACTTAGTGTTTGATTCTTTCCTTCGCTCTTTCTCTCAGCCTAGGGGTCTTCATCTGAGCCCCAGAGACATGAGACCCCTGACAATCCCTCACGTATCTCCACTGGGAGGGAAGAGAGGCTGAGGGTGCATTCTGGGTAAGAAGAGCTGCACAGGGTATATCAGATTGATCAGTTAAGTCAAACAAGAGAGGCCATTTTAGTCAAATTATGATCTTTTGCTGTCTCTGTTTTCCTTTCTTTGGTGAAAACAATATTGAAAGATTTTACTCAAACAACCCATGTACCATAACCACTCAAGCTATATTGCATATGCTATCATAGTGTGCAAAAAGTTATATTATATCATTTTGTCTCTCTGTTCATCTTACTCATGTATTCCTGACAAGCAGCTGGACTCTCAAAACAATAAAGTTGCTCTCAAGGTGGGTATTGAGAACACAACAGGCATTGTCTTGGTACATCGTTTGAAGTCATAGTGCCTGTTTTGACACAGAAGTTGAGAGATGACTCAGCAGCACACTGGGACCGGAGCACCTTCTGCTCTTTGATGGAAAGTGTACTTTCTCAAAAGGGACTAGTGTATTGCAAGTTCACGCTCTCCTCGTTTGAAGCTTTGAAACAATACAATTTGGCGGTCGATGCCTCACAGCGGTGGCTGACTCAGTGCACACGGATTCATCTCTCAAAAGAGTGAGTGGATGAAGAGCATTCTACTTTCAGCAGTAGTTAACTCTTAATAACATATGCAAGCAGCATATAATTTACTGCTAATAACTACATATGAATAATTTGATGGTTGCTGTTTTGTCGATTTTTCTAGTTTTTGTCATTGTTCTCATAAACCATGCGAGAGCTGGTCATAGATAAGGAACTGGAGACACCCAGGGCACACACATTTTGTTTAACAAAAAGGCATTGATAAATACAAAATATAAAGTAAAGAAGTATAACATCTGGGACCTTGACAACTATTTAAAAAACAAAAAAACTCTGTAGGCTCCTATTATGGAATGGGTTCTTATGATGGCCGATGACAAAGGTGACATGGTAGCTTATGTTATGTTTTTGGGCCGGGTCGTACATGGGCTGATGTTGTTTGTTGAGCAGTGCTCGGTGGAAGAAGGAAAGGTAAAAATAGCTGTGGTTCCCAGTGCAGCGATATCTGGCCATCTGTGGGCCTCCAGTGTGAGTGGCTGCTCAGTATTGTTGCAGGCCTTTGATCAGATAATTGCCCCTATAACCCAGAGTTTGAAGCCCCCTGGGTGTCATGGAGACCACTACCCTGTCTTCCTGGATCCAGAGTGACATGACTGAGTGGCCACTGGACTTGCTTGACATGCTGCAATAGAGGGCAAACAACCAGATATCTGTCACAAAGAAATCCTGTCAGGATGGACTCATGGACTCCATCCATGGGCGGTGTGCTGCGTGTATTGGGTTCACTTTGACTGTGGAATAATTGTAACTGTAAATGCATTGTAATCTTGTTAGCAATTCAGTTTATGTGATTAGAATGGCAATTTCAGCCTGCTGTACACTGAGACCAGAAATGCTTTTATTTTTTTCAGTTAACTTCTGTTTTGTGGATGCCATCTGTGGCTGTGCTGCAGCAGTTGTCATTTTGTCAGTGTGAATTTATATTTTTCCCTAAATGCTGTGTCTCATTTCTCAATAATTTTAAGGTTAATTCTTTACTGCAAAAAACCTCCTCCTGTTAATGTCATGTGAACATTTGTATCATATTTTTGTCAGGTTACCATGCTCAGTGCAAAGTAAGCCATATGCAACAGATTTAAGACCAAATTATGGGAAACTTTGCATTTGTCCTTATGCTGATTTCAGATCATGCAACACTGGGAGAAGAACCGACTGGAGTAACATGATGGATGGCAATAGGAAGTCCTGTATTTACCTGGAATTTTGTCATGCTTTTGTCTTGGGCAGTCTTTTAACACTGTTTCACTGACTCTGTTCTAGATATATGTGTAAAAGTCCCTGGAGAAATACTGAGATATGTAAGTAATGGTTCAGAGGGTTGGGAAGTAGGTTGTGATGCATATTGTCTTAGTAGCCAGTAGACCATGTCATACCCATTCATAGCTGAAGGGCCACTTAAGAGATGCAGTCTCCCTGAGCATATAGCCTGCTCCTCCTCATACAATTACTCAGAGGAGAGGGAAAATGTCCTGGTTTCGATCTGCTTTAAATAAAGATCAAAAACAAGCTGTGAAACTTAACTCCTGTGCTTTGCTGTGTTGCAGAGGAAATTCAAAAAAATAATTTGTATGCTAAAATATGTTTGTGTCTGTGTGCATGCATGTGTGTATGTATGTATGTATGTATGTATGTACGTATGTACGTATGTACGTATGTATGTATGTATGTATGTGTGTGTGTGTGTGTGTGTGTATGCAATGCATCATCTTACTATTGCAGCAAACCTGTGAGGTATTTTACACATACACAGGGATGGGAAATTGCTCCTTATTACTGTGACGGCATTTACACTTTTCCATAGTCATATCTCAAAATCATATAAAGCATGAAATATTTTTCATATAGGAACATGAAATTCAATAAATTTCCAGTTTGCTACTTAGGTGCTGTATATTGTGTTAAACCAATTGAAGTCACAAAGTGAAGATTAGTAGCTTGATCATTTATTTGTACACCATGAAGTTTCATATTTATTGTAAGGATGAGAGATACATTTTGTTTTCTCTCATCATGTACAGCATACATTGTCATAGCATAATAATAATAATCATAATCATAATCATAATAATATTACAGTTGTATCTGAAATAATATTAAGTCACATATTATCACGCTATGTTTTTAATCACGGCATTACCTCGATACATCGTCAACAAATGATGTAAACAAATGCTAATCAAGTGAGCCGTCTGATCTTTTATCTATTGGACGAACAATGGATTTCATGGTCTGCAATAATGACATTTTATAATTTTTTTAAAAGCACTTTGAAAGTCTTTGTTGAAATAAGCATATATGATAGGGTTTAGGAGGGAGTTTGAATACCCGAGCCAGTTGATCACGTCGCGGAGCCATGCAGGCATATCACATCTGGTGCAGAAGGGCACCACGAGCGCTTTAATGAAGAAGGGCAACCAACAGAAGATAAACGTTCCCATGATAATACCGAGCGTCTTTACAGTTTTGCGCTCCCGTGCCAGTGCTATTTTCCTCTTTGCCTCGTTGTTTTTTTCGTGTCTGTTCTCAAAAAGGGGGACCGACTGGGGTGTGTCGGGGAGAGGAAGGTTGTTTTTAGAGCTACTGTGTACCTCAATGATCTCCAAAGACTCGCCGTCTTCGGCGTGCTTCACTGCGCCATTTACGCACGAGGTCGGTTTGGGTTCCACGCTGCTCTTCCAGTTTTTGCCAAGATCTCCTTTGGGATTCTTATGAAAAAGAGCCGGTGACACGGTCAAACATTTCACTTTCTTCTTCTCAGTTTTCCGGACCGTTCTGCGAATACTGAACCTAGCAGCTTTGAATATCCTTCCATATAAGACCAACATTAAAATAAGAGGGATGTAGAAAGCGCAGGAAGTGGAATAGATGGTATACCAGGGATCTTCATTAATCCCGCAAAACAGCTCCTCGGCCTCTGACTGAGACTTCATGATAAGCATGGGTGGGATTGATATGGAGAATCCCACAAACCAGGTAACGCTGATTAAAATCGCAGCGCGTCTTAGTGTCCTTTTCTTCATATAGTCTATAGGATCTGTTATTGCCCAGTATCTGTCAAGAGCTATTGCGCACAGGTGCAATATTGATGATGTACAGCACAAAACATCTAAAGAAACAAAAATGTCACAAGTTACCTGGCCGAGAGTCCACTTGTCTAAGACTTGATAAAGTGCCGCCATAGGAAGAACCAGCACAGACACCATTAGATCTGTGATGGCCAAGGAGCCGATGAGATAGTTTGCGACGTTTTGGAGCGTTCTTTCAAGCGCAATGGCCGCCACTACACACGCGTTACCAAAGATCGCACAAAGTATGAGCGCGGCGAGGAAGAATGATGTGGTAATCTGGTAGCTAAGTGACAGTTCGACACTAGCCGTTGAGTTCTCGTCTTGCCCATCCGTTTCGTTGTTCGGAAACCACACGGATGTATTGTTTCTGTCATCCATGTCGGGTGAAAGCTTTAGAGCTTGGCATAACGGACATTAGGCAACTCCAACCATCTGCCGGAGCGCACGGTCTGTGCGCAAGAGAGTTGGGTGTTTGTATAGATATTCATAGAGACTTGAGAGTCTCTGAGGGCGGATGATGAGGAGGGTGCATTTATACCAGCTGTGGGTGGAACGTCAGTTACCTGGGAGGGTGGAAGTGGAACGGACTCTGCTTTTCACCCCCAGTCCATTCGATTTCAGGGGGAAAAAAAGACAGTGATATGTGTCTGGGATTAGTAGTTTTAGGCTTTAACTAAATGTGTATCATACTGAATGGCAAATGTTTACCTCGTCTATGGAAATAAATGAATCATGATCTCTATTATGTTATTGGGCTGTGTAAACTGCAGTTAGGCTACTTGTTGGTATGCGTGTGCATGCATGAAGCCTATGTGTATCTATGGTCGTGTGTGTGTGCGTGTGTGCGTGTGTTATTCCCCCGCCCTGCTCAGAAAGGTGTATTGCTGCCACCTGGCGTAGGCTGTGTATCTTAACCCAAAATGGTGGCGGAGTAGCAAAGGGAATAGGCCTACGCATTGTTTGTTACAACAAAGTAGCAGTGCCCAAATCACTACAAACACTCATACTTTTCACTGAATAATATTCTGCATTAAAAATGCAGACTAAAACTCGTCACCCTTCTTAATAGCCTACTACAGACCATCTTAAATTAAGCTGCCGTTCTACTTCAGACAATCTATACTACAATAGCCTATTTACACAAATATAAGAAAATAGGGTTTTTTGAGATTACTGCGATGCGGTCATCTTTATTCTACCCCAACTTCAATATGTGTTTGGCTTCGTTTCGTCTACATATCGCTTTCCGTAGTAAGGTGACGTCATACTTCCACTTAGTCGCATGTTCAAGAGAATAATCCCAGAACCCAAACAAACAGGATGAGCAGAGGCTCCAAATCAGGTTTTTAATCTTTCCTGAGACTTGTCGAAACAGCTACATATTCTAACCTTTTAATGTTGCTTTTATACCCTTTTGACAATCAAATTTCCTACAATTCGGTGTGGCCAGGTAACAGTTAGAAGCAAATTTGCTAGCTAGCATGCTACATAGCTATCAAATGTTATGTTGACCCTTTAACGTTACCTTTTATACATGTTTCACCCAAGTAGCCTTACAGAGGAGCACCTCAAGCTAACAAACTAACTATCTAACAAAATAGCTTTCCTACGCCACTGACACCATCTTAAATTAGTCTGGGAAGAACAACGGATTAAAAAAGTATCGCTATTAGTTATTCTTATGTCATAATGGAGTAACGTTATGCCTTGCAATGACTTTGAAGTTACCTGAAGTGTCAGGTTATCATTAGAATAGTTCTTATCAGCCTGGGTTGCATAATATTAATAAGGTACATTCTGGGCAAGTTATCACCGACTTCTATATAACTGACATTTTCAATTTTGTGAAGCCAACAGACTCAAACTATTTGCTACGTTCAACATTGACCAATTTATTGACCTGATAATAACAAATGATATTGCTACTAACAAGCACACAATAAAACGTTATGTCCTTTCAGCGTTAGACGTGCCTCTTATGGACGAAACGTGGGATTCTTCTGAGTACTCGGTCCCTCTGACCATACTTCGCTGCAGAAAATGCCGAAAGTGTCTTGCTGAGTCGACCTGCTTGCTGTCGGTGAGTAGATAGGCCTGAGTTCTGTACATCAGCGGTAATGTTACAAGTACGACAAATTTACATTGACTTTGAGTTGACTCTGACATTGAGTTAACATTGCCCATTCACACATTCATAGTAATCGAATGTGCCATTCTTCCACCGGATGTGAAGTGTGGAACATTTGTAAGATGCTGTGATCAAATTATGTATCATTGGTAATATAGTTGTTTTCTACCACCTATCTCCAATGTGGGCCCTAGTTCAATGATGTCATTAGCATTACATATAGTTCCTAGAAGTAAAGGGGTCAGATTCAGGTCAGTGTGTGTGTTGTCAGAGGTAAGAGGTGTGTTGGAGAACACATTGAACTTGGTATAGATAAGCACTGATTGCCTTCTATATCCTTCTGAAGATAGGGAATTCAAGGGAGCTTTCTACCACGTGCAGTGTTTGGCACATGAATGTGGACACCTTGCCAGATTGGATTCAGTCAGCTGTTCATCAGGTGAGTCATTTTTTTCCACATTTGATTTCCTGAAGTGTTTAGCCTGTACAAGGATGTCTTTCAGAACTTCTTCAAATGATTATTATTCTGTTTGTCTTTACCTCTGAACATGTGACAGCCATTCAATTGTCTCCTCTCTTGTCTCCTCTGAAGGCTAGGTGGACCGTCGGTAAGCTGAACTGTCCCTTCTGTGGAGCTCGGCTTGGGGGCTTTAACTTTGTGAACTGCTCCAGGTGTCCGTGTGGCTACGAAGATCAGGTGCACATCAGCAAGAGCCGGGTAGACCACGAAAGCAAGTGCACTGTTTACCCTCTCAGACCCTTGAGAGCATGGGGGAGGGCGGGCAGGACGGACTCCCAGGATGAACTGGGAGACCCAGACGGCGAGCGGATGGTTAGAGGAAGCAGCGAGGGCTGTCTGCCGGACCCACAGTCATCCTGCCCAGCCATCCTCAGACTGATCGGAACCTCAACTCCCATCGCGCCCCCCCATCGCCTCGGAGCTGAAGCAGAGTGGACGGACAGCCAAGCCGCCCTTCCTGATGCCTCTTCTCAGTTGCTGTCTGGCTTTTGTGGAATATCTGGCCTTTCCTGTTTCGGGGAGTCCTCTCTGAAGCGCATCCTGGACCTGGCTGAGGTTGAGACGGTGGGGGAGGTGAGGCCGAACTCGGAACAAGACTCTCCTGCTCCGCTGGTAGGAGTAAGCCACCCCCTGTCCCCTCCATTAGAGGCTGCAGCAGAGACAGCCAACAGTCAAGACGAAGCGCGTGGCTCGTCAGGGCTGCCAACCCCTCTTCACTCAGGTCAGCAGCAGCATTTGGAGCTACTTGTTGGAGATGCCATGCCGCCAGAGGTGCTGCGTCATGAGGCTCCGCACCAGCCATCCATACCAGGAAGCAGAGTCCTCTCAGAAAGGTCAGATGGGGAAGAAGAAGAGGAGGAGGAGGAGGAGGAAGAGTGGGCGGTGGCTCCCAGAGTGCCAGACGTCCCCCCAAACCCCCCCAGGCCAACAGCAGCTGCCGAGTGTCAGCTCAGCAAGAGGGAGAAGAACCGGCTGAAGAGCCAGCGGCGCAAGCAGAGGAGGAGAGAGCGCTGGCTCCGCAGTCAGCTGGAGGAGAGCCAACTGGTAAGACCACACAAGAATCCCAACCGTTCACGATAAGTAGGACAAATAATGCTGTTTGAAGGACAAGTTGTAAGTGTCGACAAAGCAACAGTCTTGATTTTCATAGAGATATAAAAACCATCTGCATAGAGACCAGCAGTCACTTAGTTAGGTTAGGTAAGGTCCTTGCACCTTTTGGTTTGAAAGGTCATTTTTGTGATAATGTGCAGAACAGCAGCAGACAGCCCTGATATGAGCATCCTTATCAAGGTTAGAAAAACGTGTGAAACTGCGGAATTGATTAAAATTGTCCAAAATTCAGTTGAAATATTTAATATTCCTTCTATTTCTGTGAGGGCTTGACAACATGTAGGCTATCACACTTGGCCCATCTACTGACCTGACACCATACAAATTTTATGTGGTGAATTGAACTCTGATCCAGTACAGAGCAGTGATGGTCAGGTGGATCGGTTGGACCAATAAACAATCAGTTGAAAAGACTTACAAATTCTGAGAACTCATGTCTTGGATAGCCCAACAAACCAGGCAGATAAACCTGACTGTTATTAGGCATGTGAACATTGCCCCTAAGGAGAACTCCCATTGGCCTATATACATGAACTCACTCACCCATCCAGCACCTGTAGCGCTTCTCAGGAGGAGAGACGCCAGTGTGATTCACCTGCGTCAGGTGGTCAGGGACCCAGTCTGGTACGGCTGAGATAGCTGATTAATGATCAGTGCATGCGTGCGTGAGTGAGTCTTCGCAGGAAGAGAGTGAGAGAGAGTAGAGAGTAGCCGAGTGATCTGGGTGATGGCTTGCCCGGCCGGATCACAGACAAAGGGCCTCACCAGTGGGTGCAACTGCGGGGAGCCCAAGCCTCTGCCTGGGGAGACATCCGAGGTGGGTCTGCTCGACTCACAGCTGTTCCAATCCCACCAAACGATTGCTATGCAGTTAGCCATTTTGCCCTGTTCAAGAGCAGCTGTGAGCCTCATTACTTATTTCTCAGCACTGACCATTTACTCTTTTTAAAATTGTATAGTTGTTGAAAATTAGTGTTCATAGTTTTGCCTATATATGACTGCAAAGCAGATGCTTAAAGCAGAAAAAACAGCTTTTAAAGTTCAGTAAATTACAAGTGTATCATCAAGTTGCGGTTATAAACGGTTTAAATGTTTGTAGTTTTTGTAAATTTGTACACCGTAGTCTAGTGGAGCGTGGACTAGTAATCGCAAGTTCCCACTGGGCAATTTGGGAATAATAAAAAGCATTCCAGTTACTTTATTCATCTTTTGCGCTTCTCAACTATTTCATGAAAAAGTTTTGCTTGTGTTGAGAAACTGTTAAGCTCCAAAGCCAAGAGAATCCCCAGCTGTTTGTTGCCAGTAAATATGGAGCCATTAGTGAAGAGCTCCCCTCGTGATTTCTTTTGCCGGAGTTTGGAAACACAAGCCCTATCAGCAGTCTCAAGGGTATGAGCGCAGCCAACACTCTGCCTGAGCGTGCTGATGTTGATTGGAGTAGCCCTTGTACTTACAATACACAACTGCCAAGTCTTTTACAGACCAGCCGTGATTTGTCTTTTCATTTCCTACCGATCACACAAAATCACAAAATTGCGAAATCCTTTTGGGCATAAGTACCAGCTCATAAATTGATGCATGCACCACTGCCAGACATAGAGGGGCTTGTTAGAATGCCAAGTGAAGCTGGCAGCCCAAGCCACAACCACACATTATTAGCTTTTAAATTACATTGTTGGGTTGTTTGGTGTTAAGGAAAAGGGACAAAACAAGGCAGTTAGTAGTATGTGTGTCTTTGTCATTCAAATTAGATATATAGGTGTTATTTTATCATGAGCCTTAATTACAGGATTTATTTGAACAGTATTTATAGTTTTTTCCTACTAGTGTATTAGCTTCGAAAGGATTTTCACATTTTGTTGATGTTTCTTTAGTGTGTGTGTATGTGCCTTTTTGTTTGAGGATGTATACACAACTATCCTCTCACTGTCGTAAAAGGTATTCTGGGGGTTTGAGGTGACTTTTATGTGTGCAGGTGCAATGGCGAGTGCGTCACCTCTGTTGTATTTCTGATGACAGGGATACACGCCTCTGGGCAGTGAGGATGAGGAGGAGCGCGAAGGCCACACCTGTGCCGTGTGTCTGGACGTCTACTTCAGCCCCTACATGTGCCAGCCCTGTGGCCACGTCTTCTGTGAGCCCTGCCTGCGCACGCTAGCCAAGAACCGTCCAGGCAGCACACCCTGTCCTCTCTGCCGCACGGTCATCTCCCACGTGCTCTTCGAGAAAGGTCCGCAACTCACTTGACCACAATAGGACATTCATGATGCAAATATAATATCCCTGCAGAATACATGCATTCAAAATCATTCTCAAAAAATGTAGGGATGCATTTAAAAAAGAACAGCTTAACCCCATAAGCCCAGATTCATTTGACATACAGTTTTGCAGATAAAGATGCAAATGATTGCTGGTCTTTCAAGTGTGTATGGCATTGCCTTGCTAGCTATTAGATTTGAAATGGCTTCCTCTTCATGTTTTATTTGTATTTTCAGAGCTCAACCAGACTGCAAAGACTTTCTTCCCTAAGGAGTACCTCTCACGGAAACAGACTTTCCAGAAAGCAAACTATGCCAAATGGCCTCTTCCTCACTGTCCCAAACGGTTTCGCATCTTCTGGGGTTAGTCTAATATAATCTGATATTCTGTTCTCATCGCAAATTTAGTGAATGTAATTTCACTGCAGATAACTTATTAAAGGGTAAGATTTGCAGGATAAAAGAAAAAAACTGATGAAAGGATTCTCAAAGGATTATTTGGGAGAGTTGCTTTAGTCTTGCCTATGGCAAACGTGTCGTTTTTTTTCTGCATCATCTTAATCATACAGTTCATGTCATACACAGCCATGGCAGACCATCTTATTGAATGAGTCTTCAAAAACTTTGCAGGGTTCCAGAGAGATGCCGCCCGGGGTGGTCGGTGGCAGTTCCCTAACCGGCCTTTTGGCCTGGACGCCCTGGACCTGGTGGACATGAGGGCCTGGCCCTTTGACATTGACCTGGTCATCATCTACGTCTACTCCATCCACTGGATCCTGGCCTTCCTCATCCTCTGCTTTGTGGGCTACTGTTTCTTCTTCTGATGGGATGACTTAGGCATTAGGGCTGTCATCTTGATTTTGATGGACCTCTGACTATTCACTTAAACAGACTGACCAACCTCAGTCAATTGCACATTTAAGTGAAGTAGGAAGCAAGCCATGGACTTGTCATCTTTTTTTCTCTTCAGTTGTGGATTTGAAGGGTTTTGAAACCACAATTTATTTTGTGCATTATTTTAGTTTGAACTTTTATTTCAGGTTTGTTGTGTGTATGTAGACACACATTGTGTGGTTATTGGAAAAGGGTGGGCCAAGAATGCAATGATGTGCAATGGGAAATATTCACTTCCTTTAAATGTTGTAATTAATGTTGCCTTACTGCCCTTCATATCGTCTTAATGGCGAGTAAATAGACCTGTCATTGTATTTCTGTTTGTAAATTGTCTTATTAAATTGAGTGAGAAAATGTAAACCTGTTTTGAGCCTCTAGTAGTGTGTATGTGTGTTTATTATGGCGGGCTGAGGTAGTAGTGGGTTTAATGTTATTTTACCACAACAACGGCTGTTCTAAGTCACAGCTCCAACCCAAGATCGCATTTGTCTCATCCCTTCATACGATCCAAAAATATTGCGATTAACAATGAAAGCACTAAGTAGAGAAGCTTCTGTTTCGACCCAATTGTCATGGCAATGTGTGTATACGATGTTGTTATCCAGAGAGGGTGCTGATGCTCTCTCTGCAATGTAAATGAAACCTCTACTGTGTCCATCGGTTTGTTACGCTCTGGTCTCTGAGGACTTTAGTTCGATTAGTTTGCACCAATTAATTCGTACAGATGATAACCATTAACAGTTCACATTGAAATATTTCGTGTTTTCGTAAATGTGAAGTGTTTGTTCATACAAACATGCGAATTCTGTAATTCTCTGTTAGGTCCGCGCACGATCGTTAATGTGAGGAGCGTTTAGCAGCATCTGGCGGCCACTGATTGCGCCTCGGCGGACTGCTGAACAGCACTTGGCCTTCTTCAGAGGTGAAGGTGACTCGCCTCCATTGAGGAGGAGATGCAGAGACAGAGCCGCCAGCCCGCCTCGCAGCCTCCTTCAAACTGAGCGTCAGCCGTCCCAGCGAAGGGGAAAGCGCATGGTTCCGTCTGTCTTTGACTGGGAAGAAATAACAGGTTTGGCGCAGAGCGAATACAGTACGTGATTTTTTTCGGTCTGGGGTGGTTTTCATCGTGGATGCGTATGCATGTGTTCTGCACCGAACGGGCGAAAAATCCGCCCCAGATCCGCAGCAAACATTTTTCAGATCGGGAAGGCTTCTCAAAGGGACCCGGAGAGGCGGGAAAGTACCGAGAGCACTCGCAAAGCACAGCGAGCCGTGGACGACTGCAGGATGGTGAGTGATGGAGCGTCCTACCACCGCATAGTGACATGGTTCGTCTGAAACTGTTACACTGTAGCTGCCACAAAAAATACACCTGTCTGACTGGCACGTCAAACAATGACAGAGGACAATTTTCTCTTCATCTGTCTGTGTGTATGGCTTGTAGGCTATCAAAACAAACGGAGGCTTAGAGGTTGGATATATTGAGAATTGATACCGAATAAGAACGAGTAAATGCCCTTCATAGCGGATCCTTTCCTCCACGTCATGCGTGAGAGATCCCGTTGTCTTCTAATCTCACTGGCGCAGAAATGGTTCTAGATTCTTGCGCATCCGGGGCCATTTCTGCAAATATCCCGCGTCCTTGTATTTGCAATTTTATCATTTCGGCTATAACTAGAAATGGGTAAATTATGTCACTGAGGTTGTCATTGTAGTTTTGTATGCTAACGGTGTTGTCTCAAATGATGAGCATTATATGTGGTTGGCTGTATATAGTTCACACTGCACTCGAAAATAAGGATAATTTTGCCTGCAGTTTGTGTAGCCTACAGTAAATAGTTGATCTTTGTCTGTTCACTCGTATCAGTAACAGGAGACGAGGTAAATCCCATGGCAAACTGTATTTGTTTGCCCACATATTTATTAACAAACATTTAGCATCTACCTCTGCCACTTCATCTCAGTGCAGTGAGAGCATGGGCCATGAAAAACAGGTCACCTCTCTTTTTCATCTCGTACACTTTCTGTCATGCGCATTCTCATTCAGAGCAGAGGCCCGCATGAATGACACTTGTCCCTGATTTTCCAGACTGTGCAGGAGTTCAACACTCTCGTGGCACTATATCGTGAGCAGGTCATCTCTATCGGTGAGATCTCGGCAGACTGTCCCTCTCTGCGTTCCCAGATGCAAAAGACTCGCATCAAAGGGTGCAACGTGGCCCGCACAGCATACCAGAACCTTACTGTCATTTCAGGGTGAGCGTCTTTGTGCGTTGAAGTATGTGTCTGTGTGTGTGCGCGCTCACACCACAACATTTGATTTTATAAAGTTAAGCATTAAAAAATATCCAAATGAACATTATTTTGGCAACGTTTGCACATAGTATATAAGTATAAATTGCTCTTATTTCCCCCTATATATGTGTGTGTCTTATGTGTGTTCTCATATCCTGTGTCTTATCACCACAGCCCAGAGGATGGGGAGATCCAGCCGGAGATTTGCCGACTCTTCATCCAGCTGCAATGCTGCCTGGAGATGTATGTCACAGAGATGCTCAAGTCCATGTGTCTGCTGGGGGTCCTGCAGATCCACCGCAAAGGTGCAGCTCCACGACCACAAGGGGGCTCTAGAGCTCCACACCGGAGCCCCACAAACACGTTTCCATAAAACTATAGCAATGAGAATTTCCTGGTCTGCAAAACAGTTACACATTTTCTGCTTTTGCGCACTGGGTATTTTAGTGAAATGAAAGGTGCTATATTTGTATATGATGAACTGAAGCTTATTATTAAGGGTCCAGAATCTGAAACTCCCATATCGCTGTAAACTGAGGGGCATGTAGCCTGCTGAGAACAAACAAACATATTTAGAATAAAAATTAGCTAAGAGGTCAATAAAAAACAAACCAAACCATGATATCTGTTTTCCCATCTCTGATCTTGAGGTTGCCTGTCAGAGCAACCAAGCTAACAAGGATCTCTGTGTTCCAGGGAATGAGCCTTGTTCAGAGCCGAACATGGACTTCAAGGTGGATGAAAGCTCCGACGTTCCCATCCTGGAGGAACGCTCTTCCTCACCTCTGGACTTCCCGCAGGACTCCTGGATGGTGTGCACAGACATTGAGAACATTGAGAGGTACAAGACCTAAAATATTCAAACTGTCTGATATGTAAAAACATTATGCTGATGGGTAGATCTGTGTCAAATTAACTTTTTTTCCTGCACAGCTGGGGAAAGAATACATATTGCTTTTAGCTTACATTAGCTGGCCAGCACACTGGGTAGTCTTATAATGTTGAGGTTAATCAGAATTCTCTTTCCCCCCACATTCCATTCACAGGGACATAAGAGAGATGAGGAATCTTCTCAGCAAACTCAGGGACACCATGCCTTTGCCATTGAAAAATCAAGGTCAGTGTGTGTGTGTGTGTGTGTGTGGCCCTTATCCCCCCCTGCAAAGTTTAGCTGTGTGTGTGTGGCCCTTATCATCCCCCCTGCAGAGTTTAGCTGTGACCTTAATCTGACATACCTGATGGCAATCCACACAAGGCCTACAGGGATATCAGTGATCAGAGTCAGTACAAGGTCAAGGTTGCACCTGAAACCTGCGGCGAGGTAGACTACTGATTGCAGGATTGGCCAGTCGAGTGCATCATTCAAGTGATTTTGAACAGCTGTGAGCCTGGCCATGTTTTATATTTCCCCAATCTTCTCTCTCTCTTTTTCTCCCTCACTCAATTTATCTTGCTCTCTCTCCCTTTCACAGATGATAGCAGTCTGCTGAATCTCACCCCATTCCCACTTGTGAGGCAGAGGAAGAGAAGATTCTCTGGGCTCTGCTGTCTCGTGTCTGGATGAAGCCCAACTCCACCTCACTCACTCCAAACCTCATCTATAATCTAGGTGTAATCTGTCACTGATCTGTCTCTATCTCTATCCTATGACCAATTACTCTTTAATTTGTCCTATATGTGTTATTATACTACCCCATTTCTTATTCTTCTCTAATGTGGTTCTAATCTTTCTTTAGCACATCTTCAATCAGTATTGCCTGTCTGTTATCTCTCTGTAACGCCATAGCCACTTCAGACACTGAGGGATCAGTTTGTCTCCACCAATATACAAGTACATCTTAATGCCCTCTCCCCCCAAAATAACAGGCCTTTTCATTGTAAACTCCAGTTGCCAGTTTCGGAAATTGGAAAATAAAATGGACAGCCGTTTGCAGAAAAGTAGTGTAGATCTCAGAATGCTGAACACTCTCGAACCTGAACAGTCCCATGACAATGACCAGGGTGGACATGATTCAGGCTAAGTAAGGGTTTCCCCTAAAAAACAACATTTGAGATTTTGTACTTAAGTCACATACATCTCCCAAGATAGAACCTCTTCTAACCTGTGTTTCTCCCATCCACCCTTTATCATTCTTTATCTCTTATTTATCTGTTAAGGTATCCCTAGTCTGTAATCAATCGCAACCTTATCACTAATCTAAATAGCTAGTCCCTGTCTAATCATTTCTTAAGGGTCCCTAACCAACTTTGACTGTGTGTCCAAGCTAAACTGTCTAATATCTATCCCATACCAATCCCTATCTATCTCTGACTTTAAGTAAATCTGTCTTTGAGGTGGTCCGTATTCACCTTTAGTTTATCCCCAGTCTGTCTCTGTCCTGTTGTTTCGGCCTATCTATCTATCTATCTATCTATCTATCTATCTATCTATCTATCTATCTATCTATCTATCTATCTATCCTGGGTCTAATCTGATAGAACCCATTTGACCACACACAGTCCTCTGCCCCATCCCTCTTCCTACTCCAACCTGCCATCAGTCTACAATGTAAACTAAGATGACTATCAATACTCTTCCACCCACGGTCTCTTCCTTCATCTAGTTACTGCCAGCTCAAACCTGTATTGTTGTCTGTTATGAAGGCTGACCACGCATCAGAGTTTGACACATACTGTCTGTATAAAGACATTGAATGGAATGACCATAACCAATGAATTTCATAATACATTTCTATTTATTGGCCATCGTTTTGAATAATGGCTGTGCAGTGCATTATAGACCATGTCCTTGCTATGTTATTAGTCAGGTAAACTCAAAGGGACAAGCACTAGACTAATAGCAGCAAACATGATTTTATCTTAAGTGATTATTTGGGTCACTGTGCACATGTGTTTTCTTCTTTAGTCTTCCATAAGAAAGGGAATCTGTATTCACATAATTTATGTATTTTTTTCATTTAAGGGCTTTGCTATGCTCTGTATGAAAGCCATCACCAATCCATTGTGAGCACAGTACAGACATCTGTGTATATATTGAACTATAAATATATATAAAAAGAATTTTATGTAAGTAAAAGAATGCTATGTCTTCATTATTCTACTCTTATATTCTGTCTCATCTCGTGGTCAGTCTAAGGAGTTACTATAACTGGACGGGCCATATGTGTGCTGCATGGATGGATGTAGCTTGTAGCGTTAGATGTGCTCAGTCGTCTCTCTGTGGTGTTGGCATAATGTATAAGCCATTTTATAAAATTAATAAACTTTTTTATTTAACAGTATCTGCAATGACTTTTGTGTAGTCTAGAGTTGTCTACTTAGTATCTTGTCGTACTCTTTGCTGGCTCCTTACCATGGACATCATGTAGCCTTTCTGTAGAAATCGAAGGAGGAGACTTGCAGGAAAAGGCATTCCAGTTCCATTTTTGGAGATAAACTGGTCAAAGCGTTATTTGCAAATCATAAAAATGCCCTTGCATCCAAGTTTCGGTCCTGTACATGTTGCAACATTTTTGTCCTTCACAAACAGTTTGACAGTACAAAATAAAATAACACCACCAAAAGCAAGTTAATTGTATTTTGTGAAGTAAACACATTTGTGACACTCACACACATACACACACACACACAAAATGATGAATATGCACATAAACACTGAGGCATACACACGCCACCCCTTTGGCCAGAATCTCTCCTCTCTCTCTCTCTCTCTCTCTCTCTCTCTCTCTCTCTCTCTCTCTCTCTCTTTTTCAAAGGGTCAGACTGGGTGCAGGAGAATATGCCGATGGATTCCAGATGGCCACATTTACGGGCAGAGACAGGCCTGGGGGCTGGACAAGGAGTTGCGTAAAGAAGAAATCCAAGGGGGTATGAGAGCATAAAAAGTCAAGGCGTACAGTTAAGCGAAATCAACTCAGTTCATAGACAGCACCAAAGCTCCTTTGGGTTGCTTTGTTATATGCTTTCAGCCAAACTCTTTTTGAAAGACTGGATGGAGTCTATGTACTGCTAGCATGTACCCCCTCAGGCTAGAATCCAACTGAAGCCTCTGAAGACAAGCAACATCAGTGCATCATCTGTTCACCTGTCAGGAAAGTATACAACCTCAGGTGGGTGGAAGAAATGATTCATCTTTATTTGTCCATGTGTATGTCTGTTGTGTGGGTGCACATATGCATGTGTGCACATGCATACTCACACATACTCACGCATACACATGTGCATTTGTGTTGTTTGTTGACATTACTGATGCTGTGGTGTATGCTTACATGTCAGTAATTTTGACAGTTATGTAAACAAGTGCCACTGTAAACAATTGCCCTTATTAACAGTACCAGGTGTGGATGAGGTATGCAATATGTCTATTTCCAATAAGTGCTCTCATCTAAACATAAGCATTTTCATATTATTTATCTTCATTTATGTGTTGTGGTGAACTGTATAGGCTAAATTGCAGGCCTGGTGTGCATCTATGTGTTAGGATAACCCTGCTGAAACCATCCTAGCCGCTATTGCTGTTTGACCTTTGACCTTTTTTTCATCTCTAGCCAGGCTCTGGTGTGCCCATGGATCACTCAAGCTGGCTCCTCTGCCTGCTTTGTGGTTTGGCCAGTGTCACACCTGTTTCTGGCTGTCACTGTGACAACTACCCCTGGTCCTCCTGGACTTCCTGCTCCAAAACCTGCAACTACGGGACACAAACTCGACAGAGGTAGGTTCCCCTACTATTATTTGGTCAAAAAACTTGCTTAATGTATTTTCACACTATAGCACACTATCATACATTAATTCTACCTGCAATCTATAGAGCCCCTTCAGACTATTTTGTTTTGGTGCTACTATATAAAAAACGTTGAATTGAATTATACATTTTATTAAGCCAGCAGGGTTCCTGTTTGTATGTGTTTCACCCGGACAGGGACTTGTACGGTAACATTGGTCGTATTTTGGCAGGTCGATACGTTATGATGAGTACTACAGGAACAATAACTGTAACAGCTTCTGTGAGATTCACGAGAGCCGAGCGTGTAATGTGGAGGCGTGTCCAATCAATTGCAGGCTGACTGCGTATGGGCCGTGGTCTGAGTGCTCCCCGTGCGCTAAAAAGCAGGTATAAAAAAGCAGGACAAAAGGATGCATACACACGAGCATACATTTACACTTGCACGTTTTTTTCATGAGTAGATTTTGAGCATTCCAGTGTAGCAATCCTTACATGTTTCTTTGTGTACGTGCACATGTAACTTTTTCTGTATGTGGTGATGTGTCTGTGGTGATGTGTCTGTGTGTCTGTGTGTCAGTTGCGGACAAGGTCAGTAGAGACCCCAGGTCAGTTTGGGGGGGCGGAGTGCACAGAGCCCTTGATGGAGGAAAGACCCTGTCACTCAGCCAAGGAATGCAGGATAGAGGCAGTCAACTGCAAAGACCTGTTCAAGTGTGACAGTGGTACAGTGGACTCTCTCTCTCTCTCTCTCTCCCTCTCTCTCTCTCTCTCTCTTTCTCTCTCGTTCATACACACATGCACTCTCACAGTCATATCTTATTTACGGCTCTGTGATGCACATAGAACAGTGCTGAAAGTTTACATCCTTTGCACTTATATATGAATAAAGCATATCCTCAGACATAGCAAACAACAATAGACGATGACAATAATGTAAAATTGATGAATAATGCAAGCTCAATCTGCACTATTCATACTGAAAGGCATCGACTCTTCACCCCCCATCTGTGTGTCCACAGGCAGATGCATCAAGCCCAATTTGGAGTGTAACACACAGAACGATTGTGGGGATAACTCGGATGAGCGGAACTGCGCTCGGCTAACCCCAGTATGCAAGTCTGAAAGGAAGTCTACTCCTATCCCCGGAGCAGAGCTCACCGGAAATGGGTACGTGTCAGGGAACCAAATACCACTGAGGAGATTTTACACATTGTGCATAGAGAGTTTCATTTACATTCATTCATTTAGCCAGGCTTTCATTGCCACTCCCAAAGCAGTATACATATTTGATCTAAACCACTTAATGTACAGGATAGATATACATTTTCAGCATGATGTGTGCTGCTTGGGTGTTGTTAGCTCTGATTCTACCAGCTGAGATATGCAGGAAGTGCAGTTACTAAAAACAAATGCATATTTCACTCTGCCCTGTGGTCAGATGAAGAGAGAGCCATTCCTTAGCCTATTGGGAAGCCCATTGACTGTCACATGATCCTCCTTCAGTTTGTGCTGAGAGTGTCTAATGCGTTGACCACAGGTTTAATATCATGGCTGAGGAAATGCGCGGTGCAGTCTTGGAGAATTCCTTTATGGGAGCCGACTGCAGGCTGAACCGGAGCAAAGAGAACAGGGCCAGATACCGCATCGCTGCAAACATTGAGAACTTTGAACTCAAGGTCAGTAAGGACAGGTAAACCATTACCAGTAGCAAGTTTTCAATGTCTCACAAGCTCATGAGACATAAATTATGTTGTGCGGGAAATGGGTTTAGTAAGTTGAAGAGTTTAGAGTTTATGCCACATACTTATTTCCCTTTCAAGTGTAAATTTATATTACATTTATATTATATATAATTTGATCTCCTTAAAAATGTTTGTTCATATCTCCATGGCTTTTAAGTGTATGTTGCATATGAGTTGATCCAATGTCAAATGGAGATCACCTATTATTCTGAAACCCATATAAATTCTTAAATACTGTATATACATTCAAAACAAATACATTCATTCAAAACAAAACAAAAATCCAAAATCCACTGACCTGGTTGTCTTTTCTTTTCAACAGGTTGAGTACTTAGAAGATTTCAAAAAGGAGGACAGTGATGTGCAGAGCAACTCATATTCTATGGCAAATAGTTTTTCGAGTGGTCAGTCCAGCAACTATGGCTGGGGCTTCAGTGTGATAATCTTTGGTGGGGGGGACAGTGGACACTCCAGCCGGCACTCTTCCACCAAGATCACAATTGAGGCATCGCAAAAGAAGGTAACTAGAGTCGTTCCTGTTAAGGCATCTCAAAAGAAGGTAACTAGAGTTGTTCCTGTGTAGGCATCTCAAAAGAAGGTAACTAGAGTTGTTCCTGTTAAGGCATCTCAAAAGAAGGTAACTTTAGTCGTTCCTGTTAACGCATCTCAAAAGAAGGTAACTAGAATCTACCTGTTAAGGCATCTCAAAAGAAGCTAACTAGAGTCGATCTTGTTAAGCATGGACGTGCACAGGAATTTTGAAGGGCAGTTGCTCTGCCCTGGAAAAAAGGGGCAACACGTTAATTTTGTCACCACCGCTGCCACGCCCCCGTCCCCTGCTTACAAATTTTGCCAATATCATTTTAAACTCTCACTAACCGCCGCTGCCACGCCCCCGTGCCCTGATCGCATATTTTGCCAATATCATTTTAAACTCTCACAAACCGCCGTAGCCACGTCCCCGTCCCCTGATCGCAAATATATATATTTCCTTCGGAGGGGCAACTTCAGTCGAGAAGGGCAAACGGGCAGTTGCCCGAGCAACCTTAGCCCACTCCTGCCCACTCATGTGTCCCCTGCTGTTAATGCTTCTCAAAAGAAGGAAACAAGAGTCCTTCCTGTTAAGGCATCTCAAAAGAAGGCGACTAGAGTTGTTCCTGTTGTACCTCTTGTAGATGTGATCCATGCAGACATGACGTGTCTAGCTGAAGCCTATGTGTGCATGTACTGGACTTTAATTAGGTTTTAAGGAAATCGATTATAATAAGGCAAAAAAAATGATGTTCTTATATCGTCTTACAAATGGTTTGGTAACACTTTATTTGGATAAATAAGGCTCTACGTATGGTTTGTTCAAATTCAAACCTTTAGCCTTTTTAATTGTTCACTGAACATCACCTCCCCAATCCCTAACCTTAACCCTAACTTGAAGTTAGCAGAGTTTCAGCAGATACTCTGTTTATAATCTGAGCATCTGTAGATGTCTTATTTAGTCTATGGGGGTGCATCCAAATGTGACAAATGGTTTTATAATTGGTTTTATTTCCTTTTCAACTGTCAGCAGAAATGACATTGAATTGAAAGATTTTACCTAACAAAGCTTTCCATTTCAAAGAGCTCATCACTTTCCCTCACCTCCCTTTCCTGTCCTCTGTCCTACAGGACTCCAAATTCTTTCGTGTGCATCAGGTTCTGGCCACATCCACCTTTAAGATGAAAGAGTCAGACTTGTACCTCTCCGATCCCTTCCTGAAGTTCCTCCATCATTTGCCTCTGGAGTACAACTACCCACTCTACAGGGAGGTGTTCCAGCAGTTTGGTACCCACTACTTCACTGCAGGAACCCTTGGGGGGCTGTATGACATTCTCTACCAGTACGACCGAGAGGAGCTCAAGAACTCAGGTACAGACTACAGAGTCTCCTGAACATTATGTATGGGCCATTCTACCGAATTCGTGTAATATGCAGTCCCTCAACAATAAAAACAATTTACAAAACAATTAGGTATCTAGGCATAGATATTTAATTAGAACATGTTATGGTCTATATAAACCCAATGCATTACATGAGATAGTGATAAGCTAAATATATACAAAATCATCATTTATAGGGTACTTTCTATTGGGAAGTAGCTGTCCCCAACCCTGACATCTAAATTTCAATGCCTTTAAATAACACTTTACATTTTTTTTAGATTTTTTTCAATGATTTAATTTCAAAGATCTTTATGATTGGGTTGAAACAGAACTTGGAATATTTAGATTTATTGTGGGTTTAATTTTTAAATGAATTTACTATACTCAAAAAATCATGTCCCTAGTTTTCATGTCACTACCGAAACACAAGAGTTTTAGTCCATTGGCTGAGCCTGTGTTTTAGCCACGACTCTGCATTTTTGACCATGCAGTGACACTGCATCTCTGTCCCTCATGGTTGAATGGTAAGTAGCTAAATCCCATAGTTTTTATATAAATGTGTTCCAAAGTCTGAAAATCGACGTGTAACCTTAAGAATTGTCACTACCGAAACGCATGTTTTCTTCAATTAAGTAAATCTTTTGGGGTTTCATGGAAAATCTTATGGTTGTATGTGTGTTCACCTCTTCAAAGATGTGTTTGAAAGCCGTGTGCTTGCTAGAATTCTTTATTTATGCTTAAAGTTAGCTAGAATTGTCACTACCGAAACAGTCACTACCGAAACATATGGTAGTGACCAGATGATTTGGGTAGTGACAAAATGAAATGGCAAGTAGTTCAATCCCATAATTTTTAAATAAATGTGTTGTGTGGACTAAAGGGCGGCCCAGAGCACCTTTTGGATGATTTTGGGAGAAAAATGAACATCCATCCAACAGTGCAGTCACTACCGAAACAGTGCAGTCACTACCGAAACAGATAAATTGAACTTGAAAATTTGGTAAAAAATTAATTCCTATGGATTTCATTGTGAAAACCTTCAAGAAATATTTGTAAAAATACACTTTAGAGAAGGGAAGGAAACACAATCTGAACAGGTCAATAATAATACTTTTTTACTATAGTAAATGTGATGTTTCGGTAGTGACAATTTTTGGAAGAGGAAAAACATTCCAACACATTCTGAAAATACAATATAAAACTTGACTGTTCTTTTACTAGATATGTGTACTTTAGATATGGTACAATATACATACGGACAAAGTTTTGGGAATAAACCATAAAAAAATTCAAAATATATCTGACATGACTTTGCATCAATTCGGTAGAATGGCCCGTATACATGGACATGTTATGCTGGGCATGTTGGACCTAATTCCTCTTAATGTCCTCTCAAACTCTACACTAGACTACAGTTGATAGAGTTATTGTTTACTTTTGGCTCCCGTGAGAGGATGTTTGTATTTGGATATTGTGTGAAGATGACACAGAGAAGTCTGTTAATCACATATGCCATGCTGGCCATTTTGTATTTCTCTCCCAACATTTAGCGCCATGTCAGAAAGAGCTCATTTTGTCCATTAATACTTGCTCTCATTGGAGCAAAAAAATATAACTGACTCAGTGATCACGAAAAGAGGACTGCTTTGACAAAAATGAATGATATGTTTCCCCCTCTCAACTGTAGGTCTGAAGGATGAGAATGTAAATTCCTGTCTCACTAGGAAAACCTGGGGATACTTTTTTTTGGGCGGTTTTTCGTCATCATTCTCTAGCTGTGGCACAAATAGGATAACAGAGACACATGAAGGTGAGACTTCAATCAACTTCATTAGACAATATTTATATTAGGTTATGGGAATACATTTTCATAATTTTTCTCATGCTCGCAAATGAACAACAATTGCACAACAGTTCATAAAACCAATACGTTAGTCTTATCAGCCTTTATTGTCATTTCTGCATAATACACGTCATACACACAGAGGATACAACATTTCTCAAAGATTACAGAGCAACTTCAAATGTACATAACACAACAAATTGGCAATGAATACAAAAAAAAAATGTAATTTATGCACTAAACTATACACCTCACACTTTATACATGTATTTATAAAATAAACAACACACTCTTACACAGATGGCAGAAGGGCTTATATTACAACACCAAATAGTTTCTCTCCCTTTTTTATGTGTCCATCTGACCTCATCGTCAGGTTCCTCCGTTAAGTCGTCAGAGCGGTCCATCTCCAGAGTGAAGGGGGGGCGCTCAGCAGAGGCAGCAGCGCTGGCCTGGTCAAAGGACGGTGTGGCCCCAACCAGCACCACCTACACCAACTGGCTCAGGTCCACCATAGACAACCCCGCTGTAGTGGAGTATGAGGTCAGACAATGTGACATCCAGGGTTGCTTATAGGGCAGTTTGGAATTCAGATTGAGACACAAGGCCCAGTTTGTTTGCCTATTAAATTCGTATGCTTAGGAAAGCTAGTGAAGTTTGTGGATTGTGTACCTTGTTTCCCTTAACAAAACAAAACTAGAATACTCTCCTTGTCTTGACACTGAAAGAAATATGAGGAAACCCATCATCATTTGGCATTCAAATCAAAAGAATGTCATGATAATTGCTCTGTGTTCTTTGACAGCTGGCGCCATTATTAAACCTCGTGAGGGGCATCCCGTGTGCGGTGACAAAAAGGAGGCACATGGTGAGCGCTCTGGAGGAGTACCTGCAGGAGTTTGACTCCTGTAAGTGTGCCCCCTGCCCCAACAATGCCCGCCCTGTGCTGTCAGGCACTGAGTGCTTGTGTGTGTGCCAGACAGGCACCTACGGCTCTAACTGTGAGATACGGGCCCCAGACTACACTTCAGGTAACGGCACAGACAGCATAATTAGTGATTCTGAAGAAGGCTTTCCACTTAGCCGTTTTCTCAACCCTGAGTACAAAGAAAGCTTATGATTTTATGGACATTACATTAAACAAACATAAAACATAAACATAAACAAACAATGATTTTTTTTTGTATCAAGGCAAATAATGCTGCAAGATATCTTTCTCTTTCCCTTTGTCTTTGTAATGTACAGTATCTCCAATCCAATAAAAATATGCAAAAGTGACCCTTTGTATAATGTAGACACTGGTGGTCTGTGCTCATGGCTCCTCTCCTCTCCTCCCTCAGAGGCTGTGGACGGACGCTGGAGCTGCTGGAGCCCCTGGAGCCCCTGTGACGTCAACCTCAAGAAGCACCGCAGCCGGCAGTGCAACAACCCCGCTCCTATGACAGGGGGCAAGGCCTGCGAGGGGCCTGACCAGCAGACCGAAGAGTGCCCCATCTCCATCTTCGAAAAGTAAAAGGGGCCTAAATGTTTGTGTGTGTGTGTGTGTGTGTGTGTGTGTGTGTGTGTGTGTGTGTGTGTGTGTGGGTGTGTGTGTGTGTTTGTGGTGTGTGGTGTGTGTGTACCTGCATTTGTGCACATTTGTAGTTTTCTTCTGTAAAGAACAATGGGCCTCATTCTCGACTGCAGTTGAGAAGAATTTAAGAAGGAAGGTCTTCTGAACTCCTCTTCCGGTGGATTTAGGAAAACATTTGGCATTCATGAAAGTTCTCTCATCTGGGATGTCTTCTGAACTTCAGAAGACTTTCAGAACGTGAAATAGCAGTCGTAAATTGGCCAGTTTCCTCAAATGCGATTCCTTAAATTTGAGGTATTGCATTTAAGAAAACTCTCCGTGTTAATGCTGAATTTGTGAGAAATCGTTGGTGAAAGCGTTCACATCAACTCTACAGACATTCTCGGATTTAAATTATTATAATAATAATAAATATGAGAATATTTGTATCATTAACAATTACGTTCACATTTAAAGTCATGATTCTACCAGGCATCTCAATGTCATAAAAAACTAAAAGGACTACACCAGCATGCTGCGCTAGTGAGCGTCGTTTGGCACTGCTGACTATTCTCATTTGCAGTGTTGCGTCTGAAAACGTTCATTGAACGAAAGTTCATGAACTCGTTCATAATTTTGGTGAACGTAAACTGAACTTACTGTATTACTGCCTGATGAACAATACTGTGAACGCGTTAATTCTGGTGTCTGTAAACGGCACGTTCAATAAGGTGCCAGATTTCTAGAGACTTACGTGCGAAATACACACCATTAACAGTCATGTATCCAGTGATGCATAACCAGTCAATCGCTACGTGTGCTTTCTTCTACTGTCTATGCCTGGCAAGAGTGACAGCGCTAAATTGCGTAGAGGCCGGGAGCGGTATTGCAAACAGATAGAGATTTTGAAAAAATACTGAGTTGCTTCATGTGGACTCGATCGATTCCGACTGCACACGTTGCTGCTGTTGCGAGCCCTTATAAGGAGCTGGTGGGGCGTGTATGTATGCAAATCCAGGTTCACGAGAACGTGCATCAAGTTAAAAGAGCATTTCCGGGGGAGCACAGCTGAGAAGACTTCTGCTGCTTATGAACACATTTTCAAGCGTTCATGAATTTGGCGTAGGTCTTTTTCTTACGCTGTTTTTTCAAAGCCCATAAGAAACATTTCAGAAGAAACTTCAGAAAATGTTCGATAATGAGGCCCAATGTTCAGATGTTTAACCCTGGTGTGAATGTGGGTACTCAGTATAGTAGTGGTCTAAAATAAATGGAATATGTTTTCATTTGTGTCTTTCCTCTCATAGGCAGAACGTTTGCATAAATGACGATGATTTCGTAATTGAGGGGGATCAGACACCGGTGCCTCCAGAGACTGGCTGCTCTAGACCCAAGCCCCCAGCCAACAGCCACCTCAGGGTGAGGCCCACCATCCAGCTGCTGCACATCTGACAACGACTCATGCCTTGGTTTCATAGTTCCCCACGGGTTTAAAGTGCTCCGTGGCCCTGTGTCTTAATTAATGTCATTAAGTAATTCACTCATGGGATGTCTTAATTAAATTATGAGGTAAAAATGCCATTCATTACAGAACCCAATCTGACACTAGGTAGTAGTGTGTGTTCCAGTGTGTCCCGATTTCACTTTACTGTGTGTGTGTGTGTGTGTGTGTGTGTGTGTGTGTGTGTGTGTGTGCGGGCATGTGTGCATGGGAGTATACCTGTGTGTCTCTGTGGCAGAGGGAAAGACAGAGAGAAAGAGAGTTCACTGTTCACTGATCACCATTATAAACTGGTTTCCCTTTCATATTTCCTTGTATATCCCTCAAATGCTCTGTTTTTACTCTATCTTTCCCCTCCTCTTTTGCAAACCCCCCCCCCCCCCCCACCCCCCTCCTGCTTGTTTCTCCTGCTGCCATTTCAGATCAGCAAACGGCAGTATGACTCTGGCGAGCACGAAGAGTTTCTGTGCTTGACTGGTTTCGAGCTGGAAGGATACCAGTACATCCACTGCCTGCCTGACGGCACATGGAAGCCAGCCACGGGCAAATGCATCAGTAAGTCTGGAAATATCATGGTGGTCTTAAGTCAGGAGAGGAAACAGAAGCGAGTGAATCATGAATACCTGTTGTTTTGTGTATGCGTCACATTTTAGTGCTCTTCATTGGAGATCCTTCATGTTCACCACACATGAAAGCTATCATACTTAATTATTACAAATCTATGTACAAATATTCACATTATATCAATGTAAATGTGTTGTGTAATATTTAAGAAGAAAATATTGTATGCCATTTAGTTATTTACAGCATAATTAGAATATCTCATGGACCAGCACACCAATCGCCCTATGGGTCTCCTTCATTACAGAGAAGGTCTGCGTGAAGCCCTCCTTCCCAGCTGAGATTACCATGTCCCCACTGAAGAACGAGTATCGGCCGGGGGAAAGTTTTGGCGTGGTCTGTGCTGGCCATGGTCAGAGTCCCTCTGGGTCTCGCTATTACACCTGTACGGCCGGCCTGGCCTGGGAGCCTCAGGTCCCTGAGGACATCCACTGCCAGCAAGGTAGGTTCATGAGGTACGCCCATCATTCTGAGACAGACGCTAACTGGAACAGAAGTTAGTTGAATGACAGTATTATTCACACATGTACTGTACTGCAAAGTACACATCACAGGGAATGGACTCCACATAGTTAGACATCTGTCATTCTATTCCTCTTCTGGATGCACTACCATCCTGACCTCAGCACAAATACAAGTCTGTTTAGGCCCTCTGTATTTCAGTATGCTATAAATAATCATTTTGAACTGCCTATGTTTCATTTATTTTAAATATGAAATATTTTCGACTGTTGGAATTTACATGTGTTTTTTGTTTGTGTGTTGACAAAGACTAAAACAGACCCGGAAAAACACCCATATTGTTATCCTGTATTGTCAAATGTGCTTCGATGAGGGCAGTATGTTTCTGTGATTCCTTCTTAGATAAGCCATTTGTTCCTGAAAGCAGTTGCCCCAGGGGGGAGAAGCTGGATGGCTCCGGTAAATGTGTGTGCGTCCCACGGGAGGAGTGCCGGTGAGACTACACCTCCCTCTGAGCCACCAAACCCCAGTCCCAGCTGCACACCTCACAGCGCCTCCAGCATGTCTCACTTTCACTGACACCCTCAGCCAGAACACTCCCTGGATGTAGTGTAGTAAACATTATGTTGTATCATTCAAGTATGCCACTCCCAGTGTTCAGTAGTTAAATAATTAATACAATAATTTACTTTCCCAAGTCTAACAATTTTGCTGTGTGTCCTGTAGCTCATACAGGGGCAATTTCTGTGCCCTGGATGCGGCAGCTGACACCTTCTCAATGATGTCTTACTGCGGCTTCCACTCTGGGCGTTGCCATGGCGACAAGCTGTTCTTTGCGAGCGACGGGGTGTGCCCGAGCGACTTGCCCGGCCAGGACTGGGCCCGCTACCGTGCACAAATGTCTGACAGGAGTGCCGTCCAGCAGGCCTGTGGCTCGGACACCTGTTACGACTGGGAGACCTGTTCCTCAGGTACGCTGTGTTCATAAACACACACACGCCATTTCCCCCCACACTATAAATAACTCAGCTCAACTCATAAAACGAGCTACCTGATGCCCTCTGTCATAACTTCTCAAGGTTGTGACATCACACATAAATAGGACTGTGAAATAAAAGGCTTAACAAAACTCACATCACATCTGGTACTCACGTAGATCATTCAGCAATGTTACAAAACCATCAACTGAGATTATCTTTAGAAAAGGTTTAGACTCAAATGAATAGCTTTTAAATCCTCTAGACTTCCTCATTTCCGTTCCCCAAATTGAAATATTGTAGAGTACACTTCCCAGATGCCGAATGAAACAGTTATCTCGTGGCGTGTTGTCTTTTCTCTCTTGGCACAGAGAGGTGTGAGTGCAGGTTTCCGTATGACTGCTCAAAGGATGCCGAGCTGGCGTTCTGCGTGAGGATGCTGAGGACTCGGAGCCAAAGGAGTATGAGTGTGTGTGCCACCGCCTCCATGAAGTGCCGAAAAATGGAGATTGAGGTTTTAAAGGAGGGCCCATGTGACAGCACATGAATCTGAATAAGCTGCTTCTTGTTTTTATAAAGTTATCAAATACCATACCTGTGTCACATATGACATAATGCTCCAAATAATCTAGGAAAGACTTGTGGGTGAAATGTGTTGTGTTTATATTCATAAACCGTTTCAATGAAAGCTTATCTGATTGATTGAAAGACTCATTGTATAAACTGTGTCAAAATGCCCTATGCATATGTCTTTATGTGTTTTGCCTCTACAGTGTTCAGTGGATTACAGCTCTGAAGATTCCTGTATAATAAAATAATACTTTCCTGTATAATAAAATAAGTATACAGTATAATTGTACTAATTTTAATAAATAAGCATTTACTTCTTTTTGTATACCTCCTTTGAATAAAGTTGAAAAATAGTTTTTGTGTTTTATTTTTTATTTTCTGATCTGTTGAATGGTAGGAAACCACATTGTGAAATATGACCCTACTCACCAAAATCATATCTCAACTTGATAACACAGACTTCACTCTAAAGCAACACCCTTGGTTGCATTGAATTAGGATAAAACGTTTGAACAGAGGATGCTGTATACAAGTCTGATTTGCAAAGAGAGAACAGAAGAGAAAACATAAATACATGGACAAGGTACCACTCTGTAACTAAGCATTGTTTAAGCCACCTTTTTTACATTTGATGAATGAAATGACCACTTGTAATGTAAAACGGCAAATGATGAGTACACTGCACTGCGTATTACTTCATGTGTTTTGATGAGGCAATTTGAAAACCAGATGATGACCACGTCGAGATGCAACCACGTCCAGCCTCAGGAGGCACAGGCTCCAACGCTGGTCACGATGAAGGGCTCTCCGAGGCACCTCAATACACCTACTTCACACTCTGACATGGTGACGGGCGCGCTACCGTCTCCCAGGGCTGCACACAGAAGACCGTCGGCCTCGGGACACTCCTCGGGTTCTCTGCACACACAGCCCAGACCTGACACCCCGCCAAAACAATGCAGTTAGGGTGCAACTCAGAGCTCTCAGACACAGGCACAATGTGTTACACTTGCGTACATTTTAGGACTTTCTCCTAAGCACACCAACTGTTATAATGCACATCCACTGGGTTATATCAAACCCAAGAGGAGTGTAAATAACCATGGCCTAAAGACTTATACTAATTATCACATCAAGGCTATTGGTAATGCTACACCAAAATTGTTCTTCAGACATCAGTGCATGTTGTACATTGTAAACGAATGTCATATAAAACAGTAACCTTGATAAAAAAAAGTACAATTAATCAGACATGGGATTAATTACACACAAGACACACGACAATAGTGACATGACAACAGAGAAACAGAATGAAACTAGATATTTACCCTCGCACTTCTCCCATGGCTGGCAGTCTTGACAGGAGGTGAAGTTCTGTGTGGGCCAGTCACAGGAGCTGTCATTGAGGAGAGTGTAACTCCTGCCCAGACACTGCAGGGCACCCAGCTGGCACACGCCCACCTGGCTCACTCTGCCCTTCAGCAGGGAGGCACACACTGGAAAAGAAGCCCTGAACAACCAGGAAGAATGCCTGTCACTTGGGAAATCATGCCTCTGATATTAGAAAAGGTAGAAATGGGTGTTCATGGGTTCTCAGTTTTGCCATCAACTGAAAACAAGGAGTGGGAGGAAGCAGAATGATATGGCAGACTAGGTGTTTGGAGATGGATTTATCATGTGATAACTCACTCATATAACTCACAATTGGGTTTGTCAGAGGGGTTAAGGTGAGGGGGCGGAACTCATTTTAAACTGAACAGACAAATGTTCCCAGTAAAAACAGTTTTGGATCCGCTATACAATCAACCTTAACCTCACGACTGACTCGTTACCTCTTACGTTTCTAATAAATCTGTCACGCCTGCTTGTCAGTACATTGTAAGTGTGTTGAATCTTGCGGTCCATGTTGTGCCAGTTATTAGATAAGAGACTCACTTGCACTCATATGGCAGGAGGCACACACACTGCTCCTTCCCAGGCTTCTCCCATGGTTTACACCTCAGGGCTGGAGGGGCCGTGGCCACTGGGACTACAATGCAAAGAGTGCAGTCAGTCACACCACACTAACCTGGTTAATTTACTACATTCATGCTTGGAAACATCTGGGATCCCAAATGATATGAACAGCTCTATAGAGGCCTAAAACCAAAAGCATAGAAATATTCTATGAATATTATTAGAAATATTCATAGACTATTCTTTTCTATATATCGAGTTGCAAACCCCGATAATAGACACGTCTATTGTAATTCATTGATGATCTATTGAAAAATGTATGAAATCAACCACTATCACTGTTTGCATTGATGATCGTGTTCCTAATTAGCATAATAACACATGCATCAATCAGAACAGCCTTTTCCTCACCTGGCCGGCACTCCACACCGTCTGCAGGAGGAGACCACTTGAGACTGGAGCTGCAGGCTACCTCAGGCACCCCCACTCTCTGCATCCCAGCAGGACAGCTCAGGGACACTCGATCTCCAATCTGATAGGTGGACTTCACAAGGGAGCCAATCACAGCTTGCTGAAGAGGAGGGGCATCACATGATGACTCTGATTGACAAAAAAATGTTAGATATGTGGGAGATTTGAAAAATAAAGCCGAATAGTGTTGGAGGTTGACCTTTTCCTATTAAGATGATTTCCTTTTGTTATCCCAGGTTGTTCTCAGACACCAGATGGTGTCACTGAAACCCAGTGACTCTGACAGCAAGGCTGTAGAACACATTCTCCAACCAACATACATTTTACCCTACTGCATTTTAGGTCTACTGCATGTCTTATTTGATGCTGAACTGTCTGACTGGATACTGTATTGGAATCTACAGTGAACATCTCGCTTGTTTCCCAGACCCTGCAGTGTTTTCATGCCTTACTTTTGCACTCCATCTGTCCTCTCCTCCAGGTGAGGCTGTCTGTGCATTCAACAATCTTTTGCCCTTGGAGGTAGTATCCATCAACGCAGGAGTACTCCACCTTACTGCCCACTGCATAAACATCTTTAGGTTTCTGAAATAATAAGTACGGAGGAATAACAAGTATTAACGTGAGTATCAATCACTAATGAATGAGGTGCATGTCTATCGCACATATCTGGATGTTTAAACCTAATGCAGGTGGCTGTACTGACACAGAATTCAACTAGATAAAGGTTGACATAATAAATGCATTTGATCCTACAGGGATGGCTAACTCACCAGTACAAAGCCATTTCTTAGAGCAGGTGGAACTTTGCATGACTTCACAGGTGCGAGAGAGGAGTCAAGGCAGTGGGGCTCCATCATCCTGGCCCAGACACACAGGGGTTAAACAGGAAACATGCTACTACAGACAAGGCAGATATAATGCATTGGTGCATTTTAAAGAATGCAGTCTCGAACTACTGACTAAGAATACAAAGTTAATCCTAAACTTTAGTGGCAAACATTTGAAGAACATTTAGAAACATTTTGATTCTATCGTGAACAAACACTACAGTGACATATATGAGAAGTGTTTTATAATAGAGCAAAGTACACAGTTTCATGTGTGTATGAATTTACACATAGATACTTAGTATGTGCATGTGTCTCACCCAAGGTAGTCCATATCTGGGTCTTCACAGAATTGCGTTTCCATCGGTTCTCCAACGCAATGCAAACCTCCTGACCTCGGCGAGGGATTGTTACATACACGACTCCTTGACCTTTGACCTTTGGAACAAGATGTCCAGCTGGACCAGCAAGACCAGCTCCCATCGATGACACCTGTGAGAAAATACCTGAAGTGAGTCAACTTCCTGCAACTCCTTCAAGCGTTTACTTGCACTGTGCATTGTAGTGCCATTTAGGTCTGATTTGATGGATACAGTTCAATGACATCGAGTATGCTCTACATCTGTAAATCTCCTGGACTGTTTGTACCAAACACATTTTATGTTCATTTTGTTATTAATTAATAGAAATGTGAACCGTTGTACCACACCAAGTGCCACAGTACCTAGCTGCCCTCCTATGACAGAGCCTGTCTCACAGGCCAGGCCGTATGTGCCCGGCTTGCAGAAGCAGGAGCACTGTGAGCCCGTGACCACCGGCTGCCCGTTGTTGCTGCAGGGGCGGCAGTGGCAGGGGTGCTGCTTCTCCAGGTACTCCTCTAGCGCCCTCTTCAGGTAGAGTTTCTTCAGTCCTGCACACGGCACCTCCTTCACCAGCTCATACAGAGGCCTCAGCTGCAATCAGCAGAGATTTGTCTTTGTAACGTTTTGTTGTGGGATACCAAAAAGTATCTTTAATTTCTCTGTGATAACCTGGAGACACTGACCTTCTGTTTGATGACCACAGGGAGGGACTTCACTGATCCAGCCCATTTAGTGTACTTGTCATGGTTGGCGTCAGGGTCATTCAGATTCAGATGGTTCAGACCCTCAGCATATGCCACATGTCCTCCAACAGTCTTAGATTTGATTGGAAACCTTGTGGGATTATGTGCTGGACAGCAATACATGAAAATTATTGTTACAACTGTATTTTTAATAGATCATTTTGCCCTCTATATATTACTGTGTCTTTACTTTAATAATGTGTCTATCTATTTATTACTTATTGTTATTTGAATAAAGAGACAGTAATATTTATTTCTTTGTCTTTATTCAATAATGTGTCTATCTATTTACTTCTGTGTCTTTACTTTAATAATGTGTCTATCTATTTATTACTGAGTCTTTACTTTAATAATGTGTCTATCTATTTATAACTCTGTTTACATTAATGTGTCTATCTATTTATTTCTGTGTCTTCTCTTTACATTAATATGTCTATCTATTTATCACTGTTTCTTTACTTAAATAATTGTAGTTCCACGTTGGTGGAACAAACTGCCTAGTACTACCAGAGCAGGGGCGTCCCTCTCTACCTTCAAGAAGCTTTTGAAGACCAAACTCTTCAGAGAGCACCTCCCTACCTAACTGGCACCTTGACTAGTGCTTAGCTTGCACTTCAGCAGTTAAAATTCCTGCACTTCTTTTTCTTTCTATGTCGTTTTTCTATTTCTTATGTAAAGTAGTATTTATTGCTACATCAGGTTTTTTATTGCTCTGTTCTCTCCCTTGTGCGTCGCTTTGGACAAAAGCGTCTGCTAAATGACTAAAAGTAATGTAAATGTATAATGTGTCTATCTATGCTGCACTGCATTCTGTGAAGACTGACCTTTTGTGTTGATGTAGGTATCAAATATTGTGTCGCATTTGGTTGTCCTTTTTTTGCGAAACCATCGCCGCTTCACTCGTGTTATGCATCTATGAAAGTCTTTCTCCGTTTTGCCTGTGAGAAACAACAGGGGAGATATAGAGGAGTTTACGCCCATGACATCTCATCACTCGTGTACAAAGAGAAGCAAGGCCTTAATATGTCAGTCTGTGCTCATGCTGGTAGTGATTAGTTCATGAACATCATTCATTTTTGATAGACACAAATCTCGCAGTATGATCCAATCATTCAAAGTCACATGCGGAACAGGTTTCATGTTACATTAAGTACATGTTCTCCCCTGGATTTCAAACCCATGAGCCTGGTGTTATGAAGACCTTGCCCTTCCAACGGAGCCACAAGAACAGAATCCTCCACCATAAGAGATCATCCAGGCCACTGACAGCACACTTACTCTGTTCCCACACCGACTGCGAGTCAAACTCCAGCAGGAACTCAAACTGGCCTCCCAGTGATCCCTCGGACATGTAGTGAGTTCCAAACCTCAGGAGCAGACTGTGGTAGGCCGAGGCCTCGTATGAGACGGGCAGACTGGAGAGAGCCTTCCAGAACTCCTCTGATAGAGGGAGGTACTGGGGAACGTTGTTCTGGAACTGAGCCACCTCCACCTCATTCTTAATGATCAGCAGATGGTAGGACTGAGGTATGGAACGAGAGAAATGAGAATCAATATCCATTGATTCCTCAAAAATATAATTTTATATACCTTTAGTGTGCCATTTAAAACAGTAATGACATTAGAATTGAACATTAAATGAATAACAGAATTAGCCTGGATACCAGCCCGAACCCCGCCCACAACATTTTTTGGTCTGGGAAGTTCGGTCTGGCTCTGTGCAGTTGGGGACACATTATTATCAGAAGGCAGGATTCTGTCGTACCAATCAAATTGTCAGGGCGGGCTTTATACGATGATGGACAGATTATCCACCAACGCTTGAGTTGAATTAACAGTATTCGAAATCGTACCAAGATGGCGGCGTCTCAGGAGCCTGTTAGTGGGAAATATTTTATGTGAATTATGCTATCTACACGACTTTTTTTATGTCTACATTGACTCGGTTAGTTGTGTATGTGCAACACGAATGTTGCCGAGGATTGTATGTCTTAACTGAAGCGCTCTAGACCATTATTGTTAGGTCATTGCTAACGCTTACACCAAAAATCCATTGAAACACATAGTAGCTAGCTAGCCTTGCTGCTAATAAGTATAACGTCAGCAGGCATTTCTCAACAGATATTGACAGCGCATTCATTTTGAAAGAGGAACAGAGAAACGCGATCAAGGCATTTGTCGATCGAGAGATGTTTTTGCCATCCTTCCTAGGGGATCAGGTAAAATTTGTAATGTATCAGATGGTCATACTTCGTTGCTCTGATTGGTTTTAGGTATCCAATTGAGTGAAGAGGCATTTTTTCCCCCTGGTTCGTTGAAATACGCCCCATAATCACAGCCCAATGGGTCAGTATCAGACTCATATTCTGACTAGAATTATGAGTATGACATCGTCAGGCTAGAACAGAATGCTAATCTAAATTAAACAAAAAACAACATTGCGATTTATTTTTGATTAAACCATCTTTGTCACTGGCTTTCAATCCATTACCTTGTCTTTCTTTAACTCGTAGTGAGATGTGAAGTGATCGTGTCCTCCTCTGATCGTATTCCTTTTCTCAAAGTGCTTCATGTAAGACCAAGAGCTGTCGTAGAGTTCATCAGTGAAGTCGTTCTCAACACCTACCTATATACAGAATTGAGAAGCCATTTCATATGATAAAAACATTGAAAATCCTGCCATCTAGTGGACAAGTGAATTGCAGTTGTAGCACCAAACGCTCTGGTGGTATGTTTACCTGAAAGGTGTACCTGAGGATACTTTGAGGGAGTCTGTAAAAGGACTTGTGGTCTCCACTGAAGACTTTCCTGCACTGACCACCAAAACTCTGAGTGTTAATGACTGGGGCCTTCAGCTTCTCCGATAACATGTCAAACCTGCAGGTTGAAAAGCTCAGTTCAGTTGTTTTTCTTATGGGAGTGTGAGAATGGAACAGTGATTGGGGTGGGAATGGGAGGATTCTGTGCACGTGAGTTTAGAGTGTAGTTCAAGCAAGCCATAATTTTAGTGTTTGATTCTATGAAGCATTGTGTGTGTGTGAGTGAGTGAGAGAAAGTGTCTGTGTGTGTGTGTGTGTGTGTGTGTGTGTGTGTGTGTGTGTGTGTGTGTGTGTGTGTGTGTGTGTGTGTGTGTGTGCGAATGTGTCTGTGCGAGTGTGCATGATGGAGGCTACTTAAGTGTCGTTTACATGGAGCCTAGTTTGTCAAACTGATACGGATAGCTAATACAGATAGCCCTATCATCCATACGAACACTCTCTATCCGCACCTCGTTTCTGCAACGATCGCAGTCCGGGGTAGAAAGTGAGTAGATTTGAATCGGTACGGGGGCTGGTGTTCGTCTGCACGGTTTCACGCAACCTGATGACGTCACTGCCCCACGTGATCTTTTCCGCCATCTCCAACCAGTATATAAATAACTTGTTCTCCCTCAAAATCTCACTCATGGTGGGCCTCGAATTCACTAACATTAACCCAGTCTTCTGATTTTTGATTAGCCCCCTATCTTGATCTAATTCTTCTTATTCAGACGTAACATAACTTTCATGACCACAAATATAAATTGGCCAGCGATTTAATTTGCTTTTTTATTCATAAATGTATGTAAAATGCTCGGAGCAATGCATCATGGGAGATGGGATGACAGACATGTCATGTTACTGTTCCAAACTCTTTATTATCAATAGAAAAAAGAATTCATTTTCGCATATCCTTTAGTCTGACCACTGATTTTATTAACCATCATAATGTAATGTTGTTAATTGGAGCTTGAATGTCTTGTGTAATTTGTTTATCCGTTTGCTGCTTCCTTTACCTTGTGCTTTTGAGTCTCTTCTTCTAGGTTTTTCACGTTTTTTCAGTTGTGTAAATAAAGCGCTAAAGCGCCACCCACAGGCGTGAGGTATGTACTACAGTCGGTTCACCGCAATCTGCTGCCTCCGTGTTTACGCAAATCTCTCGTTGCCAGCCTCCATATGTACGAAATTAAAAGATTCGATTGGTGTGAAAAGTAAATCCGATTCGGAGGCCCTAGACTTCGTGTGCATTGCACCTTAGGATGCTGGCCGGCTGCACTAACAAACACAAAGATCTCGCCTGCCCTCGATAACGTAGAATTTTTTATCTTAATTTTTATTATGGCAACAATGTGAGTGAGTGAACTCACCCTAGCCCACTGTGCTCTGAGTGAGGAGGGGTCTTCTGTTCGTCACACACAGTGTTACTGGTGGCTTCATCACAACGACGTTCATCCAGGCCATCTTCCTCACAGTCCTGGTCGCCATTACACACCAGAGAAGGACTTATACACTTACCTAAAACACACGTATTCAGGGAGAGAGAGATCGAAAAACGGAGAGCGGGAGAGAGAGAGAGAGAGAGAAGGGCAACAGCTCAGAGCTAGATCTAAACAACTGAAACTGAAGGAGTTCTGTCTGCTAAGTGGAATGTGTACCTGAGGTGCAGCGGAACCTGTCTCCACAGCCTGATTCCAGGGGACACTTTTTAGTGGCAACACAGTCTTGAGTCTGTCCGATCTCCCCTGCACACGGGACTCCCCCAAACTGAGCAAAGGTCTCAATGCAACGAGTCCGCCCCTGAGAAAGAATGTGGGACATGAAAGGGATGAACAACATTCAAACATGCTTGTTTGCTCATGCAACAGGTTAGAAAAGCTGTGTTAATAATTGCACAAGATACCTGTGTTTTAGTTTCTTTATTATTACTTTTTTTATTTTTTTATTTTGATATCATGTGCACACTGGTATTGGGGTCTCTGGTAGCCCCCCCCCCCCCCCCCTGTTTTGTTGCTATCTCCCCCCTTCCTCTTTCCTGTTTTACATATGCTGGAATGAGGTAGGTGGTGGAGTCAGAATGGGATATTGAAATCTGATAAATATTATCTTTAAAAATAGCCATCTATGTCATTATATATCATTTTAGCACTGTTTATATTTTTTTTGTATTGTATATCTTAACAATTTATTGGCAGTGACCTTTAAACGTATTGTTTTTATGGTTTTCCTTTTTGCAACATGTGGAGGCTAGCTTGCAGTTAAAGAAGATAGCAAGCTGACCAAGTTATGCTCTATTGGTGTGCTTTTCAGGTGTGATACCATTTTGATTCATCTTTCTTTATGTATATATTACATGTCTGTCTGTATTTGCCCTGTTTTACATATGCTGGGATGAGCTTGCAGTATAAGAAGATAGCAAGCTGACCAAGTTATGCTCTATTGGTGTACTTTTCAGGAGAATAAATACCCATCTAACAACAGTTGTCCCTCAATTCAATAAACTACACAACGCAGAGGTTTAGACCGGTTACACTAAACACGTTTTGTGATTGGCTAAGTTTCAGTCACGGGTATTATACATCTGTACAAATACACTTGGAGTCAACCCAAATTTAATCATGTAGCCCAAATCTCACTCTATTTACATTCTTAAGGCACAAAGTGTCACAATAAAAAAATAAATCTTTTGGAACCTGTGTTTTGGTACAGCCATCACACTCAGACCAGTCTCCATAAGGTCCCCATCTGCATGTTACCTGTTGCACACAGCTAAAAACAAGCACAGCATTATTAAGTGGCCTTGACCATGATGATGGTAAGAGTGACACTGAAATATTCAAAAGGAGAAATGTGTGTGATGAAGGGTCTGCTACTTCCACTTTACACAACACACTAAAAGAAAGTGCCAAATAATGAGACATTCTTTTAAATGAACGAGTCTTGGCTAAGAGATGCTGTCTGCACAGGTAGGTATTTGATGAAAAATATATGCACAAAATGGGAGTTTAACTTCAATGTCAGTCTTTATAACATGTTAATAAGGTATCAAGCACAACACTGATTAGAACTCAGTGCAGTACTTACTCAGTGCGTGAGAAAAAGCTGACAAAGACCCCTGCCAGGAACAGCATCAATGAATATGACATCTGTGAGGAGAGTGTCATACTCATGTTAAAGTCATACTAATTTTAATTTCATCAAGAACTTTCCCTGTGTCACTTTTCTGTATGGTTTGTTTTACGCTACATATTGGGGTGGGTATCTGCAATACGGTAGTAAGAGATCTAGAACATTGTGAACAGCAATTCACTTCTATGGAAAAACTTTGCTAACTTCTATGGAAAAACAGTGCTAACTCAATGGCAAACATTTGAACCAAGTCATTCCAGTTTTAAGAGTCAATCTATGGATTAGATCAAGCCATAACATTGATTTTAAAACACCTTGTAACATTTTGGGATCAACCAAAAATGCAATACTCTGTGTAGATGCTAAATTGAGCTATTTTTGCTTTCTTTGTAGTCGCAATTTTTTTCTTTAAAGGCACCCAGTGCAACTTTATAGGCTTGAGACTCGAAAAATAAACATTCAATTTCTAGTCTTTTTTACACGTTTTACACATTACATATCGACATTCAAGGAGCAAAGATGAGACGTCGTTGTGTGGTGAGAACTGATAGAAAATCGTAAACAACAACAATCGCCGGTGGGGAGAGGCCATTTTTCCATTGACTGGAATCCTGCTTTATTTATTGGTGGCACCAATAAATAAAGATTTGGGGAAAAAATGGCGGCGATTGTTGTTGTTTACGATTTTATATCAGTTCTCACCACACAACGACGTCTCATCTTTGCTCCTTGAATGTCGATATGTAATGGTATGGAGTTATTGAAACTTACTACGTGTAAAAAAGACTAGAAATTGAATGTTTACTTTTTAGCCTCGAAAGTTGCACTGGGTGCCTTTACTGTAATTCATACGTGATTTCTCCTTTTCTTCATGAAACATGCTATGACATTGTTTGTCCAGCAGATGGCCACTCAATAGAGCTGTCTGATCAAGTTCGATTTCATCATGATGATGCGCTACTGAACACAAATTGTGCCGGTGTCCATCAACATTTATATTGACACTGCCTACTTGCGGAGTAAGCTTAAAAACAGTATGACAGGATTATGCTTTTACATTTTCACTGTATTATTAATGTCAGATTTCTACAGGAACATATCTGATACATTGGTCTTATTTTGTCTTTTATGAAAACTGTGAAAAGTGGATAACCGTCTGATCTCTTTCAGTGGAGTTAAAAGTGTTAGCCAACTTAAAGTCCCAACTACTCCTCTAGTCTTGCATCATTACAGACTCATTTGTGCTTTAAATTCTGAATTATTAGTGGTTTCAGATAAATACTAACCTCTACGTTAATTAGAACTAAGTGGAAATTTAACAACTTAGGCTAGCTGATGTGGTAGCCTAAAGACTATGTTTACAATAGTGGTTGCGTAGGACTATTTTACAAACTGACCGATTATTTCTCTTTTCCTACAAACACTGTTATCTCCAAAGATTAGGGCTAGGATATTCAAAGGGAGGAAACACAGATAAAGAGTGTTAGTGCTTACCTCCATGATGGACGCCAAAGAGTAACTCCACAGAGGACGTGTGTAAATAACGACGATAAAGATTTCGCAATGCCTCAATAATACTGAGCAAATGCTTGTTTCTCGGCTGGAATTTCCCAAATGTGCAAAACTCCTCATGCAGTGGGGAACGTTAGAGGGGTCCACTTTTTTGATTCTACTTCCCCCCCATAACGACAGACCATTTATCATTTGGTTGCAGTCGAAATTCCATGGAATATGTTTTACAAATAGTTTTGGTACAGGATCTTGGCAAATATGCTTTGTTGACAGCTGAATAAAGGCGTGATTAAACTACGTAGTGTTCTAGTTTTGGGAGTATCTGAGTGATTGAGACACGTTTGTTTGTCTGCGACAGTCAGTGTTACTCAGAGGATACAAAGGTCATCAGGGTGCATTTTGAAAATAATGATTGATTAAGAATAAGAGTGAAAAAGGCGTTTAAGGTTAATAGCCTAGTTTTGCGATTTTCGAGGGATAGAATTATGTCAAGGTGAATGGTAGCCTACTCTACTGTAAAGTAGCAGTGAGCTCTGTTGTTTAAAATGAAGAAACAGTGTTTTCTCAGCCTTTATGAAGTTGAATCAATGCACAGACGAGACCGTTAATAAACACACATATCTGTGCAGTAATCAAAGGAATGAACTCTGAGCTCATAAACTCTAGCCTTAAGCTCTGAGCTTCTGGTGATAGGATGTCAGACATGTGGTGTAGAGGGGGTAAGGGCTATGATAATGTCAATGAGACTGACATAGACAGTGGTAATAACATCAGAATAGAGTTGTGCTAAATACCTTATTAACATGTTACATAAACTGACATAGGAGATAAATGCCCATTTTGTGCATAGAATTAAAGTTTTCTTCAAATACCTACCTGTGCAGACAGCATCTCTTAGCCAAGACTTGTTCATTTAGAATGTCTCATCATGTTGCACTTTCTTTAAGTGTGTTGAGTAAAGTGAAAGTAGCAGACCCACCATCACACACATTTCTCCTTTTGAATATCAATGTCACCATCATCATGCTGCTTTTATTGCACATATCTGACCTGACATTTTTGTATTCTGTTGTTTTATTAATAAGGGTATCTTTTTCCGCCTTGTATATAAATGTTGTGAACTTGTCTGATTGCGCTGGTTATAGCTCTGTTAAGTATTTGTATTTCCAAACAAATAACGTTGTTTTTGGAGTAGAATCGGTACCGACATTTTTTTTTCTTTTAATAGTGCAAACTGGAGTTAACATAATCTTAAAACATAATTATGATGGATAGCTTTGTTGTATTATAAATATAAAGGCTGAAATCATATTTACCCACAGTAAAATCAAAAGCTTACTTGATGGCATGAGCTTGTTGTCATTCATAAATTATAACTATAACAATATAGCCTACATAATGAAACAATAAGATCACACACTGCAGGTCTACTGGATGTATTAGCTTGTAGATAAATAACATTTTGACTATGGACCTATATTCTGCAAACATTTATATTTAGCCTACTTTCAGAAAGCGTAAATATAATGTGTTGATTTTGGCGTTGGCTTGTTAAACAGAAGAAGCCGCAGACCTACGCCATCTCCTGGCAACATTTATGACAACAAACAGTATTTATTGTTTCTTGTAATCAAAGCACTAGATCTCGGTGAGGCGGAAGCAAGGAATATGAACTTTCAAAAGGACTGTTGCATTGGCCGGGAATTGAATTGATTTAGCTGAACGGCCCTAAACCGTTTCCCATTCATTCTCTAAGGTAAACAACTACGGATGTAATATTTTTGTGGCCACTAAAACTTCATGGCGCTGTTACAATGCTGAGTCTCTAAAAACTTTTATTCTAATCTAGACACATTTCTGTGGAAACAGGACAAGTACATTTAGACGTGCCAGAATGACAAATAAAACGGACTGACTTAGAATACATATTCTATTATCAGACTTAAAATTCTACAGTTGACTAAATTACATCCGCATCTGGCTCGCAAGGTTCAGGATGATTTTAAATAGTATATGGCGTAGTGTTGCGTTGTTCATTTTAGGGTAGGCTAACCGGTTTACTTATCTATGCATTTACGGAGGAATAAGTCACACAGCTCGCCATCGTAATTACTTTACCGGAAAGAGAACAATCATTTATTGTGCACCTGCACAATACAGCAACGTCATGTTCAACGTCCAATCAGATCACTGTATGAGAGCATAAGACCCCCACTCAATTCAACACCCCCACTTGCTCTCATAATACACAGGAAAGATTAACAATAATAATTATCAAAAATAAAACAATCTGTCACATTTGACAGCTTAGGCTACATTCAAAAAAGATTTCTAAACTTATCGAGCTTTAACTTTATTGCACATGTACATATTTACACTCACCATTCCAAAGTTGTATAAGGTATAGACATTCTTGAGTAGTCGCAGCCAAAGCCATATATTCAGCTTCACATGTGGATAACTCAACTGTTGGCTGCTTCTTTGATTTCCATGACACAACAGGACCCTTTTCAGTCAGACCTACACAATACCCTGTAGTACTGTGTCTATCCCTCAGGTCTGCTGCCCAATCAGCATCACTAAATGCCACAAGTTTAAGGCCGAATCTCGATTCTTCTCCTTGCCCCTTTTGCTTAATCTTGTCTTAGTCTTAACCCTAGCACTTGCAAGTGTAAGGGCCAAGGGCTGAGATCTTTCCCCTATGAAATGAGACGCCACTAGGTTTCGGGTACGTCATGCGTGACTGTATGAGCTATGAAACTAGCGATTTAAAAAAAAGTCTAATGAAGAACATGGTTGCAAATATATATGTATACAACTGTGTAGAACACGAAACAAGACTGTCGTCATTTTTAAATTAATTATAAGCCAAAAATACTTACATGTAGTGTATGTAGCATGATTGCTGGCAAGCTACCATATAAGCCAATGGAGTGGTGGTATACGCGCTAATTGTATCCTAAAACTACCGTTTGAAAGCTTCAGTTAAGACCGACAATTCTATGCATCGCTCGTGTAGTACATTTCAGATCAAACCGAGTCATTATAAACATATAAAAAGTTGTGTAGATAGCTTTATTCATGTTAAATATTCCTCGCTTCAAGCAGCCATTTTTTTTGGAAAATTCCCAAACTGGTTTCGCTGTGTGCTCTGGGATAGCCCTTGGAGGAGCAAGGTAGCTCTCCGATCAGCTTTAAAACGAGGGCCATACACTACTTAATCTTACCCCTTAATCTTGATCAAGTTGGGTATTGAGACACCACTAGCTCTCACATGAACGCGCAATTTCGAGGGTAAGGGGTAAGATAAGGGGTAAGGGGAAGTATTGAGATTGGGCCTAAGTGCCTCTTTACTTTTATTATAGCATAACTCCTCGTTGATAGTGCATTTCAAGTATCTCATCACTTGTTTGGCCGCCATCATGTGTTGTTGTTTTGGCTGTGATATGTAGGCCTACTGTGAAAGCTTGCTGACTTTCCTATAGGTCTGGTCTTGAACATGTCATATTCGCAGTTGGAGAACCAGTCTCCTTGTAGCCTTTAGCAACATATTTTGCTTTATATGTCTCAGACTCGTCAGCATTGCATTTGACTGCAAAGACCCACCTACCCTCCACTGTAGTCTTACCCTTTGGTAGTGTAGATTAGCTATTTAGTTTACATCTTAAAAAGCACATTTAGCTGTATACTACTTATTTAATTGTTAACTATATAACTACAATGTATTTACATACACAATTATCATAAAACATAAAACCTTACCTAACTACAATAATTTAACAATAAATAATAGTTTCAGAGTCTTCGGGCGAAAAGCGCCAGAGCCGAGAATAGTAAACAATCCTATTTCGTTTCCTAGTGTTCGCTGTTGCTAAACCACTACGGGTGTAATATATTTCTGGCCACTACGAAATTCATGGCACTGTTCCGACGCTCAGTCTCTGTCAAAACCATTTCAGTGGCACGCTCACCAAACCATTTAGGCAATTAGATCTTTCCAGAGAAATACAGTCAGTGCGGGCACATGATGGCAGCACTCCGATCCCATCCAATTCTCTCCATGGGGTCTCCATGGGGGGTTAACTGCTCTATCTCAAAGCACATGGCAGTGACCAATCTAGTTCTTGGCCGCGACAGTTCAAATCAAATGCGGAATGTTTACATCTGCTACCGTTGATTATACAGTAAATACGTTGTGAAATGAAACAAAAACACACCACAGTTAAAGTTGTATTAGTATTGATTGATTCACATCGATATGAATGGATTACATGACTAACAACTGGTGGAAAGTAATATGAAAATATTTGTTCACTGAATTAGCGTTCTGTCCCAAACAGTTGCGTTACAGTTTCAAAGTTTCACTTTCGCTTTCAGTATTTCAACGTGAATGAGAGGGAGCACAAGAACTGAGCGTCTAGCAGCGTTTATCATATCATATACATTATATATGATGCATTTATATGTCTGTGGGCACGATCTCAAGCACGTGCAAAAGTTGTTGTTGTCCAATTTGAATCAGATACGAGAGACACATGCGCGCCCAGTCCAATTACCAGCGGAATCGAATCGTGTGTCCAGGGGTTTACATCGGAGTCCAGTGGGACTCAAGTCGGACACAATGAATCTAGTTCTGGGGAGACACATGTGTCCAATATCCAATTTAAATCGGACTGAAATCGGAAATTGGACACATGTGTCCACACTGAGTGTACAAATGCTGGTGAGGCAGAGGCATTGGGGGTGTCTCAAAGTGCAATTTGTAGGACATTGGTGTAAAAGTGAGCTACACTGCACTAAATAATAGTTACAGTACTGAGTTGATGATGAGGCAACAAACTAAGGCATTCTCCTATGCATTTAAGTCACTGTAATTCAGGAGTCGAATTCTAAATTGAGGGGCTAAATTGGGATGAATTTCTTTTTAAATATGCTGAAATAAGAAATCCTAAATCAACAGTCTCCAAACGGAAGACATAAAATAAGATACTATCCACTATACTAACGAGGATTGACACGATATATCATTGAAAACAACATTATTTTATCTTCGCGTCGATCTGGTACACAAGCATAGTTTAGCTAAACAGCCCTAAACTGTTTGCCATTCATTATCAATGGTAGCGCTAAACCACTACGGATGTAATATTTTTTTGGCCATTACTACCCTTTGGCGCCAGGGCAAGTTTAAAAAAAAAATTATTATTATTTCAAGCAAACTTCTGTGGAGATGGGACAAATCACCAGCGACCGTTACATTTATTGACGCTAGTGTTCATTGATCAAAATTAACAGTGGAAAATGTTATGGACTATGAATTTCACTGTAAGTGGGTGCCAAAGGTATTGAGATTAATAATTGACGTTTTTTCAGATCATCTCTTTTTTTTCATTTATCATTATGAAGAAATGTTACATCTCAACCACAAAACTTGGGAGAGTCTTGCAAGTGTGTATGAAATGCTGCCTGCAGTTACCATGGTGAAAAAAATGCAAATTTGTCCTCATGGTGAAACTATTTAGCGTGACCAAATAATGTCTGAGGCTCATTGCAGACATGACTATGAGGTTGTGATGGTCTTGCATTATCAATAAGTTAAACTTTATAAAGGTTATAGTATTTTGTTTTATGGGCTGAAACTTCCAAACAAAGAGCACTTCTAGACACAGCTCAGTGGTGTTTACTCGGGTGTTTTGATGTAGCTTTCCATCTCTACTGGTCAAGCATATTTTGCCTATACTGCACAGATGGTCGCACATAGACTCATGCTGCATTTTAAATACTTTCATCCACACTGAGAGAATAAGGACTTGAAAAGGATATGCCTTTAGGTTAGATTAGATTCAACTTTATTGTCATTGCACAGAGATCAAGTACTGAGACAACGAAATGCAGTTTAGCAGAATATTTGCATTATGTAAAGTGAAGTACATAACTAAATAAGATATGGACGATACGAAATAGATATGGAATATGAACAGTATTGATACAAACTAGCAGCAATAGAAGGTGGAGATATGATATATAAAGTGCAGGTATAAGTACAGTATAAGGTAGTCGTCAAATAGTAGTACATGCTTTACCAAAGCCTGAAGGATCTTGTGCTTTGAGCTGTAAGGCCTAATAATATTCCTCTGAATGTTTCTGTATGATCATTTACCAACAGGGCAGGTTATACAGCCGCGGAAAAAATTAAGAGACCACTTAAAAATGATCAGTTTCTCTGGTTTTACTATTTATTGGTATGAGTTCAAGTAAAGTTAACATTTTAGTTTTATTCTATAAATTACTGACAACATTTCTACCAAATTTCAAATAAAAATATTGTCATTAAGAGCATTTATTTGCAGAAAAATGACAATTGGTCAAAATGGCAAAATAAATTAAATGTTTTCAGATCTTGAATAATGCAAAGAAAACAAGTTCATATAGATTCTTTAACTACACAATACTAATGCTTTAACTTTGGAAGAGATCAGAAATCAATATCTGGAAAAACCGCATCTTTTTTGTTATTTTGACAAATTGTCATTTTTCTGCAAAAAATGCTCTAAATGACAGTATTTTTATTTGAAATTCAGTAGAAATGTTGTTAGTAGTTTATAGAATGAAACAAAAGTGTTCATTTTATAATAATAATAAAACATTTTATTTGTATTGCACTTTACATCATACAGATCTCAAAGTGCTACATATAAGGCAACAACAATGAACAATAATTAGCAGAAAGCTTTTGAAAAAAGATACGTTTTTAGGCCTTTTTTAAAAACGTCAATAGACTGTGGGGCCCTGAGATGGTCAGGGAGGGCATTCCACAGCCTTGGGGCAGCAGAGGAGAAGGCCCGGTCACCCATGGTGCATAGCTTAGTTCTGGTGGCTTGAAGGGTGTTTGCATTTTACTCAAACACATACCAATAAATAGTAAAAAAAAAAAAGAAAAACTGATTTTTTTCAAAGTGGTCTCTTAATTTTTTCCGCGGCAGTATGTATCAGTACTTGATAAAACTGATGACAAGTATCGTATCCTGTCCACTGTCATCATTCTTCACGTTATGCATCTGAGCAGAGCAGTGCAAAAACAATTCTCTCCTGTTTGATTTAGAGTTTATGTTGCATTTTGTAACATGATAAATTATGTGTTAGGTGAGGTTATGTTTCATGTTGTAATATGATTAATGATGTGTTAGGTCGGTGAGGTTATGTTATATGATGAATGATGTGTTAGGCGAGGTTATGTGTCAAGTTGCATGTTGTAATGATAAATGATGTAGGTGAGGTTATATTTTTGGCCAGTACGACATCATGGCGCTGTTCCGAAGTTCAGTCTCTGTGTTAACCAAGCCATATCTGTGGGACGCTCACCCAAACAATAGTAAAGGTTAGATTGTTTCACACTGCACTGATGTTGGTGAGACAAGTAATATAAACCCTCAAAAAGGGATGTTGCATTGGCCAGGAATCGAACGCATGCCACCCGCGTCAGAATGGTTCAGCGAAACGGTCCTATAATGCGTCCTGTTCTTCTCACTACTCTACCTTCATGGCGCTTTTCGAATGCTCAGTGTCTGTCTCAATCAAAACCATTACTGTGGCACGCTCACCCAAACCATAGAGAATCAAACCCAATGTACAGACATTGGTGAAGCAGAGGCAAAGAATACAAACCGTCCCAAGGGAGTGTCGCATTGACCGGGAAACGAACCCGCGCCTCCCGCGGGGCTGCCGAGAAGCTAAACGGACCTAACGCTGTCCCATGCATTTCCAATGGTAGGCCTAATGCTAAACCACTACAGATGTAATATTCTTTTGGCCACAACTACTTTTTAGCGCTGTTCAGAGGTTTTATAAAGACAGGCGGTCTTTGAAAATGTTTCTCCTGCAGGCAAACTTCTGACAGGAGACGGTACAAGTCACCAGAGACTCGCTACATGTATTTACGCTTCTGTTCGCTGTTCCGAGATTTTTTAAAGACGAGCGATCTTTGAAAAACTTTCTTCACAGGCAAACTTCTGGCAGGAGACGAGAGACGAGCTACATATTCACGCTAGTGTCCATCCATCAAAGGTAAGATACGTTTTGTGGGGTGAATGTAAAACTACAGGTTACATTTACAGTTTGCTATATCGCCAGATATTTCCATAAAATTATGTGTAATCAATTGGATAGCATCACTCGCTTGGTAACGATGAAGACTTGTGGTGAAATGACACGTCAAATTATGAATGGGCACGATCGTTTTATATTCATGTGAATAGTTTTCATGTCGTGAAGTTAAATAGTCTTGTCAGTCCGTTTCTGACAATGTTGTGTTGATAAGTTAACTATAACTCAGCATCGCTCGCTTGCTAAGAGACTGACGGTACGGGCTTGTAGCTTGTGTTACGTGATACTAATGGATGAAAACGATTGTTTATATTGATGTGTACGGGTTCATGTCGTGATGTAAAATTATCTTTACACCATGGATCTGACTTTTAATGTGTCGATCATTCGTCAGCAACGTTCGCTTGGTAAGTTAACTTCACCCTAGCATCACTCCCTTGACTTGAGGTGTCTGACCAGTTACACATTGCACTTATCCTAGTTGTGACTTGACTCTAGGCCTAAGAGATTGATACCATCTCTCTGTTTTTCTTTTAACAAACTTAAGTTTGAAAAGTACAATTTTGTCAGGACTACAGTAGTACCAGAGTAGACTTTCAGACAATTAATTGAAATCTGTCTACAGTAGGCCAATGTATATTTGTACTCAGTCTTCCCCAGTGATCTATGTAACACCCTCTATCCCTTGCTCTCACTCACTCACTCTCTCTGCAAAGACCCTCCCATCCCCCCTGTTGATTTCACAGACACGTGCTGGCGCGCGCGCACACACACACACACACACACACACACACACACACACACACACACACACACACTGTGCTTTCAACTCCTGCTGCTGCAAAGACCCTCCCACCCCCCTGTTGTTTTCACAGACACGTGCACGTGGACACACAAACACTCACACACACACACACACTGTACTTCTTCTGCCCAGGCACACCGAGTAGATCAGGATCAAAGAGGTGTGAGAAACTATTGTTTTCTCTGCCCTTTCAACTATTTGACTGAAGTTCAGAGATGTACTGCAGTAAGATTTTTTAAAGGCGGATTCTTTTTGAGTGAGGCTACTTAATAGGATATGAGAAATACCTACAATATCAGTATTTATTTGACAAGAATCTTTTTCATGCATCTTCTTACTGTAAAATAACCCAAACATATATATATATATTTTTTAGGCCAAGATGCAGAGAGAGATCCAGTCTCTTCTCGCCTATGAGGCCAGTGGAGTGGGTGCTGTGGCAGCCCCATCAGAAGATGACCAGCTTGTTGGCTTTGGGACCCGGGCTAAGAGCACCTGGAAGGAGACATGGGACAGCAGATCTGATGGCTACGCAGCTTCCATCATGGGGAAGAGCTGCGTCCCAGGGACACGTATGTACAAGCTGCAGCAGTACCTATGGAAGAGGCAGCAATCCGCCTCTGCTTCCACACCCGCTGAGCCTGCCTCAAGAGCCCAAACTGAACCCCTGAGTAAGTTACTTTAGTCATATTTTTGTTCATATTTCTTGATGACAAATGTTTTTAATTCTAGATCATTTTAGTCCTAAATCAGGAAAACTAATTGATGTTTTCATTCACTCTATTCCTTGTCTGTGCCACAGTGATGGATGAGGATGAAGAACTGGAGAGGGCGACGTTGAGCATCTCACCCTCTAAGCTCCAACTGCAGAGCTGTAAGTATGCTGTTATTACACTGGTCGAATGCCAGAAGTAATGATGGCTATGTCCATTTTGTATCTGATGTCTTTCCAATTGATTTCTCTATGTCTTTGTGTAACCAGTTGCTGTACCAGTAGCAGCAGCAGCAGCTGCCATACCAGGAGTGTCCCCAGGATCAAAGACAGGTTTTTAAATAAAATATTTCAGGACTGGAGTACGATTCTTTTACATGATGAAATGCCCTCCAAGACTGAACCTTAACATAAACTGTTATCTTGTTTGTGTTCTGGCCATGTTCCTCTAACAATATGGTTGTATGCTGGCGTTATACTAACTGTCCAAAGGACTGAATTGATCGGTGCTATGATGAACTGGTGCTATGATGAACTGGTGCTATGATGAACTGATTCCAGCTACAATGAGGGTAAGTATTCATTTTTGTTCTCCATACAAAAAAAAACATTATCAGCATTGGATACTACTAACACTTGAGTGCATGCTTGTTCATTGACCCATATTACTCCTCCTGCTTAGACTAGTGATTAGCAATTAGGATAATTTGGTGTGTGTGTGGCAATTAGACATTTTAAAATTGTGAAGCATGAGGAGCAGGAGAAGTAAAAGTATGGCTGTTTGAGTTCCTACTTATACTGAAACTTGCGTACATTGTGAATTCTGAAATGACTGATGATTTTCTCTGTTGTAGTTCCATCTGCGTCGCTGTCCAAACCCCCCCCTGACACAACTGTTCAACTGCAGTCATCACAAGTTGATGGTAACAACACTCTTATCCTGTTTATGTAATCAAATGCTGTGTTCATTTCAAAAATAATAATTGTTTTGATTACTTTTCCATAGCTCCAGCCTCACCAGGAGTGAAGAGGAGGACACCTGTTGCCCTTCCACCAGAGCTGGCATTCCTTGTGAAGGAGACAGCTAATCTGGTAGAAGCAGAGAGGCCTGAGTCAACTCAAGGTATGTTTCCATTTTAGTGTTTAATTACACATCTGCTTAATACATGGCTGATTTAATTCAGTGTCATTTTCACAACCAAGTCCCATTTTGCTACCATGCTTATAGCCTGTACAAATGCAGGTCCCAGCACAAGTGCTGCTTACACCACTGCACGCAAAGTGCTTACTTTAGAGGACAGTGGTGAAGATGGTAAGAATGTACAGCATGAAGACAACCCCTGCATTTTCTTAACTCCTGACACTTATATGTTGTGTTAACGCTCCTTTAATATCTTTATACTACTAACTATTTTACTTACTTTTTTATCTGTTCCTTTTCAAATCCTAGTTCCCTTAGCTCAGGCACCGGTTCCTGTCCCTCTGCCTAGGCATGACCAAGACACAATCAACTGGAGCTGTTCTCAACACCAGAAGACGTGGATGGAGACAGAGCTTAAAGATCTCGGGCTGTGGCCTGGGTCTTGCGCAGTGCATAACCCAGAGAACCCAATTTCACTGTGGCGTCTTCCTCCACAGCCTGAACTCATCAATACGGTGGCTGAGCTCCCATCCCCCAATTTCTTCCAGCTCCATCCATTTTTTATCTGGAAGCCTGAGAGTGACATCATGGCCTGGTTTAGAAACAATTACATCCTGCCATGTCTTCATAGCTGTCCTCATCCGCAGGTGGTCTCAGCTGGTGTGGGCAGGCCTCAGGTGATTGTTGGTACCAGGGATCAATATTACATCTTGTCCTCGCAACTCCTCTGCAAGGCTTGTCGCAGGAACTGGTTTGCTGACAGTCCGCAATGGCTGGAGAAGCTGCCCAAGCGCTTTTCCAACCTTCTGCCCGCATTTCTCACTTCCAAAAAGGCCATCTGCAAGTCTGTGATGGATGAGCTGAGGCGCACTGGCAAGTCACCAAATAATATGGCAAACCAGGTGAATGAGCTCATGCATCTCAAGTATGAGCGAGCTCACCTGGCCTACCTACAAGCCATAGAAAGTGTAAGGGATGCTGAGGCTGGCGTGTATGGACAGGGGACCATTGGGCAGTTCCTGAGGAAGGAAAACCAGCCTCGTGCTTTTGGGCCATATGAAGATCCCGATGGCTGGTGTGGGGCCTCCGTGTCAAGTTACTACCTGACTGACTGCCTTCTCAAGGAGGACGGATGTCAAGAGCCAGCCATGTCCCAGCTCCTCCAGGAAACCGTTGGGCCGTCCTCGCCTAGGAGTGCCCACACTGTACCCATGGTTAGTGTTCCTGTGATCACTATGGGGCCGGCTATTAACAATTCACCTCCACCTGCACCTGCACCTGCCCTGTCCACACCTCTGTCAAAAGAAGTGATAGAGAAAATTGTGAAGGACATCATGCAGCAGCAGCAACAACAGCCACAGCAACAGCAGAAGAGAAGGCAGACAAAGACCTGTCGTGCCTGTGGACAGCCCAAGTCTCAATATGAGACTGATGGATCCTCCATCCACTTCTTCTATCAGCAAGGGCCTGTGCGCTATTTTTATTGTTCTAGAAGGGTGCATCAGATTTATGCTGCCGAGGGACTCTCAGACCCCACAATGCCCTTTGAAGAGTTTACACAGACAGAGTTCTTCCAGAGGGAGCTGGAGGCGACCAAGAAACGGGTGGAGGATATGAAAGATAAAAAGGAGGAAAGAAAGAGGAAAAAACCTGTCTCACAACATACAGGTCGCCTCTGCAGATTCTGCCACAGGGAACTGAAACAGGGACCAAACAGCCCACACATCCATACAGGCTTCCCTGGAGTGGCAGGGAAGTATATTTACTGCCCAGCTAAAGTGTACTCTCTTTACAGACATAAGGGCATGTCAAAGGAGATGAACTGGAAGGAGTTTCAGAAGTCTCCTTTCTATGAGGCTGAGAGACAAAGATGGGTCGGAGAAAGGAAAAAATGATTTCCATGTATATGTTTTTTTATTGAATTATTGTTCTGGTTGTTTAAATAATATTTTACTAAATAAGAACATTGTATATGTGGTCTGTAGGCCTCTGTATAGATGTGATTAGATTCTAAATAGATGTCCATTTTCAAATATGAAAATAGACAGTTAATGTGAAAATGTTAAATGTGAAAATGTTTTGTTCATTTTGATGTTTATCTGTCTGTAGCTGTAAAGGTTCTCTAGACTTTCTATATAGATGTAAATAGATTCTGAATAGTTGTAAAACAAAAACATGTACACTACATATTCAATTTTGTATTTATTTTACATGTGTATAAATATATAAAATTGTACATAATGTCAGTTTGTACAAAACTATATATTTTGTGCATAGTTTGGATTGTTTTGTTGTAGACATGTACTAAGTACTTGTTTACAATTATTTGGATGTAAATATGTCTATGCTTCTGTCATGGCTTCCGTATCAATGAAAATAGATGGTTAATATGAAAATGTTCATGTTATTATGGTAATTGTCCTGGATGTTTATTTTTAGATGTTAAGGTTCTCTAGACTTTCTGTATGGATGTAAATAGATTCTGAAGAGTTGTAAAACAAATAAAAACATGTATATATTTCATTTTCTTTTATCATTTCATTTATTTTACATGTGTATGAATCAATAAAAATTGTACATGTCAGTACATGTACAAACTACAACCCGAATAAAATGAAAACTAAGTGACTTCCTAATCACATGAGCCAATACTTTGTTCACAATATAACATAGATACCATAACACATGTTTAAACAGAGACATTTTAAAATTGTATGCACAAAATGAGCTAATTTCAAATTTGATTCCTGCTGCAGTGTAGCTCACTTTGACACCAATATCGTAAATACAAATTGCACTTTGCGACGACTGGCTGCTGTCAGAAATTTGTGACGATCGGACATGCGTATGCTTTGGTTCTACCTTCTTAAAATTCAGCCTATAACGCTCTCTCTCATTAGGCTACTCTTAAACAAAGCGAGGACGTATACTGTATAGACACAGTTTCGAATACATCACTAATATAATTCGTGATGTCCACCATCATAACACACCAATGTATCACTCTCATCGTACAAATTATTTTTCCTCAGCCATATTCTTCCCGGGTGGGAAGTGCACCGTTCCTGGAGGTACTGCAATACCAGGTCGATGCGTGGAGTGGACGGAGCAAGCCCCTATTCCATCTCCCAGTTCCAAAAATCAATTTAATATATGGTCCCCGGGTAGGGGACGTATCAGATATTAAACTGATAAGAACAGATTGTTTTTCTTTTCGGAAAATATTTTATTTAGTTTTTTTGAAAAAAACTTAACTCCTTCCAAACACCTTATTACAACAGCCAACTAGCCAACCCCATTACCAAACACACTTCCATCAAAAAGAACAAAGAAACACCCATTTTTACATTCTATAGTACATTTTATCCCCCACCCCACACATCCACAGAAACTCCCAACCCCAGACCCAGAAACCAAAACGAACTCACACACAACCAAAAAAACACATTTCCAAATCCCCACATGTGCTCGCACTAACTGGCCAAGTAGCCAATTAGCAACCCCCATTCCCCAACACACTTCAAACAAAAGAACAAAGGAAACCCAACATGTGCTCGTAAGGCTAACTAGCCTACGTGCTAGTCAGCCTCACCCTCCCTTCACCCAAAACCACACAACATTACAAACATTTTCCAACAAAACCGGCGACAAACCCTTCCCACCACCCCCAATAGTCTCTCAGGGGTCCTACCAGATCCTGAGGTCCTCTCTAATACACACCCCAATTTCCCCCAGCGGGTCGTTGGGGTCATAAGTGGGGTCCATCTCATCCACTGGCTCTGGGGCCTTCAGCTCTGCTCCTGCCGTCCCCGGTTCAGGCAGCACGCTCTCCTCCGGCCTCCCCTCCTCCTTACTGGGGCCGGCCACGCTCACCTCTGGGGGCCTCTTTTCCTTATTTTTCCTGCCGTTCGCCTGCCTCTCCATCTCCTCCTCTCCGTTTGAGGCAGCGCGCTTGTTGGTTGCCTTTGAGGGCTCCTCTGTCAGCGCAGGCGTCGCCCCTGGCAGCACGTCGCCCCTGGCAGCACGTCGACCTCCACCCCCTCGCTCACCAGCCGCTCCAGGCCCACTGCTGCCTCCAGGAGCTCCTGGGTCGCCCGTCCTCCGTCCACCTCCGCCTCCATCTCCTGGACCACCCTCTCCAGCTCGGCTGCGACCTCCACAACCTCCTGGGTCCTCAGACCGACGTCCACCTCGGCCTCCACAGTCGCCGCCTTCGGGGCCGTCGGCCTCCTCCTCTCCCTGGTAGCTGGCCTCGCCACCACGTTGGCGTAAGACGTCGTCCTTTCTCTCTTCGGGCAGCTCCGAAAGAGGTGGTCGGCCGACCCACAGATGTCGCAGGTCTTAGCCGCCCGGCAATCCTCCACCTTGTGTGCCCCTCCACACCTCCTGCAGCGGATGCTGGTGCACCCTGTCTTGTCATGATCCAGGCCCCCGCATCTCCTGCAATACACCTGCTGGCCCGGATATGACAAGAACCCCTGGTTGGAGCCGATGGAAAAGGCCCCGGGGGGTGCACCGATTCACCTGGGGCTCCCGGCTTCTCCCTCAGCTTAGCGACATAACGCCGCTTGCCGTTCCAGATGTCCCACTCATCGGTGAGCCTGGTGCCGCCCTTCGACTCCTCGCAATAGCGGGCCAGGAACGTTTCCACGTCCCGGTCCGCAACGTACATGTGTACAACAAGGGAGATGAAATCCCGCCCGAAGAGCGGCACCAGCCGCAGCCCCTCCACTCACTATGAAGTCCTCCTTCGCCTTCCACTCTGTCACCAGGTCCAGGGCGGTCTTCAGCCCGGTCAAGGTGACGTCTACGATTCCTGCTCCCGGGAAGTCCTGGCAGCAGAATATTGCATGTGGCTGGATCCCAAAGACCTCCCGGAGCACCTCGACCACGACGTACCTCATGCTGAACCGTTTCCTGACAACCTCCGCCACGTCCTCCTTAAGCGCAAAGCGCACCGTATTCCTCAGCCGCGCCATGCTGGCCGACCTGTATGCGCCTTCTCTGGTCATTGTAGAACTGATAAGAACAGAAACTACACTTGATCTTAGCCAAAAGGCCGAGAAGCGATACCTGTCGACTTCTCAAGCGAAGGACTGCATTCTCAGTCGTAATCTTCACGATTAGAGTGTTAGCGAGCAAGTCTGACGAATTGTTGTCTCCTCATTGTATTACTTGAAAGTCCCTAGATCACTACGTTTAATCCTTTAAAAAAACATACTTTGGATGCAACGTTACACGAGGTGTCCCCTCAACCAATCAGGTACGAGTATATAAAGAAAAGTTTACAAGAGTCCGATCTCATGGAAGGTACTTAAAATGTCAATGAAATTAAGTGTATCGATCACAAACATTGCATCGTGTGCTCTGGTAAGGGATATGCTTTCAGATTTAATGTTTAATTTGAGTTATAATACGACTCCCCCACCCAGCGGAGAAAAGTGGTATTACAACACTACCGATATTTACTTGCAAGCCAATAACTACATGCATCTGATGGCGTGTAGAATCCATGATCTGTCGCCTAACTTCAATTTCTCACTTATATATATATATACTTATATATTAGGCCACTGTACAAAAACAATAATAGTTTAAAAAATGATTTTACTTGTAACTCAAAATGATGTCTGCTGCTTTATACCCAAAACTAAACATTAGACAGCAAATGTTTGTTTACATTACTAATTAAGCAGGAGATAGCATCACTGAAAACTAATTTGTGATAAGCCAGAGCACAGACCACCACTGCAATTACGGAACACCTTTGGAATATCAACTGCAACAGTAGGCACTGACAATCTTGCTATCAAATGAACGGCTGTCTGGCAACATATGGCACGTCTGCCTTCACATTTTCTATTCCCAGTGAAGACAATTTATCCCCTCCCTATAGATTAATTCTATTAAACATCTCAGCCACAAAACTGGGGAAAGTCCTGCAAGTGTGTATGAAATACTGCATCACTTCCAAATAGAGCACTTCTAGCCACAGTCAAGTGGTGTTTACTAGGGTGTTTTGATGTTACTTACTACCTCTACTGGTCGAGCATATTCTGCTATACTGCACAGATGGAGGGATGGATTTTCACCCAGACTGAAAGAATAAGGACATGGAAAGGGTATACCTTTAACAAAGCCTGAAGGATTTTGTGCTTTGAACTGTAAGGCCTAATAATATTCCCCTGAAGGTTTCTGTATGATCATTTACCAACAGTCTTTGGGAAGGTTTTTTGTCTCCTGTGTAATTTAGTGTTTATTAACTCTTTAAGCATTTAGGTAAAATGCCTTTCTTCCTTTTGTGACTTTCTCACCAAGTTATTTCAATTGCAGCCAAAAATTACATGTTACACAATTTGTTAATATGTCTTTCTTTCTTTTTGGTTCTTTCACACCAAGTAATCACAAGTGCAGGCAAATAATTACATGTAACACAATTTGGACACAACCCATTGTGTTTATGTCAAGCTATGTGTCATGACTTGGGACTTCGGTTGTCACCACTTGGGCAATTGGCGACCTCTGGTGGCCAAAACAATGTTTGCCTTTGTTTTCCTTCTGTGTCACACCTGTTTCTTATTTATAACTATCGCGCAATTAAATATACCTATTGACTTGTTAGACACGTCATCGCGAAGTTTGTTTAGACGTACGGGGTCGGAGACACCAGACACGTAACTCTGAAGTATCGGTAGTAGTATGGTTAACGCGGTTCTCTGCCGCCGTTCGCTGCTTCTAGGCGGTATTTGTTTTTGTTTCTTCTCTTTGGTGAGCAAGAGGTATACTTTTTGTAACTTCCTTATTGTGTTTTGATCACTTCTGTTTAAAGACATCGTTTTGCATTTTTGAATCACAGCTTGTCTTGACAGAAAGTTTTTGACTCTACTCCAGGGTCTTCAATAAGCGTTAACACGATTATCAGTCCAGCGACCTGGGTTCGCTTCCCGACTCCGGAGACCTGACAGAACATCGCGATCATTATGGATCCAGCAGAGCAAATGTGTCAACGATGGGAGATCAGGTGAAATTATGCAATCGCGCGACCTCTGGTAAAATGTAAAAAAACGCTAAATGTTACCTCCCCGTCGGGGAATTGAACCCCGGTCTCCCGCGTGACAGGCGGGGATACTATCCACTATACTAACGAGGATTGGCACAAACTCTGTAGGAAAACGTACCCATTTTTACGAATAGTTAAGCTAAACGGCCCTAAACCGTTTCCCATTTGTTCTCAATGGCAGTGCTAAACCACTACGGATGTGATATTTTTTTGTCCATTACTAACTTTTGGCGCAGTGGCGAGTTTTTATTTCAGGCTAACAACTTTGGAGATTGGACAAATCACCAGTGACTGCTAGACATAGCACAACAAGTAAGGACATTTGTGTTTGTTATTTCTTTGTTGTAACAATGCTTCTCTGCAATACATCTTATACCGTTGGATAGCCTGTTAGTTCCCTTTTAAATGGTGCCACATTTGTAAGGAACATGCATTTGTGGGATTAGCAACACAGCTGAGTATGTAGGTTGCGGCGCCCATGAAAATGTGCCAACATTCTCCTATTCTCCTGTTGGTATTCACTCTTGTTTTGAGTTGTTGGGATATATTGTTCTTTTGACTCCACTACATTTGTCTTCAGCTACTGGATAAAACTAAACAGGCAGGACAATGACTTCGTCCATAAAATGTAGCTTTCAAGTAGCTTATCAGAGCTATTTTCTCAAGTGAATGCATAAGCTTCACCATTAACCTGATACTGAGGCTATATGAGCATGATGCAGCGGTGAATTGAGCTGTGCCTTTGTGAAGTTTGGGAATGCAAGTCATGCTATACACTTTAAGGAATGCAATATCTTTTGCAATGTCTCCAATTACACAGCATTAACAGTTCGGTCCATCACGTAGGAGCAAGAGTTTAACGTTAAGAAATTATTGAGTTGCATGTTTTCCATGAAAGTAATAGGGCGATAACGCGCTTCTGTTTGAAAATCAGTTGGCTTGCGCTTTCAATACAGTGCGACACTTTCCATCTCGCAGCGCGTCCCCAAGCATCCTGCCGAATCTGTGCGTGACCTGTGGTCAACCATCACAAGGATTCCACTAAAGATATGTTTACTGGAGGCGGGCTAATTAATTTAAACCAATCACCGACCACTGCTGCCTGACAAGCGAGCGCTATAAAGTTGAGGTAAGTGACAATAAAGATGAACATTTTAGTAAACTTTGCTTTGGGAACAAACCAGCTGCAAGTCTCTTCGGCGTTTGTGTGGGGTAATATAGGCTACTGCAGTGTGCTATCTTGTAGGCCTATACAACGATAGTTGTTTTCGAGAGTCGAGCCTAAACAGAAATAAACCGAACTAGGCTATTCGAGAGGAATAAACGTCTATGTATTCACTCTGAAGGTCTAGGTAAAGTCACGCGAAGTTTGACAATGCATTTCATTTGTTATGTAGCCTTTTCATTTCGAATAATTTAAAAGTAATTTTGTTGTTGTGTTTTCATCTGATTAACTGCACGCCGCTTGCACTTAGGTACCGTAGTCTGTTACGCCATCGCCTTAGTGCTTGTTCTATGGGTCCTCTGGTTCTGGGCTCTGTAAAGCACAGTGAGACAATTTCAGTTGTTATTGGCGCTGTATAATTAAAAAAAAGAAAATATTATGTTCGAGGTCATGTTTGGTGGAAGAACGCCACACAGCGGTATATTTCACATTAGAATGAAGCAGCGCCTTGAGCGACAGGGTGGCACTTCGACCTGGGTATGGATTTACTAGTTTACCCCACTTTTTGTTTCGAGTTCCTGCGGGGTTCTTTATCTCCTTTGGACAAACTAATAGCTTTCCAGGGCAATCCGACAACTCGTGACAAGGCTGAGTACGGTTCATGTCCGATTAGTGAAGTCACATGGCAGTCTTTTCGTGAAGCCTACATACTTCTATAGTGGAGCCTTCGTCATCCATGTCTCCAAAGCATCTGCTTTGCGCTTGTTTGTTCGTGTCACCTGAGTGTGTCCTCCACTATTACTCGACTGATACGATATAGCTGATACAGCCCACTTATAATCTAAATGCCACTAATAGTGTGTTTTTCTGGCTTTTAGCTGTGCGGTCATTATGTTGTATCTCCTGCTCTTTACACTGAGCGCCAGTGTGTTGGCTGGTCCCAACACAGACACTCAACTAGACGATCAGTGGCACCTATGGAAGAGCTGGCACAGTAAAGATTACCATCCGGTGAGTAGCAACATCACAGTGTCTTAAAAGTGTCCTTAAAAGTGTCTCTCTTTTTTGTTTTTAGCTTGGCACAACAGTTAAGTCAATCAGTTTATTTTTCTCGCCATGAATCGTTGTAACATAATAGCAGAGGTTAATTTTAACATTTGTTAAAGGTCAGTTTGAAATGAAATGATTAGAATGTTTATGTTTGCTCGGTTATCTGCATTTCTGACACATTCATCATTGGATTTGAATGACAACAGACAATCAATGTTGTTATTGCTTCATCCAGTATGACACTGCTTTTGAGTCAAACACTGGCAATTATTTAATTGATAACTAGCCAAACTACATGAAGTAGGGGTATATAAGTGTTACTACATATTTTTGTAAGTATGTATGTATTCGTTTCTTACTACTTCTTGTAGTAAGTATGTATGTTTGCAAGTCTTAGTGTGGGGCCTGCATGGGCAGGTATGTGTTCAAACAAGGGTAACATGTTTTTAGTCCATGCTGTGGAGGTTTTCATGTCAAAGACTGGTGGAGTCGAGGTCACATCCTATCGCTCCCTTAGTGATTTAATGAGATAAGAATTAGAAGTTTGTCTCCTGCGTTAACAGTCTCTGTTGTGCTCTTGTTGCATATGGCAAGTTTGAGTACAGTGAATGAAGGATGGTCTCTTCAGGCAAGTTCTCAACTTAGTTTGAAACCTACTTGACCTGCTTGTCTTGGTAGTAAGATCTACTTCTGGACAAAAGTGTCTGCTTAATACCTTAACCATAACCATAACGTATGATTTCAGTATATTGAAATCTCAATATCTTATATAATTATATACAGTGTTGGGAAGGATACTTTCAAAACGTATTCCGTTACAGAATACAGAATACAGAATACATGCCCAAAAATGTAATCTGTAACGTATTCCGATACATTAACTAATCTGAGTATTGTATTCTGAATACTTGGAATACTTCCACATTGAATTGCATTTTATAAGTGTAGGAATGCGGCCATCAAATCCTGCTTACTAAACAGGCCTATTCTGGTGTGTTCTACTGTTCCAACTGGCTGAATGTGTTGGGCCCAAGTCTCCCTGAAAGTGCAATTTTATTGTACTATAATTTGCTGTAGAGGAACAAAGACTATAAGACCATGTTAACGCAAAAGAGGTTTTACTTGGTTAAAGTAGCCACTATTTTCCCTTTATAGTTTCTTTATTCTTTATTTTCTCAGCTGTGAAAAATGACACACTAAAAACTGTCCATCAAAACAAAACGTAAGCTCAAACTGAATGAGATGATGGCAAAGAATATCATTTTTTTAAACTATGCAATCAAATATCATTTTGCCCACATGAAACAATGTTAAACTCAAAAACCAATATTACTTCTTGGTAATATAACAACAAAGGCTAGCAGCAAAAACCTATTCAAAATGTCAAAGTTGTACAGAACATAGGTGACAAAAGGTGTTGCTTTTATACGAATGTCAAATGAAAAAAGATAACAATTGATTTAACACAGAAATGAGGCCGTCAATTTACATGCATTGCCTGTGAATGCCTGTGAACCTGAAGAGCAGTAGGGGAGGCTGGGGATGGTTGTAACACTTTTTGCTTCAGCACCTAAAACTACCTTTTATTTTAAAGATACACGTCTGAAAATTTTAGACAAAGTACTCACATATGTCTACTACAAATGGCAATAACTTAAATTTCTATAACTGTATCACGGACTTTGTGAGATGATGACAAATACAAGGTGGTCCTCTGTTACAACCTACCCCACTAGCGGGGTAGATTGTAACACATACTGGGGTAAGTTGTAACAGGTAGACAAAATGCAGAAAAACTAAGGGTACTTCCAAGTGATGTGCCAAAACAACAGTTTTATTTACAATATGTGGTGTCAACAATACAATATATGTAAATATTGGGAGTATATGTGCATAGACACCAAACAAATGAAATCCAATCTTGAGTCACAATGGTGACAAGAGCAACCAAATTAAATGCATTGTTAATCAGAGTCACAATGCTGGAAAATGAAATTGGTAAGGCCTGGAGTGCATGCCTGGTGGCACAAGCTACATAAAATACCAGGAATTGCCAAAATCACAAAAAATGTTCTTAGTTGTATGTAAGGGAATGCTTGTAAAAACACGTGTTACAACTTACCCCGCCCCTGTCGGCCATTGTTTAGCTAGCTGTATTAGGATGGTGCTTTGGAATTAGCAGGAAGTTGATACACCATTCTTTACATGAGAGTGCATAGTTTAACCTGATATAACTCATACAACATTACTTACAACGGTAGAAGTTCAAAACAAAATATTATGTCATTATTTTATTTTACTTTTTAACTCAGAATTCGATTTTCTGCTGTAACTTCTGAAGAGACAGCAGCACCTACAGGTAAATCTCCATGTGGGATCGAAAAGGAAGCCTGAGGAAACTGTGACGGTCAAATGACTCATATCTTATCCCTGATTCGTGGAATTGGTAGTGTTACAACTCTCCCCTGTTACAACCATCCCCAGTCTCCCCTATGTTTTGAGCCACCTACCTACATATATGACCCACCTAGCCTACTGTAGGCCTACATGTCCACACACCCCAGTAAAGTGCGGTTGTATCTCAGCAGGAGAGCCTGCTCAAAGTGCTTATCTGTCATTTTGTTGCGATGTGAAGTGAAAATAAGCCGTTGAAAGACTGTGATTAGCCCTGTTTGACATGCTAGCTAACGTTAGCTAAAATTTGCCTGTGTTCGCTTAAACTGAGGTTAGATTTTTGAAGAAGCATCTTAAAGTAAGTTTATTTTGAATTAGCCAAGGGAAGCTGTAGTTTTACTGGTCACTTACTTTTAGATGCTTTTTCAAGTTGGAGGTGGAGTCTTTCGAAGCCGAAAGGAGGTTGTTGCACAGTTATATCCCGTCCTCCCTTCTCTTGCTTTAACATGAAATGCTTATTAAATTTCCAGGATAGAAACGCATTCCTGACCTGGCTCTCTTGTGCCGGCTCTGGCACGGCACCTGCTCCTCTTCAGACTCCATTAGCAGACTGATCACGCAAATAACATTTTCATTCGTTTTCATGTTGGGGCTTCTGGGAAATGCATAAAGTTGCCTTATTTTATTTAGAGAGTGAATAAACTCGTGAAATAGAGAAGTACCGTCATGTATTCCATTGATTTCAACAATGTAACTGTATTCTGAATACCATCGATTTAAATTGTAACTGTAACGGAATACAGTTACTCGTAATTTGTATTCTAAATACGTAACGCCGGTACATGTATTCCGTTACTCCCCAACACTGATTATATATAGTTGCACACGCCTCTGAGTCAACAAGTTTGTAATTTGGACTAGGGTATTATGGAGTTCTGGCTCCGTCTGTGGTGTTGGAGTAACATATACATATGTATACATAACATATGTTGAAACTCATCAGAAAGAAGAAGGCTGGAGAAGGGTGGTGTGGGAGAAGAACTTGAAGAAGATTGAGCTGCACAACTTGGAGCAGACTCTGGGCAAGCACAGCTACCGCCTGGGCATGAACCATTTTGGTGACATGGTAAGTGTGCTTGATGGTAAGGCATGCAGAAGTGCAGTGAGCCTTAGACACAGCCAAAGAACATGTGAGAAGTTGTTTTTTATTTTTCTAAACTTGACCAGTATGTGAAAGTGACATTTTTATGCATTACTACGTCTAATGGTTTCCCAATCTTGTTCCACAGACAAATGAGGAATTCAGACAAGTGCTGAATGGCTTCAAGCGCGGGCCTGACCGAAGGGTCAGAGGCTCACTGTTCATTGAGCCCAATTTCCTTCTGGTGCCTAAACAGGTGGACTGGAGAGAGAAGGGCTATGTCACTCCAATCAAAGACCAGGTGAGCTTCAATGAGTGCAATGCCAGTCCAGTCACAGACCATCTAAGTGCTCTGTCGTTTTTAATTTTTTTCTGCTTGAAAAAATAAGCAGTATTTATTGTTACACCAGGTTTTTAATGCTCTTAGCTTGATTGTTCTCTCCCTTGTAGGTCGCTTTGGACAAAAGCGTCTGCTAAATGACTAAATGTAAATGTAAATGTCTATATCACTCCAGTCACAGACTAGCTAAAGGCTATATCAGTCCAGTCACGGACTAGCTAAGTTCTATATCACTCCAGTCACAGACTAGCTAAGTGCTATATCACTCCAGTCACAGACTAGCTAAGTGCTACTGTATATCACTCCAGTCACAGACCAGCTAAGTGCTTTATCACTAGAGGCACAGACTAGCTAAGTGCTTTATCACTAGAGGCACAGACTAGCTAAGTGCTATATCACTCCAGTCACAGACTAGCTAAGTGCTATATCACTCCAGTCACAGAACAGCTAAGTGCTATATCAACACAGGCACACACCAGTTAAAGGCTATAAAACTCCAGTCACAGACCAGCTGAGTTGAAGAGGATGATCCGTTCTCTGTGTTTTCCCTCTGTGGCGCACCACAGGGAGAGTGTGGGTCCTGCTGGGCGTTCAGCACCACAGGAGCCTTGGAAGGCCAGCACTTCAGGAAGACGGGGAGACTGGTGTCCCTCAGTGAGCAGCAGCTGGTGGACTGCTCCAGGGCCGAGGGGAACCAGGGCTGCAACGGGGGGCTGATGGACCAGGCCTTCCAGTACATCAAAGACAACACTGGACTGGACTCTGAGAATGCGTACCCCTACCTGGGCACAGTAAGGTCACAATGGGGGATGGGTGAAGGGTAAAGGGCAAAGGCCATACTCTGCAGCTACTTAATTAGTGACACATTAGGACCTGGTGGTAGGCTACTCTACAAGGATATCCCAACCCAAACTCCCTACCTGGACAGAATTAGTCCTCCTGGGGGAATTAGTGATACATCAGAGCCAGGTAGAAGGTTAAACCAGGAGGTTTGGAAGCTAATATTTTATATTGCTATAGAGAACTGAATTATTCAGTTCAATTCAATTTGATTTATATAGCGCCAAAACAATAATATATAGTCTCAAGGTGCTTTATAAACTTGGTTTATGCGTTGTGGCAACTCAGAGTCAGGTGGAAGGCTACTTCAGGCTGTGTGGAGTATCTGGAGCTGGTGGTAGGTCATCGATGGTGACCCCAGAGTTGCCAGTGCCTCAGAAACATCTTTCTGCTGCTTTAAGTTTATAAAGCAGTTATTTATATAGCTGTAAAATATTTGTCCTTAAAAATATCAATACTAACATCAATAATAATAATAATCATAATAGAGTATCTTAGACTGGTAGTTTGTGGGAGGCTGTTTTGCAGTTGTATGGCAGTACTGAAGACAGCCCTTTCGCCAGTAGTGCACAGCAGTAATGCAAGTTGCTGTCAAACATGTCCTTGGCAGGATGACCAACCTTGCCACTATGATCCAGACTACAACTCTGCCAATGACACAGGCTTCGTGGACATTCCGGGCGGTAAGGAGCATGCCCTAATGAAGGCGGTGTCCGCGGTGGGGCCTGTTTCTGTGGCCATTGATGCCAGCCATGAGTCCTTCCAGTTCTATCAGTCTGGTGAGTTCTGTAGGTCGGGGTTACTTGGCCAGTCTCTATCTCTACTGTCTGAACCGAAAGCGTCAGCGGTAACATTAACATATTATATGTGTTATTAAAATGTATTTTCTAAAACTGATTGTTCCAATCCTTGATTGTGATTGGCTAAAAGCCGTTGTAAAATCCAGCATTACCTTACAAGTTGTCCTCATAACATTCTATGATAACATTCCATATTACTGCGCAGCGAATGGCAAGGCAATTTTATTCATATAGTGCATTTCATACACATGTGGAGCAGCAACATCATCAGGGACACTGAAGTGTCAAAATCAGGATACCCCTGTGGCTGCACCCGCAAAGAGGATCCCGTTTGAAAACTATTTCAACAATTGCACTATTAATGGCGATAAACAAATTAATGTGAATATATAAGCACCCCTTTTTTTGTCGGTAGCGCAAGTGTTCCATCTGGCTGTTGCGTTGCTTCAAGGGTTGCGTGGCAACGAAACCATATCCAATATTTGTAGTAACAGTTTTAGAAAAGCAATAAGCCCCGCGAGTCCGTGCTTTGCGCTGATTTTAGAACAGGTAAGGGGGCTTCGCGTTGTGCCTAACAACTCCCCTTACCTGTTCTAAAATCAGCGCAAAGCACGGCCTCTTGGGGCTTTTTGCTTAATTATACCATGCATAAACTGTAACTCATTCAGTGTAATGGATATGGGTAAGTATGGATAAGTCACCTCCTTCACATTTTTGTCATGCACGTTTTTGTCATCATCACGGTATACCATCATAATGGTATACTGATGCACCCCGTAATGTAGATAGATGTGTTTATTATTGTGAGTTAATTATTATTATTATTATTATCATCATCATCATCACCGTCATCGACATCATCACAATCATCACAATCATCTCCATCATTATCATAATCACAATCCTCTCCATCATTATCATTATTATTGTGTTCTGTATGGTTCAGAGTGCCTTCTGCCTTGTCTTCAGGGATCTATTATGAGAAGGACTGCAGCAGTGAACAGCTGGATCATGGCATGCTGGTGGTGGGCTATGGCTTTGAGGAAGCAGAGGACGATGCCAAGAAGTACTGGATCGTGAAGAACAGGTGAATTTGGAGGCAAAATGCTAAGGGCAGATTTACTAAGAGTATCAGTAATTCAAGGCAAAATTGTGACAAGGTGCACTTTGTGGAGGTGGCTTATTTACCAACCTACCTTATTTACGTGCCTACATAGTTATAAACATGAATAAATAAAAATATCCTAAATCAATTAACCTTAATTACATACATATCATAGATGCAATTTAAAGTACTGTTTATGCCAAAGGTCTTCCTGTTTGGAAATGAAATGGCCCCAAAGTGAGGGTTGGTGCCTGTGATTGAAAAGATGTTTCGAGGCGAGGCGGCCATGTCATTTAGTGATAACACTAGGGGAGGTTCTGAGGTGTTGACACTAACTTCAGGGTGACGGCCATGTCACTTAGTGTTAACTTTAGGGGAGGTTCTGAGGTGGTGACACTAACTTTAGGGAGGCTCACTTGTGTGTTTCAGCTGGAGTCAGAAGTGGGGAATGAAAGGCTACATCTACATGGCCAAGGACCGAAAGAACCACTGCGGCATTGCCACGGCCGCCAGCTACCCATTGGTGTGACACATCTTTGCCAGCTTTGCCATTGTTGCTTTAGGTACATTTTATAGTATATAGAGACCATAGATGAGAAGAGAGCTGCCTTACAGTGTCGTGGCATTCAGAGGACTCCTGTGAATCAATTAGAACACTGTTACAAGGAATTAACCATTTCTGCATAAAACCTGTTTTTTTTGCGTATGGATTTGTATGCATACTTAAGGTTTTTTTAAAGTTAATCATACACGTTGACTTCATAAGTATGCTATCTTTTTAATTCTTGTTTGCTGTGTCTGTTGAGCAAAGTCTGTTTAGCTTTTTGTGTTTCTATACATTAAATGTTTTAAAAAGGAATTCATCGTCTGGTCATTAACATTCATCCTTCTTTCCAGCCCGGCAACTGTGTGTGTGTGTGTGTGTGTGTGTGTGTGTGTCTGTGTGTCTGTGTTTGTGTGTGTGTCTGTGTGTGTGTGTGTCTGTGTGTGTGTGTGTGTGTGTGTGTGTGTGTGTGTGTGTGTGTGTGTGTGTGTGTGTGTGTGTGTGTGTGTGTGTGTGTGTGTGTGTGTGTGTTTACATACTGTATAGAGTATATGGTTGTGCATCATTCTATTAATTCTGTTAGATCTTGGTGTGTTACTTGTTCCACCAGTTGATCCACAGGAACACAATTAGAGTACCAAAGGTCAGGGTAACTTTGATTTGCGGTTATTTTTTATCTATAGTTTTTTACATAATTGGCTTTATAATAGAATAATTGCAATAATGGTTGACTACTATAGTGCTAATTTATATGAAGACACTACACAGACTTTAACATTGAAAAACCATGTAGCTCATTGGCAATCATAATTGGACATTCTCCAGTTATGTGAGTTTGAACCTTTGTAATTCTGTGAGAGTTTGTAGGTACAGTCTATAGTTTGTGATTGACATACTGAGATTGCTGGGGGGTAGTGGTGGTAGACTGCTGTGTGGATGCTTAAATCAGACATTAACAGAGGATCTGACCTGCTAAGAGACAAGAAGAAAACCACGAAATGAAACTCTAGTTCACAGGTCAGATCTGAAGGTCACCTTGGCTGCTAAACCACCCGAGCAACAGCTTTATGGGGCAGGTGGGAAGCAGAACCTGAGTGTATTGGCATATGTATACACACATCTCGTATCCATGTGCTTTTGGCTTCTATTTTTTAGCTGTAGGCATTCATACAAGATCCCGGGTCCCCAACATGTCACCTGCACTCAGCCTTTATGGTCATATGAGAGACACGAAAGGTTGCTGCTGATATTTGAGTTCCACAGCCAATCAAATGCACCCCTCAATCCTGGGCTCCTGGAGCAATGTTGTTGATTGGCTGTAATAACGTGTTGCTCAGTCTGAGCCACTTTGTTTGTTTCCCATTTACAGAGCCAGGACTGTAGACAAACATCAGAGTTGATTTGAGCGCACACACGGCAACAGACAGCTAGAGGAATGTGAGAAGAATTTTGCAGAATTTGACAAAAAATTATGATGAAGAACTATACCCTTTAAGGCATAATACCTAACAAAACAAAAATGTTACCTGTTATGAAACCACTTCAATCTCATGGTTTCTTGATGAATGGCGGTCTGAGCTTTTCTGGTGAGCATGCAATGAGAACAGCACCATCTGGTGGACATTATGGATAACACCACTCTAATACAACAAACAGCACTAATCAGACCAGGTTACTTTTACGGGTTTTATTTGAAAAAATCTATCTTTCATTAAGAGAAGCACAGGAAGACAAAAGCTGTCTGGACACCAAGGCCAGCAAAGTGCTCATAACAGCCTTGTTGACAAGCCTGTTGAGATGTTGGCGTGAAACAACAGCCTCACACACACTCACTGTCAGAAGCCTCCACACTACAAAGCAGGTATCTGTATATTCTTATGTATTTTGTCTCTGCTTATGACTGTGTGTGTGTGTGTGTGTGTGTGTGTGTGTGTGTATGCCAGGGTGTGTTTAGACTGGAAAGAGGTTGTCTTCAGTCTCACTTGGTGTGGTGTTTCTTGAAGATGGAAATGTACTCCTGTACATCGTCAGCCGAGCCCATTACGACAGGGCAGCGCTCGTGGATTGTCTCTGGTTGGATGTCCAGAATGTTCATGCTACCCGTGGTTGCCATGCCACCCGCCTGCTCCATGATGAAGGCCATGGGGTTTCCCTCGTACAGCAGCCTCAGCTGCAGCCAATCAGAAACAACCATCCTTCTCATCAGTATTGCGCAACCAATTATATTATTATATATATTATTTTAATGGCATCAGGTGTATCATGAAGATCATATGCATCCAGAGTTTACTAGCATAACTACAAACGGACCATAATGACAACCACTAGGCTGTTGTCAAAAAAATGTAATCCACCCAACAATCACTGTCTGCTAGTGTTCTTGCTACAATGTTGTTATTCTTTTACCAGCACAAACTGAAGGGCCTATAATATACCTTTGGATATGCTCTTAATCGTATCCTATACTCTGCTTCAGCTCATCTGGTCTCTCACCTTGCCCTTGGGGCTCTTGACATTGGCAGGGTACAGGAAGATGCCTCCATACACGAGAGTCCTGTGTACATCTGCCACCATGGAGCCCACGTATCGTCCTCCATAGGGGGCGCTACCATCCTGCAAGCGAACACAGAGACAGCAGGTGACCCCAGGGGCCTGATACATAAGGGCTGTGCACCAGGGACGTGCACAGGAGTGGGCTAAGGAAATATATATATTTGAGATCAAGGCACAGGGGCGTGGCAGCAACGGTTAGTGAGAGTTTAAAATTATATTGGCAAAATTTGCGATCAGATGACGGGGGCGTGGCAGCGGCTGTGACAAAAAAAGTAATGTGTTGCCCCTTTTTTCCAGGGCAGAGCAACTGCCCTTCAAAATTCCTGTGCACGTCCCTGCTGTGCACACATATAAAACAGGTCATAATAAATGTGTTTATGAAATTACACAAAAATAAAAGTTCTGACCTGTTACACGTGACAACAAGAAAAACGTACTGTGCATGAATGATTTCATTGTAATATACTGACGACTAATATAATGTCATGTTATCAAAAATGCTCACTTCTGTTAGGTCACCTTATTAAGAAATCATCACCTTTAGAAAAAGCTATGGCCTGTAATTGATGAAAGAAACATGCATTTATTATGCATGCATTGCATGTATTAATTTAGAGTGTGTTAAATACAAGCTTAGATGAATGTGTCTTGTGGTGACAAGAGTTCTGGGGACTCCTGTCGAGACTACAGTCTGTGGATAAGCTGTATAAGTAGTCAGAAGTCTACACATGCGCATATACACACGCACACACACACACACACACACACACACACACACACACACACACACACACACACACACACACACTTTTTCTCTCTTTTACACACACATACAGCAGGGTTATTTGGACATTGCTGCAGCCCTACCTTTAAGTCTCACGAGACTGCAGTATCCCTGCATGGCCCTGCCATGTGGGCAAAAGGTTAAAGGTGAGGCTCACCTGAGGAAACTTCTTCTTTTGGAGGTACTCTGTGACGTCTGGGTAAAAGTACTGGGCGTAGCCCTCATTCAGACTGTAAATCTTCCCCTTCTTCTTCATCTTGACGTCACGGTCTACCAGGATGAATTCCCCAATGGCCTTCAGGGACACCAGGGGAGTTAACCGCAGAAACCTGAACATACTGCTAACACTTACCCTAACAACAGCACAATGCTTCTTATTGCAACTTGGGGATGTGATGCTGAAAATCTGAACCATATTGACCGGGTGCTTACCGGGTCAAGCATGAAGCAGTTGACCCCTTGACCTGTGGAGAGCACCAGTGCGGTGGCGCTTCCGTAGAGGGCATAGCCTGCAGCCACAAGGTGTCTTCCTGACTGCAGAGCATCCTTCTCATTGGGCTCATCATCTGTCATCTGCAACATACAAAACACCTTCTTCATCATCACTGTTACCTTCCTCGCCTCTCTGGAGTGCATTGGTCTGCACTTTCGGGAGAAAAATTATACCGTGTAGATCTAGAATTTACATTGACTGCCATTTAAAAACAGCCACTTTTTGTCATTACTACATTGTCAAATGGAACCTTCTGTAAGCAACATTCTAATCACAAATCTGTGACGGTGCTCCTCCAAGGGTCAGAGAAGTACCACTGGTGTTTGTGGTTTGTAAGTGTGCTTCTCCGTAACTTTGACTCCTACCTTTCTGTAGACGCCAAATATGGTTCCAATCGATGCAAGACAGTCAATATTTGAGGAGCCATCCAGAGGATCAAAGCAAACAATGTATTTCCCCTGGAAGAGACAGACACAAATATTTGGAATCTTCTTACCCCTTCACAGGAATTAATGAGATTGATTGTGAGTCACCCGTATGTTCATTTCATTTTTGGGAATATTTTCAAAATGATGACCAGCAGCAGGAAAAGATGTGTACAAATATTCAAAGACACTGTTATACACCCAAACATACTGAAAGCCAAACACACACTAACAACATAGGCTCAACTCAAACGCACAGTAAAATATCTACTCTAGGGCATGTGTCACTCAACTAACAACACCAACGGCCTGAGTTCGAGAAGTACCCACTCTGACGAAATGTATATCTCATTTGAAATATAATATGATTTATCCGAGTATGAACAGAAAAAGATATTTATTTAAACTTCAAGATATTGACCCTGCAATTGTATCTGAAGTCCTGCAGCACGAGGTTATGTTATGAATCTGCAATACAATATTCAGTTGAAATATACTGACTTATAACAGAAGCAACAGTTTCAGTTTGCCATTACTTGGCCACCATTTGGCCCTCCGCAATTCCCCCCTCCTGGATTAGGATTTAATCTGTCATTAGAGTTGAACAGTCATTTCGATCATTTAGGTTCTGATTGACTTGTCTGACCTCTACCAGAGAACCGGCCCAAGGGGTGTTATAGGCTGTACTGGTGGAAGCATGGATCAGAGGTTACACTCACCCTAGAATCTGGATCCACGATGAGGGCCCTGTCGTCCTCCTCAGACACGAGCACACAGGAAGTGAAGGAAGACTTGATCATGTTGATGACGAGGTCATTGGACAGAATGTCCAGCTTCTTCACCTGATCTCCTGTCACATTGGTGCTCCCCGCAATGCCGTAGCTGTGGGAGTTAGCTTAAGTTAAACTGGTGGTCTGAAACATGCATCTCCCTTATGTGGAACTGCTCAAATCATGACGGCATGCTAGGGACATTCAATTTCATTGTATTTCAGATTTCATGGTCATGATATGACAGACACAAAAGGTTGCTGCTGATATTTGAGCTCCACAGCAAACGTTTTTTTTTTTTAAGTGCACACACACACAGAAAAGACAGCTATAGTGAGAACAGTGAGGATAAAGTAGCTCAATCTGTCTTGGATTACAATCGTGGATTGCACATTTAACATTTCACAGTGTCTCATCACTTTGTGCACTCACTGGGGGCTGAACCCCCTAAGAGCAAACCCATAGCAGCAGTGACAAGGAGGAACCCCCTTTACCTGGAGTAAACCTTAATCAGAACCCAGCTCTAAAGGGAGTATCAGTCCCCAGCTGGCCTATGCAAGAGGTAGCATAATATATATGTGTGTGACTTTCTCAGGACAGGACACCGTGTCCCTGTAAGGCCAGGTGACATATAATGCAACACTGACAGAGGTGGAATTGTAATTGTGTGCTTGGTTCAACCTGACAATGAACCCCGGACTTTGTTGATGGTTTCTGCATGAGAAAGCATAGAGCCGATAATAAATGTCTATGTTGGAGAGCCCACCTGCAGTAATCAGTATGAACGATATCATACTCAGTCCAGGCATCCTATGCACATTACATACTACATACATTAAATCATATTTAAGGCAGCATTTCAAGCTCTAGAATGTCTCCATGCAGAGGTACCAACATGCCATTATCACTATGGAATCTATGGAAATCATATTTTTGTATTTTAAGTAATAAAGTTTATTTAACTTCAGTGTCTTTAAAAGTAAACTTCTTTAGGTCTAGGATTGAGGCAGGGGGGGTTACAAACTACAACCAACTTGATCTGATAATTAATAACTAATTAACTCTGTGACTACAAAGGGTCAAACGGCTCTGCTTTGCACTGGCAAACAGGACAATATGCACCTTGGTTTAATCTAAATGTGGCATTTGTACCAGAAGTGGCTCCATTTGTGTGATACTCCACCAGAAACCACATGAATCACTGATAGAGTTCATATTCCCTATGCCCCTTCTAGCCTTTGTTAGCTGCTGGTGTTGTATATGACAGAGAAATCAGCACTTACAGGTTAGCAATTCCTGCTTTCCGCACAGCAGTGGAGATGGCTTTGATGGCCGTGCACATGGAGTTGAGCAGGGTGGTGAGCTCTCCTGTCCCCTTGGCTCTGCGGCCCTCCTCCAGGACGAACCTGGTGAGAGTTATCACGTTGGTGTCAAACGCGCCCCGATCAGACATGATGCCGCTGCTGGTGTGGAGTCAGGTCCCAGAGACGAGAGGCCAGGCAGGTGTGTGACTTGTGTGTGTGTGTGTGTGTGCCTGGGTGTATGCACGCGTCACTCACACAGACAGGCAGGAGAGGAGGCTGCTGTGCAGCCCGGAGAGGAACTTAAACTCAGAGTTTGAGAGGAGCAAGGGGGTGTGATAAAAGGCCAGCCAATCAGAGTTAACCTTGTAAAACTGATGGGATTGCGTACATGTGCTTACACTTCAGTCGGTTTGGGGCGAAGTTCAGTGTGTGTTGATACACACACACACACACACACACACACACACACACACACACACACACACCACACACACACACACACACACACACACACACACACAGTGACACACTACAGACTGTTTTAAATGCCTCAGTTCCATTGTGTTGACAGACTACATGTGCATTTGGAGATACATAATCTAGTTGTTAGAAGATTTCACAAGGATGGCAAGAAAAGCAACTGATATAAATGAATAACTAGCATGTGTAGATTACTGAGGCTGCCCGGTGTGCTTCAGTGTCGTTAGAGGAGAATCTGGGCTCTGTGTACAGTCCACAAGAGTAGGATCTAATGATTTACATTCAATGACAATAAGTGCTGATGCCTGTTTTAATGGTTTTGGAAGCCGTCAATTTGTCTTCTTGTCATGACAACCAGTGTGAACCATCTGCAGACTGATTAAAACCTGTGAAACAAAGTTGAATATAGCAAATGATTCAGTTGATGAAGAGCAGGAATTAATGCCAACACCAACAGGCAATGGAACTGACCCTCAAGCTCTGGAAGCCTGTTCTAAATACGCAACTATCATGGGGTTGTGTGAGCCCATTAAAGCACATCTGGGACATCTCATGGGGTTGTGTGAGCCCATTAAAGCACATCTGGGACATCTTCTGTTAATCATTCGTTTACTGATTTATTACATGAAGCCTACTCCACATAACAGCCCTGCAGCACCTCTGTTTTCCTGCCGTCATTGCAGTCTGTCTCTCTCTCTGCATGCCCCCCTAGTGATGCCCACAGCTCAAAGTTCAGTTCAAAGGTCATGTGTTGACGAATATGATGACAGAAGGCACAGTCAAACAACAGGACCTGCGTTGTGTGTTGCGCAAGCCACAGGAGGTTGCTTTAGACAGCACATAGGGGTTTCACAACATCAGAGCTTAAATGTTCAACTTCGAACTCTTTAGGATAAGTACGAGATCACAATTTCAAACAGTCAACTCAACTCAACTCATTGTACAATAAACAGTCAAACTTATCAGAGCTGTGGGGCAATGTTCACAGATGAAAGATGTCGGAAATACTGGGGCAGATATCACCATCATCACATATTAACTGGCCAGGCCAATAAAAGTGCATTATAGTTAAAGGCACAGTCCTCAATTCTGGCAAAAGGTTGTTGATATTTAAGATTATCAGTCGATCAAATGATACCCATACCTTCTGTGCTCCTGAGCAGCATGTTGATTGGATGAAATAGATTATGACAAGAGAATTTAGCTGAATTAGACAAAAAGTGTAATGGATGATAATCAAGGACTGCACCTTCATGCTTAAAAAGTGATCTGTTTAGGAAAACCCATAAATAATTATTTCTTTCTGAAGTTGCCTGAAGTTGCTTGAGCAGAACCTAGCCGTGTATCCAGTGACCAGGGAGGGGACTGAATGACAAGGGACAAGAAGAGAGCCAGAGAAGAGAGAGGAGGAAAGCAGGAGAAAGCAGAAGAATAGAAAATATAACATTATACTATAGATAAAAGGGTCTGGAAATAATCATAACCATGTACAAACTGCAGGCAGAAAAACACCTTTTTATCACAGTACAAAGTCACAAGTGTCAAAATGGGTCTTCATTCATCCGATCTCCATGAGTACAATGCACACACGTTGAAATTGATACATCATTGCTATTTCAGCGTTTATAATGTTTCGAAGTTGTGATGTGACAGCCTGTCACGTGGAAGGGAAAACAATTCACATCTTTGCCACAAGGGGGCAGGAAAAGTAAAAGACAGCACTGGCACATACTGACATGTATATAAATCAGGATATTCATCCGCCATGTAATTCTCACTATAGCTTCTTTATTTATAAACTGGTCAAAATATGTGTAAGTGTGTGTGCCTTATGTTAGCAACATAGATACTGTAGGTAGGGCTCAACAATTTGTCAGTTCATATAAGAACAATAAATCTGAATCCAGTAAATCACTTATCAGCAACCACTAGGCCTATAGTCATTTCTATAGTCAACTCATGACATAACATGTTTGCGGTCTAAACAAATGACTCGCCAGAAATCATTATTGAGTTATATGAATGATGAAGGATTGAGCAGTTAATTGACATAATAAACGGCAAACCCCACATTAATAATAACTGTAAACAATGATAATTGCATTAAATAGATCACTGGAGTGAC
>NC_137909.1:9842851-9905351 GCF_963457725.1 Sprattus sprattus
GGTATGGGAGAGACTCTGCACACCACCACTGTTGCCTTGGTTCTTCACCAATCAAAGCTTCATTGAAGAGAGCCACTGTTGAAAAAATGCTCCACTTTGGTCTCATCAAACCACAGAACCTTCTTCCACTTGACCATGGAGACTTCCACATGCCTTTTGGCGAACTGTAGTCGACGCCATTATTAACAGAGTCTTTTGCGCTTTATCCCTGACTTACCAAGGTAAAGTCCTCAAAATGTTTTATCCTAACGGTGTTACTCATGTGTTATCAGCAAACTTTCTAGAACCAACAGAGGGGAGGCAAGCACTGCCTCTGCCTCAAGCCAACGGCTGAAAATAGAAGATTCTACAGCTAAGCTAGCCTACGTTATATGACAATGTCCAACATCGCCCATTCTGTTAAGCAATTAAATGCTAAGTTTAGTTATGGTTAACACGACAACGCAAACGTTTGCTGATAACACACGAGTAACACCGTTATGATAAAACATTTTGAGGAGTTTACCTTGGTAAGGGATGAAGCGCCGTCGTTAGTTGAGCTGCTGCAGGCATGATCAAAAACATGACAATCTTGTAATTTAATACCATGTTGTGTGCTCAAGTGCTTATTCATAGTAGATGTACCTCCTCCCTTTGACGAAATACATGTTTTACAGACGTTACAAGTGACCATGTTTGCATTTGTTCGAGTGAAATAAAGCCACACTTTAGATCGCTTCTGTCAAGTTGCCATTTCTGCTGCGGTCTGATTTTTTAAAGGAAGAGTTCGCGCATGCGCAAACGGCACAGAGGTCCGTTTACAGACCCGGTTTTGAATTTGGCTGACGATTCCAAAGATTCGGCTCATTAGGAACCGGTTCTAAACAAGAACCGGGTTTCGGTTCCCATCCCTACTCACAACACTGCGGCGACCCGAATGGCACAGAAGGAGGGGAAAAGAGAGAGCCAAGAAGCGTGCCGCCTTCATTGCAAGCCCTTTCAGCTTCACCAAGAAGATCCTCGGGCAGAAGCGAGGTGGACAATTGGCCTGCACGTAAGAAGAGGTTGACGAGTACCTCAGGGCAACTTACAGCGACAGCACAAGGGAGCAGGATCTTGGCCCCTGCAGCAGTCTGATAACCCCACCAGAACCCACTTCAGCATTTAACACCAAGGAGCCAACCCTGAGAGAGGTTGAGGACATTGTTAGAGTAGCTAGATCCACCTCAGCACCAGGTCCCAGTGGCGTATCATATGTTGTCTACAAGAGGTGCCCAAGGCTCTTGCAGCGACTGTGGAAGATCCTCAAGGTCATCTGGTGGAGGGGGAAGGTGGCTCAGCAGTGGAGGCATGCAGAGGGCGTATGGATTCCGAAGGAGGAGAACTCGCACACCATCGAGCAGTTCAGAAACATCTCACTCCTGAGTGTGGAGGGCAAGGTGTTTTTCAGCATTGTTGCCCGACGCATGACGGAGTTCCTCTTGAAGAATGCATACATTGACACCTCTGTCCAGAAGGGGGGGATCCCAAAGGTACCAGGATGCATCGAGCACACAGGAGTTGTCACTCAGCTCATCCGAGAGGCCCGGGAGGGTAGGGGGGACCTGGCAGTTCTGTGGCTCGACCTGTCCAACGCCTACGGGTCAATTCCACACAAACTGGTGGAAACCTCGCTTGTCCGGCACCATGTTCCAGGCAAGATCAGGGACCTCATACTGGACTATTACAGCAGCTTCAGTTTGAGAGTCACCTCTGGAACAGTAACATCAGCATCACATCGGCTTGAGAAGGGCATAATCACTGGGTGCACCGTCTCAGTGATCTTGTTTGCCTTAGCCATGTACATGCTCGTTAAGTCGGCAGAAGTCGAGTGCAGAGGACCGCTCACCAAGACAGGTGCACGGCAGCCCCCCATCAGAGCGTTCATGGATGACCTGACTGTTACCACAACATCGGTACCAGGCTGCAGGTGGGTGCTCCAAGGCCTTGAGCGTCTCATCAACTGGGCACGTATGGGCTTCAAGCCTGCTAAGTCCCGTTCCCTGGTGGTGAAGAAGGGGAAGGTGACAGACAAGTTCCGTTTCTCGCTGGGAGGTGTCCAGATTCCATCGGTCTCAGAGAAGCCAGTGAAGAGGCTGGGAAAGATCTTTGATGGCACCCTGAGGGACACAGCAGCACTCAAAGCAACCAGCAGAGAGCTTGGAACCTGGCTAGTGGCAGTGGACAAGTCAGGGCTGCCAGGCAAGTTTAAAGCCTGGATATACCAGCATGGCATCCTGCCACGCCTCCTCTGGCCACTGCTGGTCTACGACGTCCCACTAACCACAGTTGAGGGCTTCGAGAGAAATGTCAGTGGCTACCTGCGTAGGTGGTTGGGCCTACCACGATGCCTCAGCAGCATAGCCTTGTATGGGAATAAGAACAAGCTACGACTTCCCTTCAGTAGTCTGTCGGAGGAGTTCATGGTGACCCGTGCAAGGGAGGTGCTGCTGTATAGAGACTCCCATGACACCAAAGCTGGAGAGAGGCCACGGCAGCACCCAAGCCAAGGAGGGGGGCTCCTTACCACAGCTAGGGACTGGCAGCTGAAGGTGGACCTGGGCAGTCAGCTTAAATTCCCGGAGACCATCGCAGTGACCACACTTAGGCCCGACTTGATTCTCATGTCAGAATCAACAAGGCAGGTCATACTGCTGGAGCTGACTGTGCCCTGGGAAGACCGGATGGAGGAGGCATTTGAGAGGAAGAGGACCAAGTACGAGGAGCTGGCAGGCGAATGCCGCCGCAACGGGTGGAAAACTCGGTGCAACCCCATCGAGGTTGGATGCCAGGGTTTGTAGGCCAGTCACTCTACAGGGCTCTCAAGTTGTTGGGAATAAGGGGACTGCACAGCAAGAAAGCCATCAAGAACACCACAGATGCTGCTGAGAGGGCATCAAGATGGCTGTGGATCAAGAGGGGTGATCCGTGGGCAACACAAGATACCTAGCTGGGTCGCCTGGGCGAGGGTGTCTGATGTTGAAAGACCCGAAACACCCGATGATCCCAGGTTCCATCACTGATGATGTGTCTAGGTTGCACCAGTTGGTGTATATTAAACCTATGTATGTATGTATGTATGTATGTATGTATGTATGTATGTATGTATGTATGTATGTATGTATGTATGTGCAAGTCAATATGGATAAAAGTGTCTAAATGTAAATGTAGTCTGTTAGAGTACTCAGTTTCTCAAAACATCTTTTCAATCATGAACAAAAACCTCTTAGAAGTCTGACAGCCAAATGAAAGTGTTCATACGGAACAGAAGAGGGAGGCTCTTTGTGAGGCTCAGAAGAATAAAGCAAGAATTGAACAAGACAAAAGTGAAATCATTACTTTGCCAATGCTGCCTCCTCTTTTCTCTGCTGATAAAGCTAATGAGGGCCACTCCCAAGGACAGGGCGGCCCAGTTTGGAAGGGCCGGTGAGTGTTTTTGCCAGAAATTTGTTTGTGTGTGATTATGGTGTGGCGTTGTGTGGTGCAGTTTGTGTGTGTTTGTGTGTGCGCTTGTTTGTGTATTTGTGTGAGATGCCTGGTAGCCCATTGTTTGCAAGTGTATGGTGCCTATGTGTATTGGTCAAAGTATTGTGTTGTAAATCCATGTGCTCTTTGTCTGTGTGATTGAGTAAATATGTTTGTGGTCACTCAATCAAAACTGGTTGGACAGTTAACTACCCAAAGAATAGTCATCAGAGGATATAAAGAAATGCACTCCCCTAACCCTAAAGTTGCCCTGTGTCTTTATTTCATACGGACACAGACCTGATGCAGCTTCTGCTAACTTCCCAACGTATTTACGCTGTCAGGCCACAACAATGTAGCCATTATGCAGCTCCTGCTAACTACCTAGTGAATATCTGTTGGCACGTAACACCAACACAACATGTATAACGATAGTCAGCAGGTACAGCAAGGCACACTAAGCAGGACCATTAGATTGTGGGAAATGAGGACTAGTACACTCAACGCTACACTACTACACAACTGTCTAAAGCCCTCTGTGTGAGCAGCGTCTGCAAAGTCCTTACCTGTGAATTGGGTCCCATTGTCAGTTATGAGTGTGTGAGGAACACCATGGGCCCTATTTTAACAATCCGAAACGCAAGTAGGACAGCGCCAAACGCAAGTAGCTGTGTGGGCGGCTCTATGGCGCATTTGCTATTATAACGGCGGAAAAAACACACTTGCGTCCGGCGCAAATGTCAAATGGGTTGGTCCAAAGGAGGTTACTCAGCCATAGGTGTGGTTTGGGCATAATATGCAATAAACCAATCAGAGCGTCATCTCACATTCCCTTTAAGAGCGAGGAGCGCATATTCCATAGCGGCTTGTTATTATAATGGCGGAATTACCTGGAGGAAGACCGGAAAGGTTCACATATCACTTTTCTATGCAATATTCGTTAATTCAGCCAACTCTGGTTTTGAATATAGGGTACTGTTCGTGCGAAGGAAATCACCGGCAGATTGTTGCAGGACATTTCAAGCACTGATAGAGCATGCATGAGTTGGCTATCATAAAAGTATTTTATCATCGCGATGCAAATGCCATGTGTGTATAATTACAATCTGAATTAAAGTTCATGCTTGTGAAATAAATGCATTTATATGTGTATGAGTGTTCAATTCATTGGGATGTGCATGTGGGCCTTAGTGGTTCACGTTGCTGTGCTCACAATTTCGGAACAGCGGGCTGTCGGAATAATGGGCTTTCGGAACATTGACATGGAACCATTTGATTCAGTTCTACACTACTGTTCCACCCTGTTCTATATAGTCCTATACTTAGTGGTGGACAGTAACGAAGTAAATGTAATTCGTTCCTGTACTTAAGTAACATATCTATGTATCTGTACTTTACTCAAGTATTTCTATTTGGTGAGACTTTATACTTTCACTCCACTACATTTCAAAGTGAAACTTCGTACTTTTTACTCCATTACATTAAGTAAAACCTCTCGTTCCTTTTTACCAAAGCGAATCAAATAATGAAAGGTCAAAGTGAGTTCACAATCACAATTGGTAGTGGTAGCACGCGCCCTTAAAATAGCGTCTGAATACGCGCCACAGACTCTACACAATGCGCCTCTGACATTAGACTAGGTTTGAGAAACGCCTGAGAAACGCCTTCTCTGTTCCGCCCCGCCCATTTCGGCGCAAGTTCATTTCGACGCACGCCTCTGGAGGGAAAATCCCGCTGTGCGCCGGGTGCAAAATAGGAATGATACATGCGTCGGTGACAATGTCAATTGCGGTGGGTGCAAGATAGGGCCCCATGTTTTTTCTGGTCTACGGCGCACTGTTGTTTTGAAACTGCAAAGTACCAGTTGCGCCTGAGAAACGCCTTCTCTTGCGCTGGGTGCAAGATAGGGCCCCATGTGTTGAGAAGTGTCTGCTGTGGTGTATGACTCAGTGAGGGTGAGGGACACATGATGTGAATGCCACAGGTCTCCCTTACTGGAGACACACTGCACCTCGACCATGTTGAGAGGCATCTGCTGATGTGGCCACTGGCTTCGATATGTCAAAGAACTGTAGGACTGGGAGGTTTGTTACGGCTTGTTTCAACTTGTTGAATGTCGCATCGTGGGTTTCATGCCAAGTCCACTCAACGTCTTGGTGTAGCAGTCGTCTTATTGGGCCAGTAATCACTATGTAGCGAGGGATAAACTTTGACAGATAGTTTGTCATGCCTAAGAACTGCCTAATGGGCAGGGCATGTTTTTTCTGCAGTTTCGCCCTGTTACAAAAGGCTCCTGTTTTTTCTCAGGGTCTGGCTTAATAGCATTAGCAGTTAGTAGGTGACTTACATAGAAAACACAGCTGACTTTGCATTTACCAGGGTTGAGCTTCTAGATGAGGATGACAAGTTCTGGCTGTGTACGTCCCCAGATTAAAATTTCGTCTTTACTATCTACTACTATTTTGGAGCATCACACTACCTGTGCCACACGACATTCTGAAGAAGCTTTAGCAGCCATGGGGTGACATGAATGTTGTAATCTTTGAAGCTTTATGGAGGGGGATCTGCCAAAAACCACATTTGGAAACCACAATATTGAACAGTGGCAGTAGGCATGGGTGCAAGGATTTGATGATAGATTTCAGGGGGCGAAGTGGTCTGAGAAGAGCCTTGTTCAGGTGCACTGAGTCGATGCAAATTCGCACAGTTCCATCTTTTTTTTTCTGCAACCATTGCGGACACCTACTCTGTGGTTTCATTTTCTAGTGTTATGATACTAACTACAGTCATTCGATGAAGCAGTGCTTCAACCCTTTCCCTCATGGCTATTGGAACCTGGGAGCAGGGAGCACATACTGCAGAATAAATTGTGCCATCGAGCCTGATGTGATTAATGACTGGCAATTTGCAGACAGCGTCGTGATCAAAGAGATCTTTGTATTCCTGTACCTCTAGGGCTTCCTTTCGTGGGGTGTGGATGATGTCAGGCCCGAGGCATGCGTATGAGTCCCATAGCAACTCTGTCTTGCAGTCCCACCTATGGTTTCCCTATTGCCCACATGCAGCTTTTGCCCCTGCAGAGAGTGCAACATTGGTGTGTCCTCTGTGTTAAATGCCCTTGCAGAGAGTGTAACACTTATGTGCCCTCTGTGTTAATTTCCCCTGCAGAGAGTGTAACATTGGTGTGTCCTCTGTGTTAAATGCCCTTGCAGAGAGTGTAACATTGGTGTGTCCTCTGTGTTAATTGCCCGTGCAGAGAGTGTAACATTGCTGTGCCCTCTGTGTTAATTGTCTCATCCCCAGAGGCCACACGATTGACTCTTTCATCTGAATTCACAGGGATAGTGTGGTCAACTGCATGCAACATGCGTTTGGACATCACATTGCACTTGGCACCACTGTCCATTTTTACCTTCAGTTGTCCCTGTCCATTTTTCAGGTGCAGTGTTTATCCCTGTTGAGTGGGTAGATCGACTAGGTCACAATGAAAAAGTGTCGTTCAAAGTACTGTATGGTTGCATATTCAATAAGTTGTATCTGGCTGTCTTTGTCAATACTGACTGGGGGCTTTATAGCACTAGCTCTGGCCTGTGCTGGTGTAGATCGCAGCATCTAGCAGCATGGTTAAGTTTGCATAGTCTTGTGAATGAATAGCATTTACTATGGTGAGAGTGTTGTCCATTGCAGTTGCCATAGTGAGTTTTCTGATTAGCACATACATCCAATTCTTTTTTTAACTCCTTAGAGCAGAAGTCTTTTCTGACTGGTCATGTAGCATACAAATGCTAATCGTTAGTAGCTGCTTGCAGAAGAAGCACTTTCTACGTCACAAACGGGGCAATTCCTTAAAAAAAAACACACTTCTTCGCCAGTGTTATCAAATTGAAGATGTAAGCTTGGACAGAGGCTTTTGACACACCTCTGGCACCATGTTAAAAGTCTATAAACTAGATAACAGACCTGTAGAAGTTCACACACTCCAACCGCTTTATACCCTGTTCGGTGGTCAAAACTGAGGTTGTGACCTCTCCCTGTCATACATCTTGTAATCTGTTCTTTCAAGTGACAGCACCACAACTTTACAGCCTCCTTGCTTGCACGCCCATCTACAATGTTCGAAGTTGTGGGTATGAATCTGGAGTGGGACTGTGATTGTCTGTACAATGCGGGTTACATTGGTGCCATGACCTGGGTGGGAGTGAGGTTTAGGGGGTTGAGTGTAATGGTAGCCAGTGGGTACAGTGCTGTGCTGTGAGTAGTCCAGTGAATGTGAACTGCAACCTAGGCTTTCCCAGAATGACAAACCTAATAAGCTGATTCTGGTTGGAGGAATAAGACTTGTTGGACCTTTCTACAGTCTTCACATTAGTTTTCAGCCGCCACATCCACAAACTATAGTCACCCATTTTTCATGGCGTGAAAAATATCTTGTTAAATTCGATTAATTATTGCTCTCTGTCTTTATGTGGTGGTCATATCATAGACCTGTTTACTGGTGGCAACAGTTGCTAAGGAAAGAAAAGTCATGCTTTAACCAATGTGCCATAAGAGTTTGATCAAATTGTTGAAGATGGTACAGATACATGGTGGAAAAATTGTGGAAAACATGGAATTAATTTAAGCCATTTCTATAAACCTGACCGTGTTGAAAACTCCGGAATTGACGCACAGCACACGCCACCAATGGGCGTTGCCCTGTTAAAAAGAGGCTAGAAGCATGTCTTGACGCGCGTCAGCCACTGCCAGCGGGTAATTGGCCTTTATACTGCGTACCTACCGAGAAGGGAAGGGTGAGAGAATCCCTGTTACTGCCCACTGAGGAGCTAATCAGCTTCCATTGGTGAAGCTAATGGTAGCTTCAATTACATCTGTCACATTTCACATTTTCAAGCAGTTACATGGTTTGATGTATGACCAGCTGTGTGAGTTTGAGTGTGATGTGTGTGTGTGTGGGTTTGTGTGTGTGTGCGTGTGCATCTGCGTGGGATGTGTATGTGTGTGCGTGTGCGTGGGATGTGTGTGTGTGTGCGTTTGTTTGTGTCTGTGGTTTTTGTGGCTTGTTCTTGGGCTCTTGCTTTACTTTGCATCAGTGTTTGCATTTTCCATGCACACTTGTAGAACATGTCTTGCAAAGATTGTGTGTTTGTGTCTGTGCATGTGTGTGGGGGGGGGGGAATATACACTATCACATACTCCAAACCAACACAAAAACACATACATAAATGGACACACCAACACACACATGGCACACATTTCCAGATGGACTCCCCAACATGCAACAACAACAGCTACATGCAGAAAGACCAGATGAGAGCCCTCATACAGAGACAGATTAGTTTAGTTTGTAAACGGAATGTGCAAGGATGCTTTCTGGTGGCTTAAGAATCTATTGTACAGTCATCGTCCTACATTCTAAATAATTAGGCGATACTATGACTTACTACTACTGTACATGACTCACTCACTCAAACACACACACATTTTCTCTGTCTCTCTGTCTCTCTCTCTCTCTCTCTCTCTCTCTCTCTCTCTCTGCAACACACAAACATACACATATTTTCCCTCTCTCTCCAACACACACACACACACACACACACACACACACACACACACACATTTTCTCTCTCTCTCTCTCTCTCTCTGCAACACACAAACATACACATATTTGCCCTCTCTCTCTCCGACACACACACACACACACACACACACACACACACAGACAGATGTGTGAAGAATGTAAGGGTGTGTTCTTTTCCAGGTAGTGGTGGGTGGAGGTGAGGTAGAGTTGGCATGTGTTATTCTTGAGAATAGAACCAACCTGCAACAGCATGAATTAACTCGCCACAGGCCTCAAATACGCACTAAACAAATCCCCCTCACGAAGAGGCACACACACACACACACACACACACACACACACACACACACACACACACACACACACACACACACACACACACACACACACACACACACACACACACACACACACACACACACACACACACACACACACACGCGCGCGCGCACACACACACACACACACACACACACACACACACACAGGCCCTCTGCATTAAGCAAATAAAATAAATCTCAAAGCAAGTTACACCCACTACTGGAGCTGCCATAACTCATGCGTACACTAATCAATTTGGTCCTACTCCATCAGTATCTTATAGTATCTCTGGTGATACAGATTGTGCAAGAGAGCCTTGAAACGGCTTGAAACTGAGTGGTTTATGTTTCAGTTGGAACTAAAAGCAGCTGCTCATTTCTTTTTATTTGGTTTGGCACCAATAGCATCTACTGGTTTAGGGTGTGCACAGGTGCTGTGAAGAGACTTGCCAGCTGGTCAGTATTCTGTTATGTAGGACAACTGGACGTTCACATGGTGAGAAATGCATTGGCAGACAGGGGGCCGTTATGTAACACAGTGTGATTCTCTGACTTCAGATGCTGTTTATTGAATGTTTTGGAGGTGCCATATCCTACTGTCTGTTGCTCTAACCAGTTTGCTTACGATCTTCTGGAAAAGATACCACTCCACTGTGCGGACCGGTTCAGATGTGAGATAGTACTGTGCCTTAAGCCACTCTTGGTTCAGGGTGGAGGCCAAGTCGAAACCTTACACCATGCCCTACCGAGGATCATCTTCTGCTTCCGTGAAACATGCCTTCCTAGAAAAGCATGTGGTTACTGAGAGGAGAAGACAACAAGCTTCCAGAGACAGAGGCAGAATGAGATAACAATGTGTGTGTGTGTGTGTGCGTGTGTGTGTGTGTGTGTGTGTGTGTGTATGCATTTAAACATACATACTGTTTTTATAAAATATCAGATCATTACAAGACTTTAAGTGTACAAAAAGTGTATAATACTGTTAGTTTGTGAGGCCATTAGTATACCTAGAATACCTTCATTTAAATGACAATGCTACCTAAAGAACGCAACTCTGTTAGTATACTAAGAATGTGACACTGTTAGCATAGCAGAAGGACATGATACTGTTAGTACATCTAAAGCACATGAGAGTAGGACTACAGAGAACCATCAGCACAGAAATTAGACCATGTGATTCTACTAAACCACAGATGGCAGTGTCCTGACTTTTCATCCTCACACGCGCATACTGTATGTGGGGTTTCCCATCTCTATCTGTCTGTGGCGATTTGTTTTCTCCAGTTTTCACTGATCTCCTTTGCCTCACTCTCAATGGTTCTCCTCCATGTCTCCTTCACTCTGCACTTTTCCCTTTTCTCTCTATATGCTGTCCGTCTCAGGGCTATTCAGGCTACGCTGTTTTTTCCCTTCCTGATGACGCACCCCAACCATTTCCACCTCATTTGTTTGATCTGGGTTGTGAAGCACAATTCTGCTTCAAATAGCATCACAGCCACGATACTGCCTTCCTGATCTGGCCTTCACCACTCCACTTCCTGGGTTGAAGCTGCTGATTCGGCAGGCTTCACCTTTTTCTCATCTATCTGCGGCTAATTCTGCTTCCATCGCAAGGATGGAATTCCCTTCTGACTTGTCTCAGGCTCTTCTTTACTTGTTTGTTGACCTCAGAGTACTCTAGTAGAATAATTTTTCTTTCTTTCAGATTTTAGATTCATCTTCTCCTTCAGCCTCCTTCCCTCTTTCTACCAGCTGCCATGATCCTCAAGAGGTCCAGATCTGGTCTTTTCTTGTAATCGTTCATGACAGTGTGCTTTTAAGCTTTTAAACTGGCCGGGTGAAGAATGACAGTGCATCAACAGAGAATAAACAAGGATTATCTGACATGTCCACAAATTTTACCAAATGAACTTGTAACAGGAGCATATGGGGGGAACCCCACAGCCCTGTGTAAGTAGCCAACTACGCCACTCTGGGAATTACACCCAGAGAATATCTAATCTAAATGTTCTTAGACACCTCAGCCCTCGAGAACAGGTTCGATACACACAGCACACAAGAGTCGTGAGTTCCAGAATATATTTATTTTAAAGAATAGCAATTACGATGTAGATGTGGGGAGATGGACCTAGACAAACTGAGAGGTTAGTCAGGGTAGAAAAGTATTTATTTAATCAGTAATAAAAAGGCTCAAACAGTCATGACTAGGGCTGGCAAACACACTAGGTAAGGGAACTATAACAGGCAGAGACTTACCTTAGAGGGGCGGCGGGCTAACTGGGAAGTGTGCTCAGGATTCACACCACCCTGGTGAAGGCAAACACGGCACAGCACAGCACACGGAAAGTGACCAAAGTGACACAGCAACCACACAGCAACCAATGATCACACGTGAGCATGCAATAACGGGACTCCACCACAAGGTGACTAGCCCCCCCTCCAGGATAGCACAATGCCTGCTCAGACACACAAAAGGGGATAAAAGAAACTATTAAGCACCAGTCGATCCCAGTTAAGACAACACATAAACACAAACACTAAAGGGCAGCATAGTCTCCCCTCTCACAGGATACCTGCACTACCCATAAACAATACACATGCAGACAATACAAAACAAAACACAAGAATAAACTATGCTTTACGCCACTATGCCCATACACGGACATAAAACACGAAAATAACAAAACGAAAGCAACAGAATAACAAGTGAAGCACGCCAAAACAAACCAATTAAACTAGGTGAGACGAGACAAAAGCAAGCACGTGAACAAATGACAGACACGCCGTTTAGGTTACACGGCAGAGTATAGGGAAAGGCTGACGCCAAATCCCCAAACAAACTCGGGAAAACCAAATCAAAAGAAAGACAAGACAAGACAGCAGCTCGTGGCTCCAGCCCTCCACCAGGCTGGGTTGCGTCTGCAAAACACATATCGTAATTAAAAACCAACGGAGGTAAAATTAAGCCAATAGGGAGATATAAATAATACCCACGTTACTCGAGGACACTGGCTGCCGCGGGAACGTGCGTCCTCACTAAACAGACGACACTGACTATAAATATAATTATAAAAATACAAAGACCAGGTCTGCTAACACATTAAAGAACAGAGCATACCTGGACCTAGTGGGCCACCGTTCTCGAGGTCAGCGAAGGAGGAGAGGATCACAACACCAGGCTACAATGAAGGACGGAGTTAGTCCACAGTGTGATTAAAATTAAATGCTTAGTGGCAATGAAAACCTACCACGGGAGAAATAGGACACCACTCTGCACAGGATGTAGCAATTCGCCATCTACAATTAGTGCAAACTTCTAGGCTTTTATAGCCACACCCAAGCAATGGCCACTTATTGAACAGGTGTGCTAAATGAGTGCAGTGACGTGAGAGTGCAGGTGAATTCATCTCACTACAATCCATCCCTAGGCTTTGCATCGTCGCCCCGACGATGGACTAATAATACTGGGAGTCTATACTAACTCCAGGGTCTAAAAATGGCTGTAATAGCTTGAGAAGTAGGCCTGAGAGGGTCTACAGCACCCAATGCAGCCTCCCCCATCGATCTCGGAAGGTGGTGCAGGTTGGAGTGTTGCCCTGCCGAGGTCCTGGACGTTCTTCGTACCGCCACCCCACTGGTGCTGGGCTGCTCAGGTGACCGCAAAGGAGGAACAGTTAATGACGACCCTCTTGGGGGACTTGTATTCACTTCCAGAGCTGGTAGTGCTTCTTCCTGAAGATTTCGGGTCGAAAGCTGTTGGCCTGAAGGGATAGATGACGCTGCAGGAAAGGACGGTGGTGACTGGAGCGGAGCAGGGTCAGCAGCAGAGGCGGGTACCGGTTGATGCAGGGCAGATGAAGCATCAGGCATCAGGAGCCAGAGCTCATCTTCCAGCAGATCCTCCTCCTGGGGAACCACACTTCTTTCAGCAGCAGGAGTGGGGAACCGATCTTGGGCCTCAGGACCCAGACGCGGCTTTATCATAGTGCGGTGGACGTGCTTTACTTTCTCTAGGGCCTCCACTGGTGCGATGGTATATACCACACCCCCTGGCTTCGGGACCGTCAACACCCGATGGAGTTCCGACTTCCACAGGTCCTGGATCTTTTGACGGCCCCGAATCCCATGGTCACGGACGTAAACCAGCTGACCCTCTTGTAGGGGTGCGATCTTCACCCGACGGTTGTTATGCTCTTGGCGCCGATCTGCAGCTGTGGCCAGGCGTTCTTTGGCCCCTTCAAAAGCAAGGTGAAGTCTCGTTTGATGCTCCAGGATCCAGTCCGACACGGTACCAGAAGCCGGCTCGTGAACCCTGCCCAACAAGAAATCAACAGGTAATCGGGGGTCTTGTCCAAACAAAAGAAAATATGGTGACTCACCCGTGGATTGATGTGGTGTGGTGTTACAGCAGAACACCACCTGCGGAAGGCAAGACGTCCAATCCCTTTTCCGCGAGGTGGGGAGTGCACGCAGGAGGTTGTGCAGAGTCCTGTTAAAGCGCTCACATTGGCCGTTACCGGCCGGATGGTAAGGGGTGGTGCGTGACTTTGTGATCCCATATATTGAGCAAAGTTGTTGGATAAGGATGCTCTCAAAGTTACGTCCCTGGTCCGAGTGGATACGGCCAGGAACGCCAAACTTGTAGAACCACTCTGCTACCAGTACTTGGGCTACGGTTGAAGCACGCTGGTCCCTGGTGGGAACGGCCAGAGTATATTTACTAAAGACATCGGTCATCACCAGTACGTTTTCTACCCCATTACGGGATGGCTCCAATAAGGTGAAGTCTATGGCCAAGATTTCATTAGGCCGTGAGGCCAGCAAATGCCCCATGAAGCTGTGAGCCACTGGCTGAGTGACCTTACTCACTTGGCAACGCTCACACTCTTGGCACCAGTGTTTAATGTCTGAAAACATGCCGGGCCAATAGCACCGCTGCCTCACCAGCTGACTGGTCCTCTCCACGCCCTGATGGCCATGGTCTTGATGCAGCTGGGTCAAGACTGTTGACTTCAGCTGCGTGGGTAGGATCAACTGGAGGACCTCCTCTCCACCATCAGGACGGAATGTCTGACGGTACAACACCCCATCCTTGTCAACCAGGCGATCCCACTGGCGTAGCAACGATAGGGCAGGAGGGGATAGACGGTGGCGTTCAGCTGTAGAAGGGCGCTCCTTCCTCCGCCAGAACGCTAGGACAGCCCGGATATCAGGGTCAGAGTCTTGCAGTAGCTGTAATTCAGAGGGAGAATGCTGAGGAAGAGCAGCAATAGACAGTTGGGAAGCTGGTGCAGAACAGCCGACCACTGTGGGTGGTTGCAATGACACTGGCACAAGTGTTCCATTAGATGCTATAACGGGGGGACTTTGAGCTACGTACTGTCGTGACAGGGCATCTGCGTTGCCATTGCTCTTACCAGACCTGTACTTCAGTTCATAGTCAAAGATGGCCAGCTGTGCCGCCCACCGTTGTTCAGTGGCCCCCAACTTAGCTGTGGAGAGATAGCTTAGTGGGTTATTGTCTGTGAATATAATACATTTCTGACCCAGCAGGTACTCACGGAATTTCTCGGTTAGGGCCCACTTCAGCGCAAGAAGCTCCAACTTCATGGAGCTGTAGTTGGACATATTGCGTTCCGGAGGTCTCAAACCGCGACTGGCATATGCAATTGGTCGAACTTGTCCACTCTGCTCTTGGGAGAGAACAGCCCCCAGGCCACTATGGCTGGCATCAATCTCTAGAATGAACGGCAAGGAAAAGTCAGCATAGGCAAGTACAGGGGCCCCTACAAGCTTACCCTTTAACCCCTCAAAGCTGTCCTCACACTGCTGCGTCCAAGCAGATGCCAACGTGCGGCTAGAGGCCTTGCGTGACTTGGTTCCAGCCAGCTCTGCCACCAACTTATGTAGAGGGGCAGCAAACTTGGAAAAACCCTCAACAAAGCGGCGATAATAACTGGCAAAGCCCAAAAAAGAGCGCAGTTCAGAGATGTGGGAGGGCCGACGCCAGTTAGCCACCACGTCAACCTTTTTAGGGTCAGTAGAAACACCTTGACTAGAGATAACGTGACCTAAATAGCTTACTTCCGTCTGGAAAAAGGCACACTTCTCCAATTTGGCCTTTAAATTCTCTTGCTGCAGACGGCTTAGCACCAACTCCAACCGCTCCAGATGCTGGGTGACAGAGGAAGAAAACACCACCACATCATCCAGATACAGCAGCAAAGACTGACAATGCTGGTTGCCAAACATTCTCTGCATTAGCCTCTGGAATGTACTAGGCGCGTTGCACAGTCCGAATGGCATGCGGTTCCATTCGAAGAGGCCAAATGGAGTACAGAAGGCCGTTTTGGCCTTATCAGTCTCTGCTACAGGTACCTGGTTGTAACCACTGGCGAGATCAAGGGTAGAAAACCACTGTGCTCCAGAAAGGGCATCCAGGGATTCCTCGATCCGAGGTAGGGGGAATGCATCCTTTCGGGTCTTAGTATTGAGCTGGCGGTAATCCACACACAGGCGGGGGCTGCCATCCTTCTTCTTGACGAGAACGATGGGGGATGCATAGGGGCTGCAACTCTCTCGGATGACCCGTGCCTCAAGCAACTGCTGGATATGGGCCTTCACTACCTCGTATTCAGAGGGGGGCAAGCGCCTATAGCGCTGCCGGACAGGAACCTCATCTAAAAGTGGGATCTCGTGAGAGATGAGGCGGGTGCAACCCAAATCACTGTCATGAGCAGCAAAAACTGAATGATACTTCTGTAAGACTGATCTCACCTGGTGCTGATCCTGATCTGACAAAGAGGACAAGTCAAGAGCATCTAGCTTAGACTGAATGGGGTCACAGGCTACCTTATCAGAGACGCAGGCCTGTGTGGCCCTGACTTCGGCTACTCCTGTAGGCAAACTGATTATATATACCTCACTCAAGCTACCCAGGATAGTACGAGGATAAAGTAGCACATCCTGTTCCCCTACATTGACTACAGGGATATAAGCAGTGCCACGGGTGACCTGAACCAGTGCTGGAGACGCAAGAAGGCCCTCAGGCAGCCCTGAAGCTGGAGGCTCAAAAAGTGCTGATCCGCTAACAGAAACATGTGAACAGGTGGTAGCTACAAGCTTAAGTACCCCCCCAGGAACACGATGAGCCCTGCCCCCCCGTACTCGTACAGTCCTAGCAGTCTCAGCTGAGGAAATTACACTAGCTTCCTGACAGTGCTGCAAAGCTTCCAAAACTGGGCCAGGGGCCTGTGCTACGGCAGGAGAGTCAAACAGGGAGGAGCCATACTGTCCAAACAGTTCACGATAGCACTTACTTATAATATTCATGCCTAAAATACCTGGGACCTGAGAGAATGAAGCCCCGGGAAGGTCCTTGACAACCAACACCCCACAACCCGGTATATCTTTACCACAGAGTCTAACGTCAAGTTCCAGGTACCCAAGGTAAGGGATGGCTAAGCCATTTGCGGCCCGAAGTTGCAACCACTGACATGACCTAAGACGATCATGGCCCCATGGTTCAAAATGCTGCCTAAAGCAACTCTCTGTAATAGTTGACACCATGGACCCAGTATCTAACAGACAGGACACCCCAACCCCCCCCATGAGAACACTTATATTTGGGCAAGAGGACATTAGCTGTGACACTGGTCCTACCTTACCTTTGGAGACTCCTGAGCCAGTAGGGACCCCACCAGAGCTGTGGCTCAACAGCGCGGTGGGTGACAGTTTTCCGGGGCCTGATGAGACTGAGTGGACCTCTGGACTGGAAGAGAATGGGCAGAAAGGGAGGTGGACCTAGGACGAAAAGAGACTCTCTGCCCTTCACAGTCTCGGGCAAAGTGACCTGGCTGCTGACACCTTCTACAAATTGGGGGACTAGAAAAGACCTGGCTTGGTGGCCTAGAGCCTTGAAGGAGAGTTACAGTATGAGTGAGTAGATTGAGCTGCTCTTGTTGGCTCTTCAACATCTCCTTTAATTCTACAAGGTCAGGGTTGCTGACCCTACTAGGCACAGAGCTAGACTCGCCTTGAACACCATACAAGGTACCATATGTAGAGGAGACTGACTGGCTTCGGCCTCTCATACCCTCACGTTCCCACCTAATAGCCTCCCGCCGAACATCAAGTAGTGTTAGGGTGGATTGGCGACGAGCCAACTGTTTCAGCTCTCTGCGGAGAGAGACATCAATGACATACTCAATAAATTGATCTCTTAACATCACCTCTGCATTGGGAACAGCATTGGGTGCAACTTGTCTGATCTTCCCCATCAAATTCATCAACGCCAGAGAGAACTCCATCAATGACTCCCCCTCCTGTTGCTTTCTGGAAAAGAAAGCTTCCTGCAGTGACACATGGGATTGAGCACAGCCGTACAGTTCTCGTAGAATATCTAATATTTTGTCTGGATCCCCCCTTTCATCATTAGAACGGTATTTTATCTCCTCCCTTGCTTCCCCTTCCAAGTGGTCAAATAAAAGGAAAGCTTTATCAGTTGGGGAAAGGTGACGGGCCCTGATAGAGGCCTGCACCTCTTCTTCCCACTCCTCAAAGCCTATACCAGACCTGCCTCTAAACATAGGACATTTCCTATCCCTTGGAAAGAAAACAAGCCTTTCAGCTGGGGCAACATTAACAGATGAAGACCCAGATGAACCAGGAGCCTCAGCACGTTCTTGTTGCAAGCGTTCATTATCAGCCCTCAGTCGTGTAACCAACTCAGTAAGGTCCTGTACCTCCTGTTCCATATTAACTACAACCCACCCCCAAACTTAAAGGAGGAGAAACCAGTTATAAAAGAAAAGAAAACAGCTAGTTCCTGACGGCCGTCCTCAATTCCAATTGTGTCGATGGCTGCTGTCTTGTCTTATCAATATAAACACAATTATCACAAGAAAGCAAACAATAAACAGTATTCACTCACAAACTGGATCGACTGGTACTGAAAATGATCTGGAAAACACGACTCAGTGCTTTGAAAGTGTGTCCTGCCGACCTACGCCAGATTGTAACAGGAGCATATGGGGGGAACCCCACAGCCCTGTGTAAGTAGCCAACTACGCCACTCTGGGAATTACACCCAGAGAATATCTAATCTAAATGTTCTTAGACACCTCAGCCCTCGAGAACAGGTTCGATACACACAGCACACAAGAGTCGTGAGTTCCAGAATATATTTATTTTAAAGAATAGCAATTACGATGTAGATGTGGGGAGATGGACCTAGACAAACTGAGAGGTTAGTCAGGGTAGAAAAGTATTTATTTAATCAGTAATAAAAAGGCTCAAACAGTCATGACTAGGGCTGGCAAACACACTAGGTAAGGGAACTATAACAGGCAGAGACTTACCTTAGAGGGGCGGCGGGCTAACTGGGAAGTGTGCTCAGGATTCACACCACCCTGGTGAAGGCAAACACGGCACAGCACAGCACACGGAAAGTGACCAAAGTGACACAGCAACCACACAGCAACCAATGATCACACGTGAGCATGCAATAACGGGACTCCACCACAAGGTGACTAGCCCCCCCTCCAGGATAGCACAATGCCTGCTCAGACACACAAAAGGGGATAAAAGAAACTATTAAGCACCAGTCGATCCCAGTTAAGACAACACATAAACACAAACACTAAAGGGCAGCATAGTCTCCCCTCTCACAGGATACCTGCACTACCCATAAACAATACACATGCAGACAATACAAAACAAAACACAAGAATAAACTATGCTTTACGCCACTATGCCCATACACGGACATAAAACACGAAAATAACAAAACGAAAGCAACAGAATAACAAGTGAAGCACGCCAAAACAAACCAATTAAACTAGGTGAGACGAGACAAAAGCAAGCACGTGAACAAATGACAGACACGCCGTTTAGGTTACACGGCAGAGTATAGGGAAAGGCTGACGCCAAATCCCCAAACAAACTCGGGAAAACCAAATCAAAAGAAAGACAAGACAAGACAGCAGCTCGTGGCTCCAGCCCTCCACCAGGCTGGGTTGCGTCTGCAAAACACATATCGTAATTAAAAACCAACGGAGGTAAAATTAAGCCAATAGGGAGATATAAATAATACCCACGTTACTCGAGGACACTGGCTGCCGCGGGAACGTGCGTCCTCACTAAACAGACGACACTGACTATAAATATAATTATAAAAATACAAAGACCAGGTCTGCTAACACATTAAAGAACAGAGCATACCTGGACCTAGTGGGCCACCGTTCTCGAGGTCAGCGAAGGAGGAGAGGATCACAACACCAGGCTACAATGAAGGACGGAGTTAGTCCACAGTGTGATTAAAATTAAATGCTTAGTGGCAATGAAAACCTACCACGGGAGAAATAGGACACCACTCTGCACAGGATGTAGCAATTCGCCATCTACAATTAGTGCAAACTTCTAGGCTTTTATAGCCACACCCAAGCAATGGCCACTTATTGAACAGGTGTGCTAAATGAGTGCAGTGACGTGAGAGTGCAGGTGAATTCATCTCACTACAAACTGGCAAAAAAACTATAAAATAATATGATTGGTGCAAAACTTTGTTGGGTCGGTAAAGGATATCCTCAAGTCTCTGAAACAGCCGTAGGCATGAGGCCAAGTGGTGCAGGTTCTCACACTTGTGAGGATATCCTTTACCAACCCCAAAAACTCAAGTGTGATATTACTTTTATACATACAGTATATATTTTATTTTTTAACAGTTGTTCTACCGACTAATTGAGTTTGAAGACACCAGATTGTGTTTTTCTTTTCGTAAGTTTCTATTTTGGTTATTCATTCTCTGCCCAGAAAAATAGCAAGTTGAGTGAGGGAAGCTATTTGCGCACATTCATTTGTACACTCACATGTGTTCGCGTTATAGGTGAATTTGTACATTCCTCCTACTCCACTTCCTTCCTTTCCTCACTTCATGTCAAATGTAACCGTACAAAAATTGTTGCTTGCCATTCTGCTCTCTTGTTTTGAGTGGAATATTTTGAGTGGAATGTTCACATCAACGGTTAAAATATATAAAACACGGAGTGATTACTAGCAGGGAAGAGTCCGAGTGAGGTTGTTCCAGGATATCCTCACTCACTCCGAATCTACCTTTTGTATAAGCAGCATTAACTAGTCCCACGTAACTGCGTCACAGGTATGACCAGGAGAGGGTGGCTTCACCTGTGTCATATAATGGAATCCCCCCCAGAGAAAGACACTTTGTTGCTCATTATTTTGTGCATGCAATCAAGTCAAAAATCGGATTGTGTATATAAGCTGCTATGGAAGCAATGCTTGTGAATATCGCATAGTGTAAAGCGCCGATTAGGGCTCATCTACTGTTTGGTAATCTGCCTGGTGAGTCATGCGACTGACCCACTGCTCATGGTGACAGCTGAAGAGAGTAGGAACCCCCCTTGGACAAATGATGACCCTTATGCTAGGGTCTGCATAGGGCTGGTGCGACAGCATATCTGTGTGCCTTCTGCATCTAACGCATAGCACAGGCAGGCTGGCCAGTGGAAATGATGCCATATGGAGGGAGTACTCGTCCAACTCTACTCCTAGACGGAGAGAATGGCCCACTGTGGATATGAAATCTGGGTGACAGAAAAATCCAATATAATTATGATTTTTGTTGACAACGGCAGTGCCATTATTTAATTTCTCATGTTGATTCATGTTGTTGTGCTTCCTGTCTGATCAATTTAGCTGTAGAGCGTCTGTGGGAAGCAGAAAGCATAATCGTGTTTTGTAATGTGTGCTTAAGTGTAGATATTAAACTAAATAACTTCCAAATTGAAGTGGCACCTACCTGATAGCAACAGGGCAAGACCAAGCTGCAGGTCTTAGTGGCATCATCTACAAGGTCATCTGCTCTCTTTAGATACTGTTAATGTTTGTGTATTGAAACATAAAATACCATAGCTTTTCTATGAATTATCATCTTCAAATTCTGAAATGCAATAATGCAGTGCAGTGAACAAAAAATCACAGTGTTTTTCTGTAGACAGGCCTGAATGGTGTCTCATGGGTCAACAATCAGCAGCTTTTGAGTTTGAACCAACTAAGATATGTGCAGTCTATCAGAGCATGACTCTATTGGATCTGGAAATGTAGTACAAATGATAAAGTTCAACAGGTTATTTCACTTAAGGTTCTGGAAAGCACCAATGTGGCTGCACACATGGCTTACGTCTAATGTATATATCATCAGGTAAGGCTGATGCTACTGCCCTGGTGGAATTCCCATGTTTATATTTATAAATAATATCTTATATATGTATCCTTATCTTCCCACGATTTATATGGCACATAATCGGAACATGACAAAGAGTCCTATGTTCCCTGGTTCTCCATATGTTGCTCTCCGAGGGGAAAATGTTCCCAGGGTCCTACATTCCCTAGCTCTATGTAGCACATAATGGGAACCTGAAAAATTAGTTCCCCTACTCTGTATTGGTTTAATAATACATTGTTTGCTATTGCTGTGTTTATAAAGCTGTTTTGAAAACTTGTTCCAATAAAAAGTGTAATATTTATGAAATAGTTTTACTTGAAATGGGTCAAATTGGACCGAACATAATAGGAGGGTTGATGTGTGTTAAAGCAGCAATACAGAGTTCTGTTACAAAACTAGTACGCTTACGACCTAAAAGGCATGCAAAAACCTTGCAAACACGACCAACAGACCAGCTGACACAGATAGAAGCTTGCCAAAACACTAACTGGTGTCTATTAGTCTGTCAGCTGGCAATATCACGCGTGTGAAAGCTTTTCTTCCATTTTTGCAGGGTGTACCAGCCCTTAACACAGAACTACATAGGGCATATCCTGGATGGCTAGTGGGGAAGGCACAGGTGTTTTTGATCTGTCCTTCACATGACCATATACTATCAAAACAAATTTGAGGATGGTACCAAAACTAGTTGCCTATAAAAACATACCTCAAAAAGTGTAAAATTGTTGGAAAGTGCTACTTTGACAGAATATAGAACTGGGGAGGACAGGATCCTGGAGACATTGATACGCTCCTGGAATTGGTTGCGTGTGGTTCTGGCTATCATACAATAGACTAAGCCAGATAGTTTCTTACCTGGTTTAGCATAAACAGGTAGCTAAGCAACAACCCATTGTTGAAAAAAATGACCACAATTTTTTAACTTTAAGATCCAGGCGCTGCTGTTCTTTTTCTACTTGCGCCTCACACAAATAAACTCAAGAAGCGTCATCATTGTCAAGCTTTCCCTTTACCCTAGAGGTAAAAAAAAAAGCGTATCAGCGTATTGAACGCCATCTCAGAAGAGAAGTTGTCCTTTGCTGTACAGAACACATGCATCCCATGTTAGAAACTACTCAATGGCTTTATTTAACAAATAAATACACAATGCTCATTACAATCAAGGACAGTTACCAAGACAACCAAGCTCCTCAAGCATCCATGGTGCTTATTGTGGATGGGTCACGGACCTGTCCCTCAGCTGCACATGTAAACACATATCCCTCCATCTCTGACCCAGCACACCCAAACCTTCTAGTTCTAGCAAAGAAAAGTTCACAGTTACACTGGTTTCTGCTTTACACTGGGCCAGAAGGCAGCAGCCAACTGCCTTAGCATGACTCTGTCTCAATCAAAAATCAGCATGTATGTACATCGTCTGGGTCCAGCCCAGTGTTTTCATGTGTAGCCGTTTTCACCTCCTCTCGCTTCTCACATAGCTCCCACCAGTGGGAATTGGGCACATCACACATGTTCAGTCCTCATGTGCAGCTATATATCTGCAGCCACATGTCGCATATGGAGTTTCCAATTGCCTTGATGCATCAGTCAGTTTAAGACAATGTATCCAGTGGCTGGTATGTGTCGGCGTGCTGCAGGTGTGGTGTTCAGGTGCATAACTGCATCAACATGTTGTAGGCGTAGTGCATGCGTTCTCGCAGGTGAGCGGAGCAGCCGTTGTTGATTAACGCGCTGAGGCGCACGGTGGTGGATACGCGCTCCTCGTTGATGTAGCTCAGCAAGTACTCCTGGCCTTCGCAGCACAGAATGATCTTGGTGTGGTCGTGGTAGAAGTTCACCTGTCAAGGCAAAGACCGGGATGAGACACCAGAAAGGAGGGAACCAGCGGGTGGTGATGCAGACAACTAGTCTACGTTTTTATAGTAATGGAGGTGAATGTGTTTATAGTGATGGAGCTGACTGGGTTGCTATTGCTGAAGTTGATTTGATGTTTAGAGTGAAGGAGTTGTCTTTATTGATAGTGATGGATCTTATTGTTTGTATATAGTGACGAGCTATATTGCCTCCCTTAAAACGTTACAATAATCCACAAACAAATATTAGACTGATGGTTCAGCTCAAGTGTGTGTGTGTGTGTGTGTGTGTGTGTGAGTTACCTGAAAGGTGCCATTGTTGAACAGCATCATAAGGGCCCGATCGGACTTCAGCCACTGAAGCAGATAGAGGCAGGGCTTACTGACATCTTTGACCTTTGACAGATTTCCACCCTTGAGGAAAAGACAGTTTTTTTATGAGCCACATGCCTTACTTATAAAGGAGAAGTTACACAGACAGAGAACTGAAAGCTGTCAGCACTGTTCCACTCACATCCATGAGGTTCTCCTCCATGTAGTGAGCAAAGTATTCCAAGATGGTGACCTGGCCCAGAAAGGGCTCCTTGGCCTCCTTGCTGGAAAGCACACAACAGCTGCCCAGCTCAGCAGAGTAGTGCACCGTTCTGTACACAACAACAAAAACATCAGGCACAAACTACCAACAGAAAAACTATTTAAAACATATAAACCAGGAACAACAAACTGGCATTGAGTTCTGTGTGACATAATGTTTTCCACAGTGGTGTTGTCTAGTGATGATGGTCAGATTGTGGATGTTAGTATAAGTATGTGAACCATGAGAGATGATGTTGTTCCGTGATGTTGGTCAGATTGTCATTGATGTTACTGTAAGTATGTGAACTTTAAGAGATGATGTTGTTCAGAGATGTTGGTCAGATTGTCATTAATGTTACTGTAAGAATGTGAACTTTGAGAGATGATGTTGTTCAGAGATGTTGGTCAGATCGTTGATGATGTAACTGTAAGTATGTGAACTATGAGAGATGTTGACGTACTTCCTGTCTGGAAGAAGGCTCATGTGAGTGCCATTGTTGAAGAGCACACCAACAGCATGGTCAGACAGCTGGTAGCCAAAGCCATACTTGTTGGAGTAATCCACCCACTTCGTGACCCAAAGGAAAGTGCTGCCCACTTTTTTCTTTGGGATGGACTCGGCTGAGGAGGAAACAGATATTTGAATGCTTTTATTTGGATTGACACGTAAGATCCAAATATTGTTTGTATTGCAAGCCAAAAATCAACTCAATACGAGACACATCATGAATAAAGGAAACAGCGACTTGAAAACAAGCCTAATTTTCACCGGAGAAGGGGTGGACATAGCTTTCAAAGTCACCCCTGTGAGTAGATTTACATGGATTAAAGTGTAAACAGGTAGGATCATGGAGGCGCCATTACACTATGTGTTTTCTACTGCTTTCAGGCAGACTCTTTCCGCATTAACAACTCCATCTTGGCACACAGACAGACAGAGACACACACACACACACACACACACACACACACACACACACACACACACACACACACACACACACACACACACACACACACACACACACACACACACACGCAGTACTAGGCTGTAAAATGTGTGTTTGCATGTGTGTGTGCGTACACACTCCTGACCTTCCGGCATGTTCTCCAGACATTCCCATAGGACTCGGGCCACACTGTCAACCACACTGGCCATGGTGCCATCCTCCACACCTGCCAACCAACACAACTGTTAGCACACACACTATTTACAACAATCACATCAGTTAACACACACTTTATAAAATGTCACTTAAGACACTCTTTACAACACACAGTTTCAACACACAACAATATGCAAGTGAGTATTTATCATTAATATACATTTTATAAAGTGTGTGTTAGCATGTATTCCAAACATTCAAGCTGAAATATCTGTTGAGATACATTTTAATAGTCAGACCAGCTAATGCACATTCAGTAAAACAAAAAAACATTAATAGCAATCACACCATTTAACACACATTTAATAACAAACCCATCCATAGCAATCACACCACACATTCAATAACAAACTCAGTCATATGATTGCAGAAGACAGATTAGAGGAGGACGGACAAGAGGAAAGGAGACAAGAGATAAGAGTGAGAGAAGGAGAGGAGAGGAGAGGAAAGAAGGAAATATAAGAGAATGAGAGTAAATACATACGGACATAATAAGAGGAGGAGACAGAAATGAAGAGAGAGATGGGAAGGAGTGGAGGACATGGAAAGAGAATAGGAGGAGAGAGGGAGAGGAGGAGAAGAAAGAAAGAGGGATGACAGAAGGGAGGAAAACTCCTCTTACTCTCACTGCTGCTGCAGCTGGTCCCCAGAGCTCCTCTAACGATCATGTGAATGGATTCTCTCACCTCATGAGGAGGGGGTGGAGTAGGAGGGGGGGCGAGGGGGGGCTGGGTGTCCTAGGAAAACAGAGTGTATATGAGTGTTTTTCTGTGTAAGGGTACTAATACACGATGTACAGTAAGTGTGTGTGTGTGTGTGTGTGTGTGTGTGTGTGTATGTGTGTGTATGTCTGTGTAAGAGAGAGAGAGACACACACACAGAGAAAGAGAGAGAGAAAAAAGAGAGACAGATAGAGCGTGTTTATTCCTGTGTGAGAGTACATGCATGCGTGCGTGTGAGTATGTCAGTGTTTGTACACATACATGATGTGTGTGTGTGTGTGTGTGTGTGTGTGTGTGTGTGTGTGTGTGTGTGTGTGAGAAAGAGAGAGAAAGAAAGAAAGAAAGAACAAAAGAAAGAAAGAAAGAGAGAGAGAGAGAGAGAGAGAGACTCACTCCAGTAGCAGTGTCCATGACTGGAGGAGTGCTGACAGTGATCCTCTTCAGGTCGTTCTGTAGCCTGTGGATATCCTCCTCTTTACTGAGCTCTTTAAGATTCAACACAGAACCGTTTCACACAGAAGCCTAAACACAGAACAGTCAAATAATGTATGTGTGTGTTTTGGGGTGTGAGTCTGACTGATCTTACTGAGTGTGTGGTATATTTTCTAGCTGGATCTTACAGACTGTGTGTGTGTGTGGCGGCCCAAGCACTATGCCTACAACATGAGAAGAGTTTCATGAAATAATGTTTCTGAGTGTATGTCTGTGTGTGTGTGACTGATGTAACTGAGTGTGTGGTATATTTTCTAGTGCATGCACTACACCTACAACATGAGAAGAGTCTGTGTGTGTGTGTGTGTGTGTGTGTGTGTGTGTGTGTGTGTGTGTGTGTTAGTGTGTGTGTGTGTTAGTGTGTGTGTGTGTGTGTTAGTGTGTGTCTGATCTTACTGAGTGTGTGTGTGTGTGTGTGTGTGTGTGTGTGTGTGTGTGTGTGTGTGTGTGACTGAGCTTACTGAGTGTGTGGTAGTATTTCTCCTTGTCTCTTTTCCCTCCAAAGAGAGCCGCTGCAGCCTTCCTGAAGAAGCTTTGGCGTGGATTGCGCTGGAAGTTTGGAGATGACAAACAGCAACTGACGGACAATCTCTCTGGTGTAAATCCCTGTTAACACACACACACACCCCACACACTCATTAGGCCACGAGTCGTCAGTCGTCTCATGGGATTGAGGTGCATAAGACACTAAAGAGGTAAGAGTGGTTACAGTTCTACACCACAACAGTGATATCACAGCATTAAAACAAAGCAATAATATCCCTACATTACACTCTTACAGTGATAATCCATTATCATAACACAGAACTAATACTTCAATATAACCCTGCGGATGCGACACCCCATACTACACTACAGGGATATCAAAGTATTATCCTATGAATACAGTGTGAACATACTATACACACACACCTGTGTGAAGAAGTCATGGCTGAGGATGCTGTCCAGCAGGGGTCGCTGTTGGGGGTTCTTGGCCAGCATGCCGCTGATGAGATCCTGGGCAGGGGTGGACAGGGTGCTGGGAAGGGTGTAGCGGGCCTCACGGATGCAGCGGTACGTCTCCTTCAGGTTAGTGGTCTCAAATGGGGGTCTGCCCAGCAACATGGTATACCTACGCAGCCAGACCGAGCGACAACTGTCAGGGCAGAACGCCAGGGCACCAGTGTGACATCAGAACATCAGCTATTCACACACCATCAGGACATGAGCAGTCCACGATTCTAATCCCATACACACTTTGTAAAATTCAGCTTATTGCTACTCGCAGTCCTCTAATCTGTCTGTCCTGTGTGTGCACTCAAGAAAAACTCTCGTGTTTGTACGCAGTCCAGGGAACATTGTTCACACAACATCAGAGCATCCGTTCAACCAGGGCTGGACTGGCAATCTGGCATACCGGGCATTTTCCCGGTGGGCCGAGGTGCAATATGGGCCGAAAGTCCCGAATTTTTATTTTTTACCCCATATAATGGTCTGACCGGCTGGCCCACGAAAGTAGTTCATGAGCTGCCCTATTGACACTGGGCTGGCCCAATCACATCCCCTGGGCTGACCCAACACCAACCCCTTTCGATTTGGGCCTGCCTACATAATGCATTAGGACGGTAAACAAATTCAGCGTGGCCCATGGAGATACGATACAACAACCTACGGTAAGCTTACTACTCATGAATTAAAACGTCTCTAAAATATTTTTGACTTAGGACCTATGTTCTATGGCCAAGTTCGTTTGCATTAAATACAAGACAAGTCTGTAGCTGTTGCTAGCCCTCAGCCTACTCTACTCTGAAACAGCCAGCCGTTAGCCTACACTCTATGTTGTGTGTTTGAGTGGTGGGCTAGCCCCTTAGCCTATTGGTGCGCGGTGCCATGTCAATGTTCCGAAAGCCCAGTATTCCCAAACCCTGGTATTCCGAAAATATGCCAATTTGTCCAGATAGTGAATTATGATAGCCCGTTATACGCTCCAGTTTGCCCCCCCCCCCCGCGAAGTTCAGGGGACTTGGTTCAAACGTTAGTGCCACCTCATCAAGCGCGTTTCCTACAGGAGGAAATAGACTCCCTTCTAGGAAAGGGAGCAATACAGTCTGTACCTCTCGTAGACGAGAACAGGGGGTTCTTCAGTCACTATTTTCTGGTTCCAAAAAAGGACGGAAAATATCGACCGATCTTAGACCTCCGTATTCTGAACAAAGCTTTAAAGTGTATGATGTATATTGTATTGTATTGAATTTAGATTAATTAAGACCACCACCTTAACACACAAACTCTTCTTGAACTCATAAAGTAGTAGGTTCAGTGACGTGCGGTGAGACAGCTGTCTTCTGTAGCTTCTGCGAGCCCATGAATCAATGTTTCGTTGGAATCATGATGTAACGTTGTTGTTGTAGCGGGAATACAGCAATGCTATTTTGTAATTGGCAGGGCATATGATTCTAGACTTCGCTAAGCACTGAAGCGACTGAAACGGTGAATTTTGATCACATTCAGCGAAGTTACCAGGTAAAACGGGAGAAAAATAGGGCGTCTGTAGGCCGTCCTGCCTAAAAGTAGGGCGTCCCATTTCTTCTTATTTTTTAGTAGACTATAGGGCAGACGCCCTGCTAGCTAAAAGCCTGGTTGGGGTAGACATTCGAGAGACCAAAAGGTGTGTTATCGAATTAAGTGGGCCGGTCTGGTTCAAAATGCCCGGGCCGATTTTTTGTCCCAGTCCAGCCCTGCGTTCAACACACGACATTTGAACATTAGGAGAGGTCACGTAGGCCATAATTCTCAGCTATAGTAGAGAATACTTTCAAACTCTCCCTCACACATTATCAAACTCTCTCTCTCTCTCTCTCATGCACCATATCAAACCTCTCTCACATACCATCAAACTCTCTCTCACGCACGGCCAAACGTCTCAAACTCACTATCAAACTGTCTTTCACGCACTATTAAACTCTCTCAGAGTGTGTGAGAGAGGGCTTGATAGTATGTTTGCTAAACACACGACAACAGAACCTTACGAGAGGCTGTGCAGGCCATAATTCTCAGCTAAACGACATGGCTGGGATAGATATAACAGTTACATTGAATTTTGCTAGCTAACTAAATCTAAGAAATACCTAACAAATACCTTATCTTTTCCTAAGCTTTGCAGACCTGCCCGAAAAAGTATGTCTGTGTTTGGTACCGTGGGTGGCTGTGCACTGGTGCAGATTGGCTTCCAGTGACAGTGAGTCCTTCCCAATTATACAGACTACGCACTTCATCGTCTACCGCACTGGGCTCAGGTTACCTCATTTCAGCGATGGCATTAGACCCCACAGTCATCTCTTGCTATGAATGTAAATAGCTGGACAACGGCTGAATAGCTGTTTCTTAATTTTCCTAATTCACCGCTTTGGTTAATCGTGCCAGCCATTTTGAATGAACCACTCTTTCTCAGACACTATTAAACTCTCTCACACACCATCAAACTCATACACATCGAAACTCTCTCTCATGCACTATCAAACACACACTAAACAGTGAGAGAGTTTGATAGCATGTGTAAAAGAGTTTGATAGTGAGTGAGTTTGATAATGAGTGAGATAGAGTTTGATAGTAAGTGAGTTTGATAGTGAGTGAGAGAGTTTTATAATTCTTGTAAAGTGTTTGATAGTGAATGAGAGTACGTTTTAAAGTGTGTAAGAGAGTTTGATAGTTTGATAGGCTTTACATTTGGTGAATGGTGACATTATCTGCCAATTAGGCCTACCCTACTACATTGGTCAATGGTCACCAAATTAAACACACTGCAATAAGCTGAGGTAACACAAATATGGAATACAAGCACTATGCTATTACTCCAGATGGAGGTGCAACAATGTTTTGGTAACATTTTTAGTATTGCAAAAACAGATATCTCCGTTAGATTCATAATACTAATCCCAATTTATCAAAACTGATATGGTGCCCAACACAAACAGGCACTCACAATGTCTGTGTCGAAATTGCTTGTTGTATTGCATGGAGTCATATCTCCAATTAGTCTATTTGTCATTTCCATAGACTTGTGTGCTAATGTATCTCTTAACTGGAGACACAGGCTAATATTACATACCTCTCATATGATGATGACAGAAGCTCATGGTAGTAGCCTACTTGTTTATGAAGGCGTAAGTCATGACCTAGCCTACATCCCTCTAGATTCTCTACTGATTGCTTTGCCATCCTGTCCCTTAGTTAATAGCCATTAGCAAACCCTTCAGAATCTCTTCAGAAGGGGTAAAGTGAACACGCAGCAGAGAGGCTGACGTGTAGCAATGGACGGCTTTGATTGGCTATAGCTCTGCAGCAGAAGAGAAAGGCGACACAAGGGCACACTTGCGAAAATATATCTTCTGGGGCACCCCTCTGGCATTTTGCGCTCGAGGCAACTGCCTATGTCGCCACAAGCCACAAGCCACCACTGCTCCTAACACACACTCATGCGTTTCTCCTGACACAGACTCTCGGCTTGTTGCCAACTCACATAACGCATCCGAGGGCCCAGACGTCAGATTCGCAGCCATGGCCCTGTTTGTTGAGAACCTCGGGGGGCAAGTAGTTGGGGGTTCCACAAATGGTTCTCCTGCGGCTCTCCACCGGTTCCAGCTTGGCAGCCAATCCAAAGTCCCCTAGTTTCAGCTCCATCAGCTCTGTGATGAAGAGGTTTCCTGTGTTTGTGTGGTAGTGTGTGTGTGTGGTGGTGGTGGTGTGTGTGTGTGGTGGTAGTGTGTGTATGGTAGTGTGTGCGTGTGTGTGTGGTGGTAGTGGTGGGGGTCCAAAAGGGGGGCAAAAGAGATATGTTCAGATGTGACAAATGACTGCAATCCAGATTAATACAGAAAGGCAACTCAAATTACAGTTGCCATTGTGCAATAGTAATTTACCCAGTTTCAGGTCTCGGTGTAAAATCTCCTGCTCATGCAGGTACTTCAATCCAGCCACTATCTGCCGGAGGTAGTACCTGACCTCCGGCTCTGTTAGTACCTTGCGTGCTTTCAGTATGTGAGCCAGAGACTAAAGAGAAGAGAGAGGTTTTTTTATGAGCACAGTTAAGTTACCATCTGCCGCTTGTCAAAGACTCTCAGTGCACACAGTGAGCAGAGGTACAAGGTAATTTCCCTGTCTGCTTACCCGTCGGCTGCAGTATTCCAGAAGAATATAGATATGATCTTTGTCCTCAAAATGATGGTAAAAATGTACGATGTGTTTGTGGTGAAGTGCTCTATGCAACTCAATTTCTTTGTCGATCTGAAATTAAAGCAAGATGTCGATCACATTATATGAAACACAGACAAAGCCAGAGGTAGGTGACAGCTCTAGAGACTGCTGCAGTTACCTTCGCCCTTTGGTGCGGCTTGGAGACGCGAGTGTGTGGAATGATTTTAGCAGCGAACACTTTGCCAGTGACCAAGTCCGAAAATTCATAGCATTTTGCGAAACCTCCCTGCGAAAGCAACATACATCACGTTACACGAATATTTCTAATGAACACATGAGCTATCCTTTTGATTTTACAAACTGGCCAACATCTAATCATGCCATAACATCATTTAATTCACACTGTAAATAATGTATTTAATTCAGCACGTCCTTCCATCCCTCACTGACCAACAGGAGAGATCTAGGTTCGTCAGTTCATTATCACTATTTTTACCTTTCCGAGTAGTTTCCCTCTGCAGTAACATCTCCCCGTCTTGAAATCGGTAACAATCCGAGATAGCTCCTGTGGGGCTTGCGTGTGGTGCTCAGCTTTTTTCGATCTCAGGTCGGCTGCTTTTGGCCTTTCGGACATGTTTTTGCTGGTAACAGGTTGATGAGAGAGAGTCCGTAGAAGCGCCATTCCACCCGGCCGCGGAGAGAGGCGCGACTGGCAAGTGGTGAGCGGCAAGGCATCTCCACTAATTTATAGGCGCCCCGCCCAATGAAGAACACCTCACAGCGTCATCATATCAAGTCATATCATCACTTCACGGCGGGTAATCATCATGTGAGGATAGGGGGTTGTAGTCATAATCATCATCAACAACACTAATAATGACAAAATCATTATTATAATAATAATAATAATTGTTAATAATAAAAAATATTAAGAAGACGGACAATGCATAACAGATGCATACATTAGAGTGACAATATATTCAGTCAGGGTCCATTTTCCATATTCCGTGTTATTTAAAAGGATGGAATGGTCTCCGAACTCTTGAACTGTGAGACACAGCATAGCAACAGACGGGCATTTAGTGCCATCTAGTGGTAATAAGGTTGCTTTTGCAATGCTCCTTTTCTGTCACTACTGCTGTGATAGTGGGGTTTGATAGCAACTGATGCCAGGGTTTTCAACCTGGGCCTGGACCTGGGTCCAGATTGTTATTAGGGCACTGCATTTCCTGTTGATTTTCATTTTGTGCCCATGTTAACAGGTTAGAGCATGCATAGTGCCTATGTGAGATGCACGTTTAATATCAATGAAAAAACAGGTAACACAGCCGCAACAAACACTCAACGGTCTGTGTGAACATACGTTACCCCAACTGCCACTGCATAATTCACCCTCTGGTGACGAGGCTTTTGATATTACGATATTGAAGTTCTCTAGCACTACCAGTCAGACAGTGAATCAATATGAGTGCAGCAATAATTTGTTTATGATTTATTTAGTTCAGTCCTTTGGAGGCATACAGAGGCTCATTGTGAATGCGGTGATGATATATTTATTATTCATTTCAGTCCTCTGGCAGCATTCTGACCATTAAAGCTGTGAAAAGCAGAGCACAGTGGAGCTGGAGCTGATGACTCAGAACTCGGATACATTGAAAGTCGACCCCCCTGCCCTCAGCAATCTGGAGTCTCAAGGGCAGAGCTGGACTTCTGGATTCCAGCACGCTTGTGATTGGGTGGCATGTCTTCCACTAGACTTGTGATTGAGCGGTATGTGATCCACTAGACTTGTGATTGGCTGGCGTCTCCTGCTGTGGTAGTGTTTCGCTCACATGGCTGAGGTGGCATGTCATAGGCCCAGACCTGCTCTTGACCCACCCCCTGTGAACAACTGGGCAGCCAACCAGGGAGGGGGAAACGGCAGACGACCACTCTGGCATTTGCTGGGAGCTCTGACCTCAACTTCTGCTCCAGCTGTCCCATCTGACAGAGAAAAATGTGACAATCATTTACACACACACACACACACACACACACATATGCATACGTATTCACACTGCATACACAGACAATAGACAGCACACACACATGCTCTCACAAATACACACATTGCACACGCTAAAACATTTTAAACATCCAACCTGTAACAAACACTAAAATACACACTCTCTGACACAAATGCTTACAGTATATACACACATTTACACATATTTTTATACATATACTGTATGCTCAAACCACAAACACAACCAGACGAACACACACACACACACACACACACACACACACACACACACACAGACACACACACACACAGACACACACACACTTCACACACACACACACACACACACACACACACACACACACACACATACACGCACACACATTCACACACACTCATGCACAATCGAACACCAGCAATTCATGTACTCTCATACAGACAAACACAGTAACATACATTCTATAATACCTACAACAGACTCATAGAAATACCCCTAAAAACAAGCACACTCTCTCATATTCAGCCACTCTCATTTGGTGTTGCATACAATAAATTCACATACTCTTTATTTTAATTCATGAGGGTAACTTACCACAGCAGGTGCTAAGAACACTGTCACATTCTGGTATTTAGACAGGTCAGTCTAAGGAAAATAGCAATGAACAGTTGGTATGGTAATTAGGAGTGGTACTAATTTTAATGACACATTGGCATTATGATACATAGCACATGTATCAGTATATTTTAGTTCATGAAATAGAAAAATTTAGCTTTGCATTAATACTTAAAGATTTCTAGATTTCATTTCTAAGGGGTTGTATTTAGTCCTTTTCACGTCAACAAAACAGCAAAATGTCATGATCTAATTTGTCCACAAAATGTAGTTGCCCACACTTTGCATACTCGTGTGAGTGTGAGACAAGGCAAAAAGACTAATAATTCTACCTGCCAATACTGTGATGAGAACGAATTCAATGACAAAACTGATCTGAATTTTAAATCAGTTATACCAACTTAAAGAAGCAATATGTATATGGGACGCCAAACGTTAAAAATCGGTTGCCATTCTAAATATTGGAGAGCTATGTCTCCACCCTCCCCCTCCTCCCCAGGCGCGATGCTCACACGGGTTGCCAGGTTAAGGACCGGGAACCAGCACAAACAAGCGCAAGACGAGCTCAGCATTGTGTGCAGTGTGTCTATTGTTTATGGACCAGCTCATATGGAGTTTTTATACTGTTGGATAATGGTAACACATTGCTCAATTTAACAGATAACGTATACATCATTGTACATCTATAATGGATTAGTAGACTACTGTTCTTCCTTGTTGCAGCCTGACTCAGATCTCAGTTATGAAGCACCCTCACCAAGTCAAGTGAGACCAGTGAGGGCTTGTCAGGTGCCGCTGAAAGAAGAGGCAGAGAGTGGAGAGGATGAGCTAGAGAGAGGAGGAGGAGAGTACAGGTCCTAGTGGTACAAGAGGCAGAGGATTTAAAGTAAGAGCAACACAGAGAAGGAAGAGAGTGCAGGTCCTGCATACCTGTCAAGTTAACATGACAACATATCCGTGAGATCAGTGTTTGATATCCATGAAAATCCATGAACCTTTCCCACTGCCCACACACAAAAGACAACAGCATATTGTCACATTTGCGAGGCGTTTCGTAAACAGGTCTGGTTCACCTCTAGATAACAAGTTGTTCAGTGATGCTGAATAATGAAATGTGTTAACTAGTACCCCAAAACTGCTACAAAGACATAGTGAGACAAACAGTACGAACATGGCAATCTCTCTCTTGCACTGCACAGCAGTTTAATTGACTTGTTATTATTATACTATGCCATTGGGAGTGAAAATCTGTAAGATTCGGTGTCACGTACATGAGACAGAAGAAATGTTGAAAATTTGTGAGTCTCACCCATAAAATGAGACTTGACAAGTCCTGGTGAAAGACGCAGAGTCCAGAAAGGAAGAGCCAGAGGAAGAATGGCAGAGAGGAGAGAGTGTCTACCACTAGCGAAATTTTACCACATCTTTAGATTATCTCAAAATTGAATAAACTCTTCTAAAATAGGTATATGGTTTCTATTCGATTAGAAAGATAAAAAGTTAGTAGCTGAGGATGGGCATGAGCAACGTAGCTCTATGTGTACATCCGAATTCGTTCAACGCTAGAGTAATCACAATGATAAATTGAGTCAATTTAGAGTCAAACTTGCAGTTTCTGGCACGCTGTTTCTTGCCAAGGTGGTAGCCTCAACAGCCATGGCCTGTCGCTCCTCCAGTGTGACTGATAACAGTACACTAGCGTGTGTTAGCACTATAGCTATAGCCAGCCCTACTTGGGATAACTTCATTGGGTGTGTGTTTCAAATACTCGCTGCCTTGATAATCCAGCTGCACACGTACCACAGAGTATGAATGCAAGTACTGGAGTGTTGAAATTCCTAAAAATGCCCAATCCTGCTAGTGCACATCATAAATTAGTAAAGGTTAGCTATCTTAACTGTCTTCATCTTTCAACTGCATATTGAATATTAACCTGCATTTAACTACATCTATGGTCATGCAGAATTTAAGAAGGATGGCAAAGCTTTGTCGAGTAGTATCAAACATTATCTCTGTTGGTCCAGTTAGTTTGATTACTTCCATGGCGGTTGCACCCTGTGTTTGTATTCTTATCTGGCAACCCAGGGTTGAAAGGGTACTAGAGAAATGGGAAGTGGGCAGAATAACACAGGCTTAAACACAAACAGATATTCCACTCCGGAACAGAATTTTTAAAAGGAGAATAATACTGGCTGTAGCATTGTTGTCAGAGAAGCCAGAATTTTTGTTTAGTATGTTTCCTTTATCTCTTTCTCTACGTTCATTTTATGATTTAGTACAGAACATTTATTACGTATTGGTCCTTTACCCAGTGGGAAGGGACATAAACCAGAGAATAAATGATCATGGGGGGGCGATAGTGGTTTAAGAGGTAGAGGACTCGTTCAGCAATCAGAAGGTTGCTAGTTTGATTCCGACTCCTCCTCACCAAGTTGAAGTGTCTTTGAGCAAGACACTGAACACCCAAACTCATACTTTAGCACTGGCTCTCACTCTCAAACACATGTACAGCCCGTCACTAAAACATAGAGGCGTCCATTACCTTCCAAAAGTCCTGATTGAGAAAGCGGATGTGTGTGGGGGGGATGCCTCTCCTCCAGACGCGGGCTCTAGAGTAGGCCAACAGCACAGGGTTCACCTCAAAACCTGTACATTGGAAGCCCATGGAGCGGGCACCTAATACCTGAGGGTCAGTGAGACATCACACACTCATCACTGACAGTGCATTATAGTCTACAATGCCCCACATACTTAAAGAGCTTTTACAATCATTTTCACACTTGTTTCAATATCATGCCCACTTTTTCAAAACTCTTCAAATAGTGTGCCTCCTTTTCCATTACATTAAGTAAAACAACAACACATAAGACTTTTGATCTGTTGGTTTGCCTGTCACAGTAAGCTTTCGAGTTTGGTAAATTTACTTTAGTTGCATCCAAGTCACTTTCTCTCATTAATAGCCCATAACTTCCATACAGCACTAATAGTGGAAAAATCTCTGATGGTGACAACAAGGCTTCAAACCTAAAACAGATTAGGCAAAATTCTTATATCAAGTGAATAGCTTAATATATCTGTAAAGTACAGCATATTTCCATCATTTTCCATTCCATCATCAGTGATCTACATTTGTTGGTTTTGAACTGAGAGTGAACTATTTTTCAAAGCATTGAAATCTCTTTAATGAAAAAGGTATTCATGAATTTAGTAAGAAGTGGTGACTGAATGCATTTGGTTTGAGGCAATGCAAAAATACCCAGTTTAGTTCACATAGTCCTCTGATATGGTGAGTGTGTGAAGTGTTTTGAAAAATGCACTTATCTGGCACTCAAGTGTCAAACCACTAGTGGAAAATTGTCAACCAGCGGTGCTACATTCACACATTATATAACATTATATTATATGAGTCTCTACACTTGTAGAGCTCTTATGAGGCTTGATGAGGTATCGATCAGGTCAGTGGAACAGTAAAGGGTATTGATCAGGACAGTGGAACAGTAAAGTCTATTGATGGGGCAGTGGTAGACTAAACGGTACTGATCAGACTCACCAGGCGGCCGTCTCCTGACCCCAGGTCTGCCAGCCGGCCGGTACGTCCCTCCAAAAGCTTTAGAACATTTTGAGTCTGCTGCTCAGAAGATGGCAGGAAAGGCACCTAGATGTATGACAGTAACGTTATTCTTAGTGGTGGTTTTCATCTACAGCAGACTGGACAGTTTCATGATGTCAACATCAGCGCTACACCAGCTCAAGTTGAAAGGAATGCAGTGTAAAAGGGTGAATACACATATTTTCCTACATCCAAGACCCCCAGTGGTATTCTGAGAAAAGATTAAGTAATATTGTATGAACCTCCCAAATGGGTCCTCTTAAAGCAACACTATACAACAATTAGCCCATTTTGAGGTGTTTTTGTGAGCAACTTCTGTTAGTATCATCCTCAAGTTCATTTTGATGGTATATGGTCGTGTGAAGGACATATAAAAACACGTTGCTCCCACTGGCTATGCTCTACAGTTATTTGGTTCAGGCCTTCACAGCAGGACATCAGTTATCAGTGCCAACTAGGCTAGTTTTTGCGTCCTTTTTAGTTAGGTAGTTTACTAGTTTTAGACCAAAAATGTAACCTTCATGAAGAAGAATTTAAAAATGTTGATTCAAGCAGTCCACTAGTTGATATTTTAGGAGATTATGCAAAAGCACACCAAATATTATCTTTGTCTCTAACCACGCTATTGCAATCAGAACTTTGGTTGTTTGAGTGGTGCTGACTTGAATGCTGTCCAGGTTATCATATGACGTAGTTGTTGTACCTTCAGCCTGAGAGGCACTCGCAGAAAACCAGGGAAACAGAACATGGCCCACATTCCATAAACACCAGTGAATGCTGCCCCAATTGCCAAGGTGAGGTCGCGGCTATTTTCAAACTTTGTGATATGATCTTGAAGAAGAATCTCAATATTATCGTCCATTCTAGGCTTTCCTGTGGTAACAAAGGACAACATAAAGCGCAGTCAGAGGTTTCATTAATCTATGACCACCCAGGACAATAAACTTCCTAGCACTAAAACAAAACAAAGCTTCAGAGGTAACACACACACACACACACACACACACACGCTGGGAAAGGACCATTTTTTTTTTATTATTATAGAACTGTTTTCAAGTACTCTGTATCCAGGTCGTTTTTGTGCAAAGCGAAATCCTATTACCATTTTTTGTGGCGATGCAGTCCCTAAAATGACAATACAACACGCCAAAATAATGTTTGGTTGCCGTTGGTATTAAGAAGGTGACTAGGATCGTCATATATGCACTAAAGAGTACATTAATGTTGATGAGTAACTCGATGCTAATGACAGCTATGCATTCACGGAATCTGTCAAATTAGATAACGTAAGCTTGCCGTCTCACGTTACCTTGCAAAGAGTTACTGTGGGCAGGTGGTCAGACTGGTATAGTTTACGGAGAACCCCACTGAAACGTTTATGTGTTTTCCCACAATATGCAGTCGACATGGCCAGGACGGCAGACACTCATCTCAAACCATAGACATTACTATGTGTATGTCTCAAACGATTGAGTGAAGAGCAGCGTTCTGTGAGCAACTATAGTCAAATGAGCTCGAGCAACTTCCGGTTACGATTTTTCAAAATAAAAGCGCCTTATTTACCCCGTGTTTCTTTAACTGTCAGAAATATTAATTTCATAGGAACATCAAAATTGGTTAAAAACGATTCACTGATGTTAAAAAATTATGATTTTCTTGTTTAAATATAAGGAACACTGACTAAACAGGACATTTTGCAATTATTATAGTAAGAAACAGTAAAACACACCACAATCTGCTGATAAAAGGATTATACCTCCATTAAAGTTGGTTGAACATGTTCAGTACACTGTAAAGAAAGGGTAACATATGTTTAACAGTAATTATTCTGGTCATTCACTGTGAAAGAACACTTGACACACAGATCACACAGGTGAAAAAGGATTATCTCCAATGCCAGGGTATTGCCATGTCACACATGTCACACATGTCACACTATGCTGAAGAAACTAAAGATTGTGTCTCAATGAAAGGGGGGTGGAATATGTTCAGGACACTCCAAACACTAAATAAAATGTGTGATGAAGATGTGAATTGCGTCATTGAATGCTCTAGAATACTTTAAACATAGGCCTACACACAGGCGAAAATGCAGTATTTTGGGGGGGGGAGCGTAATGTACTTAATGTTACACCTTTCAAGAACACTGAACATAAAAAGTTTAGAGGGAAAAAAACAGTTCCTCACTTGCAATAGGATAGCACTGCAATGTATTCTCTCTAGTAAAATAAAGTGTTACATCCAATTTTCCCAGCTATTTATTGGCCCTATGAAAGACCAAAAGGTCAAAGACGTAGTGTGAAGCTACTTAGAACAATTTGGAGATGTAATAGGGGTGATATACAACAGTTAGTGAAGAGTATACATACTCAAAAAGAAAATAACACTAAGATTGATTTAACCACCACACATCAGGTATATAATCTGAGGCTGGTCAATAGAAGACATGGAACCACTATTAATCCATAATTTCCTCTTGAATTTCAACAGAGACTTCATAATAGGTATAATTAGGCATAATTTGACTACATTGGACCTATACTGAATCCAAAATAGGAGAATATAAAAAATATAAGCCTACACTGTTAATACAAATAGCACCAATACAAATATAGACAGTTTGAGAGGGTTCATGTCTGCAGAAGATATGATTTAAAGTGAAGTAAAACCTGTGCTTTCATGATGCAGTCCTGGTTATTAAAGTTTAGGTTTTTTTCAATCTTATACATAGGCCTGCCTAGTCAATGGTATCTTATAACCATTTTAAAGTAACTTCTAAACAGTACCAAATATGTATACTATATGCATTGTAATCCTGTTTTGCTCTTATAATGCAAGTGCACTGATCAAATACATTATTTTTAATATAGTTTTCAGCTACAAGTATCCTGTACGTTTAAAAGTAATTTAATATATCTCACCTTGTTTTAAAACAAGTTAATACAATGCACAGATAACACAATACTATTATAAACAATGATCTAGCAAGTAGTCAGACTCAGACTTTATACTGACAATTAGGCTACAATAGCTTTCAAACACGCTTTCAACTATTTTCCCGATAATTACGACAAATGCAACAAAACACGTTCCATAAAAAAGGTTTTTATATAACCCAGTCGATTTACAGGGCTTTTTGTTTGTAAAACCTTTCATTTGATACAAAAAACGTATTTTACTTCCTCGTTTCCTTTTACTTCCTGGGGTTATTGTGGGTTATCGTTGCTGAAAGAACGGAACTTGAGTGAAGTCATTGCTACTTCCGAGTTTTTGCACCACAGTTCCGGTGAAATTTTCATCCAGGTCCAGATTAAGAAGACTGACAGGCTACAGTCACCAATAGAATTGAAGATTACACCAAGTAACGCGCGCGCACGCACACACTCACACACACAGGGTTCCTCACGTTTTCTGTCAGAGCACTTGTTTGCTGTGCCTATGTTGCCACATCAGTCCTTTCACAAGGACAGTCATTATTTCAATTCTGTTATACATTCCCTGCTGGGAAGCAGGAGACCTACTGCAATATTTCGACACCTTTGGAAGCTTGAAGGATATGCAATGTGAATTCAAGTTAGGGGTAGAATATTGGATTATACTGTGTACTGTAAGTGTATGTTTGACCATGTGTATGCATATGTGAGAGAGCAAAAGCAAAATGTATCATACATATGCTGTCTAATTGTATTGTATAATAATGAATGTTCATTCCTCTTTGAAGCTGTTCGCTAACAATTTATTTGAGCTCTACGATTGATAGGGTAGAACAATGTCAGAGAGCTCATTACATCAGTGGTGGTCCGTCAGGGCCTTCAAGGCCTTCTCTGCTGGCCTAAACATCATCAGAAAATAAATGTAATAAAATACATTTAATTTTAATATTTTCTTTTCATAAATATGTATTAAATTATTCCCCATAGTCCATTATCTTCATTTCATAGCTCCCAGCGTTGTTAATTTATGTAAGAGCTTTCATCCAATCATATTTCAGCTATCATGTGTTGCCACGCTCCTAGAAATCTTCCCCGAGAACAGAAATCTTCCCTGAGGCCTTCAGAATTCACATTGAAGGCCCGTGTACATCTGATTGGTTATCACAACTGGCTGTTTCAGTTCATTTAAGTTGAATGAACTGAAACAGACAGTTGTGACAACCAATCAGATTTCGAGTTGGCGACACTGGGCCTTCTAGAAGGCCCGAAAGATCCGAACGTCCTTTGATTGGATACTGAGGCAGACCGGTGCAGTGCTTCAGTGCTCAGTTTAGCTGGCTAAACGACGTACATCGGTTTCAATGCTTATTTAGTACTAATACTTTAGTAGTAATACTTATAGGAGCGTGCAGCTAAGGTTGTGACAGAATACCCCCTCTGACGAGCAGCTCCAGATGCTCTAGAATGTTGACCGGGGGGGGCGGCCTCGGTTGCGTGGAGCAGGACAGTCAGGGCAGCTCCGGTGAAATTCTGCTTTGAACATGGGGTCCAGGATGTCATTAGACGCCACCCAAGATCGCTCCTCTGGACCATACCCCTCCCAATCAACGAGGTATTGGAGTCGGCCAGCTCTCCGTCTCGAGTTCAGCAGTGCTCTCACAGCATATGCAGGTTCTCCATCAACATTAAATACTGGAGGTGGAGTGTCCAGGGGCTCTGCCTCCTGCAGTGGACCTGGAACCACCGGCCTAATGAGGGAAACATGAAATGAGGGTGAGACTTTGAACTGTGATGGTAATTGCAGGCGATATGTTACCCTTTATTGTTACCCGTTTATTTGTTTTAGGATCTTGAATGGTCCAATGAAGCGTGGCCCAAGCTTTCTGCATGGCTGGCGGAGATTGATGTCCTTTGTGGATAACCACACTCTCTGGCCTGGATGGTAGGTTGGAGCCTCTCGGCGATGGCGGTCGGCTGCCTCCTTATGCCTCTTGATGGCCCTCTGGAGGTGAACGCGAGCTGAAGACCAGACATCATTGCTATGAGTATACCACTCCTCTACTGCTGAAACTTCAGTACTGCTTGGATTCCAAGGGAAAAGTGGTGGTTGAAAACCCAAAAAGCATTGAAATGGTGTCAAACCGGAAGAGGAGTGCTTGAGTGAGTTTTGAGCGTATTCTGCCCAGGGGAGAAATCTACACCAATCACCCTGCCTGTCCTGACAGTAGCTTCGGAGGTACCGCCCGAATTCCTGGTTTAACCTCTCCACCTGACCATTAGACTGCGGGTTATGACCTGAGGTCAGACTCACCGTGACCCCCAGCCTCTCCTTGAAGGCCCGCCAAACCTGTGAGGTGAACTGAGTGCCCCGGTCAGAGACGATGTCTTCAGGGAGGCCAAAACGTCTGAAGACATTGTGGAATATGGCCTCGGCAGTCTGGAGAGCTGTGGGGATACCCGACAGAGGAACAAGACAGCAACCCTTTGAAAATCTGTCCACTATAACAAAAATTGTGGTATTACATTCAGATGGAGGCAGGTCCGTGACAAAATCTATGGACAGATGGGTCCACGGGCGCTGAGGTAAAGGCAGTGGCCCCAGGGTGCCTGCAGGTAGGTGTCGGGGAACCTTTGATTGAGCACAAACACTACACGACTGAACATGAGACTGGACATCCTTTAGGGTAGGCCACCAATACTGAGAGGATAGCAGCTGTTGTGTGCGAGTGGTGCCAGGGTGACCCGTGCCAAGAGATGTGTGCGCCCAGGTAATGAGACGACTGCGCAAAGAATCAGGCACGTAGACCCTGTTCGGAGGGCATTCAGGTGGTTTTGGGTCCTGAGCTGAAGCCTCCAGGAGCTCTCTCTCCAGATCCCACCGAATGGGGGCTACAATACAGGTGGGAGGGACAATGGTGTCAGGATGTGGTATTGCTTCAAACATGCGAGAGAGTGAGTCGGCTTGTCAGGGGTTGAGCCGCTTGGCTGTGCGGATATATTCCAAATTTTTGTGATCTGATGCCATGCCCAGCTTGGCCGTGCTGGGTGTGCCGCATTAAAACCCTGTTGGCTGTCCTGTCCCTCCGATCCACGATCTTGTCTGGCATATGTGGCTAGATGGCAGATGATTGGCGGGACAGTATAAAAAGAGTTCCTGATGTGAGCTTGGGGGCGGCCTCTTTCTCAGACTGACTCTTTTGCACAGGTCTGCCAGACTTTTCCCCGGAGCTTACTCTTTTGGCCTTCTACCACTATACATACATTATACTGATCTGCACGACATTGAACTTTACTTTCTCTTGCCTCTCATTCACTGACTTTTGTAAGTATTTTCATTTAATCAGTTAATAAATTATCTTTTGTTTTAAACCTTTACTCTGTGTGGTCTCCCCATTTTATGTTACCTCCACATCGAGCCATGTGGTCCTAACATATGGGGGCTCGTCCAGCCACTTGATCCTGGAAAAAAGAAGTCCATGAGTGGACCTTTTGGGTATGTTTGTTTTGGGGAGTTCCACATTTGAATTAAGTTAAAAAAAATAATTTAACTTAATTTTGGGTGAACTTGGGGCGATTTAGTCCAGCCAGTTTTTTTTGTGTTTTGCTTTGTTTTAACAAAATATGGTTGTGCTGGTGGAACTGGACGACAAAGTAAAGAGCAAACTTTTCCCATTTAGAGCGCTCAGGCGTTTAGGTTCCAGAGACTGAGTCTGGGCTGGAGGTCACCGCCGTGGAGTAAGGCTGAATTGACTGTTGTTGGGATAGCTGGTTCTCCAGCGGTATTGGTGGGTGAATTGTTTTTCACTAATCCCCAGCTCTCGGGCTCAGTCAGAAGATAGGTTAGTTAGTCGGTTAGGGAAAATGTTTTGTTGTTGTCCAGTTGCATGAGTTGCACCATTGTAGGTTTGTTTGTGGTTGTAAAGTTGACCTGAGAAGACTATAGTGGTGCAGTTAAGTCGTTGATCGTTGTTTGGTGGCCTTTGTGTAATTACAGAATGAATACGCTGGACGAATTTTTGTCTGAGCCGTCGGAGGCTTTGTTTTTAGCGTTGACGAAGGATCAGTTGATTAGTGTGGCGAAGCACTATTCGATTGAGGTGACTTTGCCGAGTTCAGCCAGGAAGACACAGCTGGCAGGGTTTATTCATGAACTGTTGATAGATAGGGAAGTGCTGTCAGCTGCGAAGCCGCGGCGGCGTGTCGATCAGGAGGCATCGGGGGTTGAAGATGTTTCCCAGGCTAAGTCGAGGGAATTATCATTTGATCAACAAATGCAGATGATGAAACTGCAACATGAACATGAATTGCAAAAGAAAGTGATGGATGCTCAAGAGAGAGAAAAAGATCGTTGTTTGGAGGTAGAAAAGATCAAAAACTTTGATAGAGAGCGCAATGTTGAGCGTACCAGGCTGCAGCTGGCAGCTGAAGGAAAGCTCGTTAGACCTTCTACGCAAACTGGCCTGGCTGGCATGTTTAAATTCATTCCGAAATTCGATGAGCGTGAGCCTGATGTATTTTTTTCGCTGTTTGAACATGTTGCGGATGATTTGAACTGGAGCGATGAGGAGAAGACACTTTTATTGCAAACCGTTTTAGTTGGTTGTGCGCAAAAGGCATTTGTGGCTTTACCTTCTGCAGAAAGAAAAGTGTATACATGTGTTAAAGATGCTGTGTTAAGAGCGTACAAATTAATACCTGAAGCTTATAGACAGCGTTTTCGCTCTTTGAAACAGGCAGATAGACAAACCCATGCTGAACTTGCAAGAGACCTCACCAGTAGTTTCACTCGCTGGTTGACTGCTGAGGGTGTTAGTTCATTTGATGCTTTGCGCGACCTTATGATTTTAGAACAGTTGAGGAATACTTTGTCGGATAAAATTGCCACTTATATCCACGAACATCAAGTAACAACGGCAGCAGAGGCCGCTGTTCTTGCTGATGGTTATGCTCTGACGCATAAGTATTCGGTTCGGGAGTGCACTTCGCGTTATGACATGAATTGGAGGGAGCGTCGCCCTAGCCTTTCAAATGCGGGTCCTCCTGGGAGGTATGACCGGTTACACCAGTTACTAGAAACTATTCCCGAGAGTTAAATGCAGATACAACATGTAATTACTGCACTGAGCCAGGTCACTGGAAGTCAAATTGTCCGATTTTGATGGAGCGTAATAAGAAGAAAGGTGACGGGTGCAAAGTGGGCCTCTGCTCATCTTCAATTCGTGTTGTACGTTCAAGGTTGACTCCGTTCACTAGAGAAAAAACTTTGGTTCGTGAAAAATGTACACAGGTCATCGATAGAGATTTGGGAAGCATGAAGGATGACAAAAACGAGGAAACATTTGCTTCCGAAGTTGCGAAGTATGCTCCGTTTGTCACCGAGGGGTTTGTCTCGCTGGTCGGAGACTATCGTCGAATTCCGATTAAGATCCTGCGCGATACTCGCACATCGGAAAGTTTCATTTGCAAATCTGTATTGCCTTTCTCCTCCGATTCAGATACGGAGAGTTGTGTATTAATTCAGGGAATTGGCCTGCAGTCATTTTGAGTGCCGTTGCACAAAATTCAGTTGTTTTCTGGTTTCGTGAATTGTGAAGTAACCATTGCAGTGCGTCCATCTCTGCCAATAGATGGAATTGATCTGATCGTGGGGAATAATTTAGGTCGTGATTGTGTTTTTCCAGATCAGGTATCATGTCCATCTGTAGTTAAGACTAAGGTTACATCACCATCTGAGTCAAATAAGGGTCTGAAAGTTTTTTCAGAAGTTTTCACTGCTAGCGCTTTGACGCACGAATTTGCGCCTGCACAGGCTGCTCAACCGTCTGAGGTATCTAAGAAAACGTCGGCTCGGGTGTTTATTCCACAGTTTCAAGCACCTTTGTCTCGTCGTGACATTGTTGTGGCTCAGAAAAACGACCAGAGTGTTCAGAAATATTTTGCCTTGTCTGGAGAGGACAGGAATTTGGATTCTGGGCACTTTGTGCTGGAAGGTTTGTTGTTTAGAAGGTGGTCACCGACTGCTGATACTGAGGTGGCAGATCAGGTCATGCAGGTTGGGATGCCTACAATCTTTTTGCGAAGTAGCACTGAAAACGGCTAAAAAGAAATCAAAGAGTTTAAATAATAATTTAAAAAAAAAGGCCTTTGGATGCTCCAACATGTCAATGTTGGTGGTGGGTTGCACCCTGTGTTTTTTTTTCGACCACAACCCCCTCATTATCTTTTTGTCACTCTTTCTACAGCTGTATGGACAGTCTTCTAGGCACATAAAGGGGTCTGGGAACGAAATGGCTAATTCTTTGTCATTGGCTCTTGATGAGTGTTAGGGGTGTCTGTTTTTTCCTCTTGTCTCAGGTCTTCCTATTCCTTAAATTGCTATCCTGGCGCCAGGATCTGCTGGGTGGGAGGATTAAGAGGCTGCGGGTGAGAATGGAAATTTCTGCTGGTGGTTGGTGGTTTGAGTGTGTGTGTAAGTTAGTTTTTGCTTGTTGTAAGAATTGGGTGTTGAGCATTATACAGAGTCCCCTGTAAGGGCCTCTGTCTTGTGGGGGGAGTGATGTCATGCCCAGCTTGGCCTTGCTGGGTGTGCCGCATTAAAACCCTGTTGGCTGTCCTGTCCCTCCGATCCACAGGGGGAGCCCTCTTGTCTGGCATATGTGGCTAGATGGCAGATGATTGGCGGGACAGTATAAAAAGAGTTCCTGATGTGAGCTTGGGGGCGGCCTCTTTCTCAGACTGACTCTTTTGCACAGGTCTGCCAGACTTTTCCCCGGAGCTTACTCTTTTGGCCTTCTACCACTATACATACATTATACTGATCTGCACAACATTGAATTTTACTTTCTCTTGCCTCTCATTCACTGACTTTTGTAAGTATTTTCATTTAATCAGTTAATAAATTATCTTTTGCTTTAAACCTTTACTCTGTGTGGTCTCCCCATTTTATGTTACCTCCACATCGAGCCATGTGGTCCTAACACAAAAGGCTGTTGCGCCCCCTCCAGCCAGTGACGCCACTCTTCCAGGGCAATCTTGATGGCCAGTAGCTCCCTATTACCCACATCGTAATTTCTCTCAGCCTGGGTCAGCTTCCTGGAGAAGTAAGCACATGGGAAGAGTTTAGCAGGATTACCTTGACGTTGAGACAGGATGCCGCCTACCCCCACCTCTGAGGCATCCACCTCTACAACAAAAGGAAGCGCAGGGTCAGGATGCTTCAGTAGAGGGGACGATGTGAACCTTGTTTTGAGAGTTCTGAATGCCTCCTCTGCTTCAGGTGACCAGGAAAAAAGACGAAGAGATCCTTTCAGGAGAGAAGTCAGAGGAGCCGCTACAGAACTGAAATTCCTAATAAACCTGCGGTAAAAATTAGTTCCTTTGTAGTTTTGGGCCTCGGCCAGTTCAGAACAGCCTGCACCTTTTCCTCATCCATCTGCACTCCCTGCGAATTCAACACGTAGCCTAGGAATGTGATGGAAGACTGATGGAAGAGACATTTCTCAGCTTTGACAAAGAGGTCATGCTCAAGCAGTCTGTTAAGTACTGCCTTCACATGTTTTACATGATCCTGAACATTGTCTGAGTATATAAGAATGTCATCAATATAAACAACAACAAACCTGTGGAGCATGTCTCTGAGAACCTCATTCACAAATGACCGGAACACAGAAGGAGCATTGACTAACCCATACGGTAAAACAAGGTTTTCATAGTGACCCGTGGTAGTGGAGAATGCAGTTTTCCATTCATCTCCTTCCTGGATCCTCACCAGGTTGTATGCGCTTCGCAGGTCCATCTTGGTGAAGTATCGGGCCCCACGAAGTTGTTCAAGTGCTGAAGGGACTAATGGCAGTGGGTAACGGTACTTAATCGTTATGTTGTTAAGAGCCCTGTAATCTATACAAGGACGCAAACCACCATCTTTTTTTTCAACAAAGAAAAATCCTGTTGACACCGGGGATGTGGATGGACGAATGAAACCCTGTCTCAGAGCTTCATCCACATACTCCTGCATGGAGGTGGTCTCCTTGCTGGATAGGGGATAGATCCGGGCACATGGTAGCGGTTCCCCTGGCAGGAGGTCAATTGAGCAGTCCCATGGCCGATGAGGTGGCAGCTGTGTGGCCCTCGCCTTACTGAAAGCTTCAGTAAATGTTGATATTCAGGTGGGATATTGACGCCACCTACCTCTGGACTTTCAATAGATGTAGAAGCACACTGCATTTGCAGACACCGATCCTGACAAGCTGGGGACCAGGCAAGCACCCTGCTGTTAGACCAGGAGATATGAGGATCATGCTGGCGAAGCTATGGCAAACCTAGTACTATGGGATGGACAGGTGAGTTAATAACAAAAAAACTCAGGGTTTCCTCGTGAATGTGATCAATGGTGAGTTGTAAAACCTGCGTCTTCTCAGTCACTCTTCCTGAGCCCAGTGGTCGACCATCAATTGCATTCACCCGTAAAGGAGGGGTACATTGAGTTCTTGGAATCTTCAAAGAACGTACAAAATCCTCCGCAATGAAATTACCAGCAGCACCAGAATCAATCATGGCTAGACCAGGGTAGTGACCAGTTCCCCATCTTAAAGTTACTTCTATATTGAATAGTTCAGGCATTGTATTAATGGAATCTCTGCTTACCCTGGCGGACCCTTGTGACTCTTGGTGTTGAGGACGGCGGCTACAGGTTGCTATTAGGTGACCGGACTCCCCACAGTACAAACAGGCCGCTGCGCCTCTGGCGCTCCCTCTCCTCTGGGGTCAGGCGTGTGTGGCCTATTTCCATCGGCTCGTAGGTTTGCGGAACCTGAGGTGACTCACAATTGATGTATGAACGAGGCCTTGGAAGTCCTCTTGTTCTTATGAGGTTGTCCAGACGTATGGCTAATGCCCCTAGCTGGTCCAGAGTTAAGGAATCATTTAGACAGGCTTGCTCAGATTGAATCTCAGGTCTTAGACCACGTCGGTAGACGGTAAGGAGGGATTGCTCATTCCAACCACTTCTGGCTTCAAGGATCCTGAAAGACAAAGAATAATCAGCTACTGAGCGATCTCCCTGATTTGGCTTCAGTAGCTGCTCCCCGATTTCCAATCCCTCAGCTGGATGTTCAAACACGGCCTTGAAAAGTGCTTCGAATGAGGCAAAATCCTTGATGTGTTCTCCATCTTGTTCCCATAGTGCAGTAGCCCACTCCAAAGCTTTTCCAGTTAGAAGAGAAATTATAAAAGCTACCTTGGATTCATCAGACTGGAAATTCCTTGGATTCTGAACCATGTACAATGAGCACTGAAGTAGGAAACCTCAGGCATTTGGGCTTCCATCAAACCTCTCAGGTTTCACCAGGGAACAATCTCGCTGAGGAGCAGGCTGAGGTGGAGGTGGTGGGCGAGCAGACAACTCCTGGATGGTAGTAGTCATCTGGTTTAGTTGGTCACGTTGTTGGCCTAGTAACTGACCCTGAGCGGTGATGGCTTCACGAAATCCTTGTGCCTCGGCTGCATCCATGCTTTGGTGTGTAACTCTGTCACAAATTGGAGACTTGAAACAAGAAATAGGATGCAAACGCTCAAGGCATGTTTTACTTAAATAAATCAAAGTGCCACGATGGGCAAACAAGGCAAAGTTCACAGGACTGGAGAACACAGCATGTCTAACGCCCGACTCACATTGTTGCGTTGGAATGCGTTGATCCAACCGAAGGCAGAGGAGGAGTCTGGCGCATGGGGTTCTGTTGATATCGGAGACCTTATAGTGAGATTGACAGGTCATCAAACCAATCAAGTCACTAGCAAGCTTTCCCCTTTCAGTAGTAGCATGCTATCATTAGACAGGGTGCTCAGAGACCTCGCAAAGACTATGATACGTATTTTTCAGTTACAATAAAGGGGTTTTTACATTGTACAGTGTCTATTTCTCGGTAACTTTTAAAAAATCTAACCAAAAAAAAGTCAAACAACCAACTTGTAGGTACAAATACGACCATCTACGGAGTTTGGCAGCCATCTTTTTTTATTGTTGAGTTTGCCGCTCTGTAGACGTGAGCATATACGGGATAGGATTGGCTAGCGCCTGTGCTGTCAGTTATGCATGAAAGGCAATATGATTGGCTGACGCATGCATTGCCTCTCGAAAAGTTCAAGCTTCTTCAACTCTTGCCGCAAGCAAAGCATGAAACGCAACGCACGCGAACCAAACGGAGCCACAATTCAGTTCGGCAAAGGATGATGTCACCCCATGCAAAGTGAATGGGGATGCGTTAACCCTGACGCATCAACGCCTTCCAATGCAACAATGTGAGTCGGGCGTTACTGTTCACAAACAATTACACACAAAGACAAAGGAAAAGTCCAAAGCTTACATAGGAGCTTAATTAATACATTCAGGTGAGAACTAAACTAATTAACACAATGGCTAGAGGGGAGAACTAAACCTAATTAACATATTGCCTACAGGTGAACCAAACATCGAGGAAGCCAAACATCGAGGAAAAACGAAGTAGTGAGGGAAATACTAAACACAGGAGAGGATGAACGGGCTGGAGTAGCATATGGAGCAAGAGCAGGAACAGAAACAGAGGAGCGTGCAGCTAAGGTTGTGACAGATGGCTGCTTGTTTCAAATGGTCTTTTAGGATTTGAAGGTGGCTGTATGTAATGAAACTGTCATCGTCCCAAGCTTAATATAAAGAAATATTTCTGGTTTGGGAGCTTTACAGGAGAGACTCCTGATTTGTAATTTCTTTATGTTTCAAAAACATTTTGAAAACAGTGTTCTGTCAGCCTTCACCTGGAAGCAAAACATTTTGTCCGTAAATACACTGGAAACCTATTGTTTTTACTTTTACTGACTTCAGCTTTTAGCAGTTGCAGAGTCAGTGTATGAGTCTCTTCTCTAAGAACTGAATATAGATGTCTGGATCATCAGTAACTTTGGCCTGTAGTAACAGGAAATTAAGCTGATGTGGAGGAAGATATGGGGAGAAGTAGAGTGCAATTTAGAATGCAGTGGAGGAAGAGAGGAGTACATACTGTATGTGTGTGAAGGCAGCTCGAACACCATCACATTATCAGTCTTACATAGTTATGATGTATGACTTTTTGAGTCATGAAGTACAGTTGCTAGTCAGAATACTTTGTCATTTAAGGTCATCACATATGTACAGTACTACCTGCACAGCTGAAGTATGTCTCGTATGGCTATGTGCTTACAAGTAGCAGATGGTAGTGCATCAGGTGGCTACAGAGGAGCAGAAGGATCTTGTAGGATTACAGCGGCTACTCCCAGGGTGCCCCCAGGGTGCATTTCACTCTTCAGTAAAGGTCACACATCATTGTGTCACGCCTCAGAAGATTTTATGTTATAAAAAGCTACACTATTTAACACATGCACAAATGGACTTTCTCCTAAAACAAAAAAAACCCTGTTGTATGTTTTGGGACGTTTAAAGCTGCAGTCCACAACAGCCTATCAAGTTACACCTCTCCTTTCTGTGCTTCTGAAGCACCGTGTTGATTGGCTCTGATCATTAAAGGTTTAGTCTATGCCACTGCCTTTCTTTCCCATTAAAGCAAACACTGAACATGCTGCTTAGAGGACCGTGAGGAGCAATTCGCTGAATTGGACAAAAAGTGTATGGGTTTAGAATCGCAAACTGCACCTAAGTTGTAAAATGAAGGGGTTCAGTGCATGACTCATATGAGTTCTTGGTAACAATGAATATTAAAGAAACACTATGTTTCAACAATCAACTGACTTGCCTTGCAGACACCAACAGCACCATAAGGAAAAGGTCTGTTACAAACCTATGGGAATTCTTGCATGATAAATCTATGGTAAAGAGCTTGCATAGACATTTCATACTGAAATGGCATAATGCTCTTCAACATGCAAGATAGGTCATATATAACACATACTGTATATCTTTTTTATGCAACTGTATGTGACAGGAGACATAATTATGTTTTAACACACGGTTATCTTATGTAATTATGAACATACATGAATTTCCATGTGGGGCAGTACGGTTGGTACTAATAAAAGCGATCTTCCATGCAAGCTGATGTGTTTTTATGATCTGTTTATGCTATAAACACATTTATAATATTTTCACTGGGTTTCTGAACCAGAGCACAAACCTAGAGAACAGCCTGTGCAGCTAGGGGGAATACATGCCCTCTACATGACCATCAATCATAAAAACCTTTACAATGGTAAAACCTTGCAAACCTTGCAACCTAGCCTACTCTAAGCCTGAACACTGTTTCTTTTAGCCATTTACACTAACTCCCAATGTAGGAAAATGCATTATTGTTGTTAATAAGAAAATAAATGTGTACACGTAGGCAGAATGAAATCCATGCGTTTATTTAAATTGTGCCATACAAAATGTTTCTTATTTTTTTATTCTCTAAATTGCATGTTCAGATAAAGATCTACAATGCAGTCCAAAACAGACGGACCAAAAGAATTTCAAATGGCGTCTACAAAAAAAATGCACATTGAAATATAAATGAAGGAGGGTTAAGTCCTTTGTTGCAATTAAAACATACCATATTGGCATAACAATAACAACAATCATAACAATAATCATTATAATAGCCCAGGCCCGCCGTCAAGGGGGGGTCAAAGGGTACAGATGACCCTACCTCAAGGCCCGGGGGGGGGGGGGGCATGCAAAAGTCTGATTAAAAAGTGTGTGAGAGAGGAGAGCTGTTTCACCGTGCTGAAAGGGAACATGCGTTGTGCATTATGGCCAGTCAACAATCTGTGTGCTGGGGAGAGAGGTTTGGAGATCATTTTGTCCCCGGGCCCAAGCAAGACAAACGGCGGGCCTGTAATAGCCACAAATGGCTTTGGTCCAGGGCTGCTAAAATCTACAGTTTGCGTGTCTGAAAAGAAGCCCTCTACTGGCCTTCTAGTGGTGAATCCTGGAGCAGGCAGCAGCTATGTGAAGGTAAGTGCACAGGCATCCACTTCAGCACCAGATGATTGAGATAACCTGTGCATCGTTATAAACTCAGAGTGCAGTAACACTCTTTAGCCTATAGGTGAAGCTGTAACGTCACACTAAACTGAGAGTGCAGTGACTTACTTCAGCCTGCAGGTGGCAACCAAACAGCTTGTGCTAGAAAAGGACAAGTGTCCCCTCCACACTGCAACCCCAATTTCCTAGTTAAAAACCCAGGATTGGTATTGCGCCATAGTATTACGAATGCAACCATGCCATAAACGCTTCAGGTTAAAAGCCTCAAGTTAAAAAATGATAGCACTTATTCTGCCTTAGCATTCAGGCTACATAGATGGAGATAGATGAACTCCCAGCTAGCAACAACAAATGCAAGTAAATGTAACAGGGTTCAGGGTTCCCACCCCTTTTCACTGACATTTCAAAACTTTCCCATGAATTTTCAAGAACCCTTAAAGAAATTTCCACAGCCTTTAAAATCCCACAAGTACAAATTGCATATTTTACTCTTCAGGATGGTCCAAATTATTAAAAAATAAAACAACCTGTTCCCTTCCTTATGACAAAATCAAATTGCACAGTTTTTTCAAACATTTCTTTGAATTTTATGATTTTTCCAAGCCTGGAAAATGGGATTTTACAATTCCTTGACTTCTGTAGGATTTCCATGACCGTGGGAACCCTGATGTAAGTAAGGCACAGCCCTGGGGCCAAACACCAGTGGCATTCTGTCTGGCTTAAGTTTGCCAAGCTTCATCCTTCACAAGGTTGAAAGTGACTTTTCCTTTTTTACTCTTTTCGGAAAGGAAGTTAGCATACAATTAGCACTGGGCTAGTGTGAATAAGAAACATCCTCCTAACTTAAAATGTACTAACCACAGGATCGCTATTAGGGATGATGGGTTAACAGTCATTTTTTAAATGACATGGGACAGGACAGCATACACAGGGAAAATAATATGCAGTAAACAGAGAAGAATAAGGTCATGTGGTGAGGAGTGAACTGGCACAAAATTATAACAAGCAAGACCTAGGGTTACAGTCCTCAATCCTGGTGAAAGGTTGTTGATATATGAGCTCAGCCAATCAAATAAACCCCTCCCTTCCGTGCTTCTGAAGCAATGTTGTTGATTGGCTGGAATAGTTTATGGCTTGGTCCAAGCCACTTTGTTTGATTCCCATTTATAGTGTACAAACACCAGAGTTTTTTTGAGCACAGAATGAACAGCTAGTGGACTATAAGGAGCAATTAGCTGAATTTGACAAAAATTTGGATTAGAATCGGGCACTGTACCTTTACACAATAACCATAAATAACAAAGTCAGCTTTGCGTCAAGCCAGACGAGTAAGAGCAAACTGCCCCCATATGCCTGCTTCTGTCAGTGTGATGGAGGTGTGTCGTTCATACGGGACGTAAGATCAGAGGTGTTCAACACATTCTCATCAGGAAAGCCTCAGGACACTGCTTTTCTGACTCAGCTAGGGAAGAGGAATGACCGTTTTGGCATCGAAGCCTGATGTTTCCTTTCATTTTATACTGCATTTACACAAAGCACAAACACCACGCTCTCTATCATGCAGAATAACGCTCAGTCTTTTTAAATTAACTCCATTAAGGTAGGTTCATGACAGAAGGTGTGTTTATAAATATAAACTGACTCAAAAATCAGAGCAGTGCAGTTAGAAAAAGTGGAGCCTTAAAACATCAGCAATACAGTATACCAAAAATCAATTAGTAGATCATCTTAAGGAAGAGTTTGCTAGTAGTAAACATGATAATGTAAGGGATTGTTATATGAAAGACAAAGCAAGCCCTGATTATAAAATTCATTATGGGTAGCTTGGTAAACTATGCTAGCTAATGCTAGCTACACAAACTTCTGAATGCTATCAGTAAACTTTTAATAACTAACAGAGATGGAATACATTTGTTGAATAAGTTAAATCGCAAAGAAAACAGAACCCATGCCTTAACCTGCAGAGAGTGAAGCCCTGTCAATTGAAGAGTATGAGCCTGCCACAAAATCCCAAAGGTTCAACGCCTGACTAAAATAACATTGCTCCCTAATCGATCCCAAGGGTTACAATCCCTGACCTAATACAATTATTCCTCAATCCAAGGGCTTTCCAGACTGGCAGTTCAGTCCCAATGCGACTATTGCTTGTTAGAAAATGTTTAACCATACTGTGAACTGTACCTAACCTCACCTGGATGAGGTAGTCTGAGTTTGGTTACAATCCAACCCAAACTCTCACCCAATTAGCATAAGCGAGGATGCAGTTCGAACGTGGGTTAGAGCTCAAGGCAAGTGCTAACATCAGCAGTGGTGAAAATGAACGAACAATGTATAATGGGTAGAGCAAGAAACTGTTGAAATTACAACATAGATTTTGCAATACAGCCTTCAGTGTTTATAGGATTTCTTCATGTCTACAGCTCTATTTTGGCACCCCTCTTTAATAAGCAAGTAATAAACATATATGGAGGCTTACTTGAGGGCCTAACTCACAACAAACAGAGCTCTGCTCCTGGTAGATGAAGGAGTTGCTGGGTGATGAGGAAGTTGCCAGGGTGATGAGTATGTTGCTGGGGAATGAGGATGTTGCTCGGTGATGAAGGAGTTGTAGGGTGATGAAGGAGAATTGCTGAGTTATGACTGATTTGCGTTGGTTGTTGGATGTTGAGGATGTTCAGGATATTGGTGATAGTTGTTGGACATTGGTGAGTAGTGAGTTGTTGGGTGTTAAGCATGGTCACGATGTTGGGGAGAGGTGTGAGAGAGTTGTGTTTAAGATATTGTGTTGAGGGAGTTGGGTGTTAGAGGTGTTGTTGGTCAACTGCTGAGGGAGTTTGTTGAAGGAGTTAAGTGTTATCTGTTGAGGGTATTTTTATGTGTAGAGTGTGGAAGGAGGCATAAGTCAAGAGCATTTTTACATGTTGTGTGTGTACTTCAGTGGAAGTTGTGTTGTGTTGAGGGAGTTGTACATCTAGGCAGGGGGAGGATAAGACTCCTGTTTCACAGGCACTTCAGAGACTGACAAACAATTACTATTCTGAAATCAATATATAAATATATTACCGTAGAAAGACAGGTAGCATTACAAATATAACAGTGAGGTGAAATAAAGGTGAAGAGGGCAGTTCTGGGCTGTTTGCTCGGTGCTGAAAAAATCCTTGAAAAAAAAAAAGATAAAAGCTTTTTTCAAAAGTGCCCAGTAAAGGAGCAGGAGTGTTTGGGGAGTGATACACACGATGCACACACAATCACACTCTTTAAGGAGTAGTGTTTGGGGAGTGACATACACAACAGGCACACAATCCACAAAGCCAAGCACACTTATCTAGCCATGAAATTAAGTAGAATGTCCATTTGTCAAATGTATGTGATCCCTGTCTATAACATAATGCATGAGGCAACAATAGCAATAGGAAGACTTTACATAGAAAGGTGTATGAACTTCTGTGTGCATTCAAGTACACACACAGACACACACACACTATCTTTCTATGTTACACACAGACCTTCTGTATCTATCTCTCATACACTCACAAACACACACACACACACGGACACACACACATACGGACACACACACGGACAGACTCACACTGACATACTGCAGACCCCTAGGTTAAGTGCAGACCAAGGACAGAGGCAGGTTAATAACGAGAAGCAGAACTGGGGCTAGAGATTCCTGAGAGGAGAGACACGCCATCCTCCTGAGAGAAGAGACACTCCACCCTCTTGAGAGGACAGACACACCACCCTCCTGCCACTCCACACCCCTTAGAGGAGAGACACTCCACTACTTAACCCTGACAGCAGAGACACTCCAACCTCCTGTGAGCAGAGACACTCCACTATCCTCAGAGTGGAGATTTGCCACCCTGTTTGTTCAAACCATGAGAAAGGGATCAGTGTGCAGTCCCCAGGAGAGCCCTGTGTGCTTTGGAGCTTTTGTATTTAGATTTAGTAGTGCTGTTCCCATCAGGTCTCAGTTGGGCTGATCTGTCACTAAAGACACCCCCCTCCCGCATACTCACACACAGGCGCACACACACACACACACACACACACACACACACACACACACACACGCAAGGCTATGTGTCACTAGGCTCCAGTTCCTCCTGTCCTGTCCGCTCCCCCGCGTGCTGAGGGGACTGGGGGTCTTGTGTGCAAAGCGTATGACTCTGGCTGTTCTTGTTCTTGTTCTCTTCTCTGTGCTCTTCCTCCTCCTCCTCTTCCTCTTCCTCCACACTGCCGCTCTCCTTCTCAGTGTCTGTCTCGCCATCCTCCTCCAATGTGAGCTCGAAGTGGAACCGGTCCCCGGGCCGTGTGTGTGGGGGCGAGGGGCTCTGGGGGATGGCGTTCTGGTACCAGTCCCGGTTATCCTGCAGGGTGTCCAGCAGCTCCTGAGCGTCGGGGTGCACCAGGTCCGCCCACGTCTCCCACAGCGGGTGCACAATGTAGTCTATAAACCCCACCTGCACATAAGAGCAGGTTAGTATGTGTGTGTGCGTGTGTGTGTGTGTGTGTGTGTGTGTGTGTGTGTGTGTGTGTGTGTATGTGTGTATGAGTGTGTGTGTATGTGAGCACCTGGCTCTTCTCGACTGAAGCGATGAGCTTGTCACACATTGCGCTTATCTCCATGCTGTGCTCCCTCTCTCGGTCTCCCTGGCTGAAGAACTCCTGCATGATGCGGTCGGTCCACTGGCGGTACAGTTCCAGGGGCTTGGAGGGGTTACTCAGGTCGGCACAATGAACCATGTTCTGCAGGACCTGAACGTGAGCACAAACACACTTACATGTCAGAAAAATAACACACGTACATAGACTCACTCAAAGACTAATGGCAACAGGCTCATTTGGATGTCACCTGAATATGCACAGACTCATATGAACAGACTCATATGAACTGGCTCATTAAAACAAGAACAGACTTGAGAAGAACAGAATCACTTAAATATTAAAATACTCACATGAACACGGACAAATTCAGATGAATATGAACAGGCTCATTTAAACAAAAGACTCTCATGGACAGATTCAGATGAATATGAACAGGCTCATTTAAACAAAAGACTCACATGGACCAGAGGATGTGAGCGGAGCGGGTGGTGGAGCGGGTGGTGGAGCGGAGCGGAAGAAATAGGTTGGAGCGGGTTGGAGCGCAGAGCGGTTTTAAATTCAAAGGCCGGAGCGGGGATTTCACTCCGCTCCGATTTTAACTGCTTCTAGCGGCTTACATGTAGGTGGTTCACGTAGAATAGAATGGGTTTCAATGGGAGCATCCAAGCAACCTGATTGGATAAAACGCGTCACGTGAGACCCTTCCACCCCACCCCCCCACCCCTGCAACACTGGCTCGTGTGCCCGCGAGAGAAGCAAGATGGAGTTTGGGAAGTAGGCTACTTCGAGTTATATCAGTAGGCCCTAATACATGTGCCAATGTGATCAGAACAGTTTATCGTATCGTATTCGCGCGTAGGTGTGAACATTTTCAAGGGAAACGGCTCTTGTCGTTACGTGTTTACATGTGCAAAATGTGAAGCGTTTACATTGCCTCGGGCATGCGCAAAGACCACGGACATCAACATGGATCTGCATCGTGCACAGGCAGTGTAGTGGCTTAAAGTTCCCTTCTTTCTATCAGCATATAGTTCTTAATATTTTCTTTGAATAACCACTCCCAGATGGAAAGAAAACGAGCCTACGCGTGGATGTGTTTCAACAACGGTAGAAAACTGTGTTTGCTCCGTCTTTTACTGAACTCATAATTATTTGACAGTGGTATTAGTTACAGTTGAGACACCCGAAATAACTTGCATGCGCAGCAATCCTGAGACGTGATTTTTAATTTGCACATGAATACTAACGTCTTCTTTGATCCCAGGAAATTTGAGCACACAACCCATCTCCCTTACGGAGATATTGGCGAAAGTTGTTTTACCTACTTCATTGCAAACGTCTAGTTTTGCAAACGTGTCTAGTTTTTGTGCAGTAGTGAATAGAGTCTCAGTCTACTACACCATACATAGCATATCATGTTTGTAGAAAATGATTAAGGTGAAACAAATGGCAATAAGCATATTTAAATTAAATGATTCACATTGCAAGTAAAATGGTGCGGCTGGAGCAGATACAGGGAGGGACAACGGTGCAACGGTGCGGAGCATTTTACTCCCTCGCATTCTCTCTACAAACTTCCATATAGACGCGGGGTCAGCAGGAAAATCTACTTTCCTTTTGGGAGAAACAAGGCCAGTCGTTCCCACGACTACAGCACCTTGCAAAACAAATTATATGCGTTCCAGCAACAAGTGCTGTGAGTGAGCGCTCCTTCAGTGCAGCAGGGCGCGTTATAAAAGCCAGGCGCTCTCGCCTGAATCCTGACACTGTAGATGCTATTTTATTCCTGCATAGTGCTAAGACAAATTCTAAATAGAACGAAGGTTAGGCATATCGGCAGAGGTATATTTTGGTTACATTAGGATGGCTACGTTTATAGCTTGCGTTTTGGGCGCACCACAATGCCAAGAAGTTTGTCGCGACTGTAATGGCATATTTCATTGTGGGGGTGATAGATAGCTTAAGGCTTACGAGACACGGTGTTTTCCGATGTTTTACTGAGTCCTCTCTGTCTCTATCACACACACACACACACACACACACACACACTAACGGAAGCAAAAAAGGTTTAAATTAAGTGACGATCCCTCAAATGTCGCGTCTCCCGCAAACCTGCAAGCTATGAGTCAGCATTGGAAGAAGCCTTAACGTCTCGAAGATGAAACTGCCTGGGTTATTTTGTTTCGTTAGGCTATTAGTTATATTTTAAAACAGCCAGTCATTGTAGCCTACCACTCGTGGAATAAGGAATTTCAAAGAGACGATGGAGTGATTTGACTCAGAAGTGACATTGGGCATTGGCAGCGCGAGATTTTCAGAACAAGTTCAACTTTTAGTTCAGTAACATCAACAGCTAAGAAAGAAGGTAAGAAAAATAGTCGGAAAACTTTGATTTGCAAGGGAAGCAGGCAAGTGTTGGGGTTGTTACAGTATATAGCCTACAATGTGGTGAAATTTCGGAATTAATAGGCTCCAGTGGCGTTTCCTAAATATGCTTTCTTTCATTTTGCAAAAAACAGTAGGCTATATTACCATATTAAAATGGTATACCAAATTGCGTTTTATTACTGATAAAAAATTGTAGGCCTACTAGCCTATTGGATCAGTCTCCTTTCAACAACAGGCAAGAACTTTCTAGCCTCTAACTTTCTAGCCTCCTGTCACCGTCTCCCCCCAGTCACGCACCGACTCCCCCATGACACATCGGCCTGATTTGACACGCCCTTTTCTAAGCCGAACGATAGTGGTAAACCACCTCTCTCGAAAGGCTCAGACGATCGGCGGAAAAACGAACAGTTTACATCTAGACCCCTTATACATGAGGCAATTGTAACACGTTCGCGAGTTTCTATCAGTGCAGACGCGATGTAACAGCTTTACATTGACGCATGTATAAGGGGCTACTGTCTGCATCAGAGGGAGCGGAGTTCTCCTGAAGTCAGTGGTTATCTTACATCTACCTATACCCAGTAAAAGTTACCTGTCCCAGCTAATTCTTTGAAACACCAGCGATTCATTTATTACATTTTACTCACTTTCCCTAATCATTTGTAATAAATACACCACTCTACATCGCAGTTTTCATCAGTGCCTGTTACCAACGATAGTTGATCATTTTAGCTATTTGTGCTAGTCTATCTTTATAACGTAGCTACGTTTCAGGCAGTGCTGTATGGAGTGGGCTAGATAGCTGTTTATCATACCTGGTCGTAATTGATGACTCAAAGATGACTTGTTAACTGTCCTTGTACTGTGATCACATCTTCTAGTACCTTTTTACGATATTGGAATAAGTTTACGGGTATTTATCTAAGTGTAAACTTTGTCAGTTGTAGCTTTGGGTAATCCTGCAGTTGTAGGCGATTAGCACACAAAACGTTCCTGCAAAGCGATGGGTCTGACGATAACTCAGATTTGTTTACACTTTTATTGGTACAGCAAGATAAACGTGACACTTTTCGGTCAAAAACTTGACAGCCATACTGGTTTAGGCCCATTATTATCAGCAGGTTAGGTGATATGACCGTCCGTTTGTCTGCATCATTTCGAGTAACTGAATGAGACTTGACACAACATCATTAAATCAAACGTCATATGTCCCAGGGCCCTGGCATGAAGGGAAAATTAATTACATGAAGGGAAAATGTCAGAAAATAATTTCTCCTAAAAATTTGAGCGGAGTGTGGAGCGATTTCGCCGGAGCGGCAGGAAATTTAAGATGAGCGCGGAGCTGTTTTGAGCGGAGCGCCCTGGCACAACGTTGAGCGGCAGAGCGAATGAGCGGACATCTTCCTGAGCGGGGAGCGGGAATTGCGCGGCGCTCCGCTCCGCTCACATGCTCTGACATGGACAGATTCAGATGAACAGAATCACTTGATCACTAATAGAGTGACATGGGCAATAGTTGTAGTTGTATCCCAACTGGGCATGTTTCTACAGCATGTGTAGCTATACGTAAATACCAGGTGTGTAACGGTACGAGAATTCGCCCCGAAACCGCCACAGTACGGATGTTACAGCTCGGTGCAGTTGTAGGAAGAATACGCCGTAGCGCATGTGCAAAGATTGATAAACGTAATGTGGAACCAAATTCGAGTGTGCGTTCCACTTGGAAACCAAGATGTAAGCTGT
>NC_137909.1:9910351-9925351 GCF_963457725.1 Sprattus sprattus
TTATGGAAATAAAAAAGGCCTTTTTAAATAAGTTTTACTACGTTTTAGAACAGTAAAAGCATTGCCACGTGGTTCAGACCGGGTAGATGTCAGAACCTGTCTGATCCCGTGGTTCCTACACTGACCATGACACTCGTGATGTGTTATATGACCACTTGTGATGTTATGTGATGTGACGTGACGACAGGGAATGGAGAACCAGATGAAAGGCTATGTGAGCAATACAACTATAGTACTCTTCTAGTGTATAGGTAAACTGACCAATACAACCATAGCAAAGTACTCTTCTAGTGTATAGGTAAACTGACCCACATCAAAAAAACAATCAAAGGTATTTATGTAGTGAAGAGTGTAGAGTTGTGTATCGTGTTGTTACCCAGAATATGTTTAGGATACCAACCATTCTTGTATGCTAACATGCTAACTAAAGAACTTATTTTAAATATGCAAATTTAATAATACAAATAATAATTTGAAAATAACTTATTTTAGTTACCCGTATATGAACCTTTATAAAACAATTGGGTTCTAGCGCGTAATTTAGCTGTTTCTGATTGGACGAGAGACGTTCCATGCTATAGGTTATTCTTCAACATACCTACAGTTACGGGACTTTTCACAGCTAAAAATAAATCACTCCGCGATGAAACATTTGCATTGATGATAACCGTTAATTCAAAGTTTTTAAAATTCCAAACCAAGACGTTGACAATGGAACTATTTTTTGTTGCGGAGAAACAATGGCGAAATAAACCATTTTTAATCAATAACTTCGTGTTGAAATGTTAATATGTTGACTGTAGAATTGTTTTATAAAAGCAATATAGCACTCGTGGGAGTGGGGTAGGTAAGGGATAATCCCACGGGTGTTGTTGCCTACGCCACTCGGCCTGGCGGCCTCGGTGGCTACGGCCGAACACCACCCATGGGATTATCCCTTACCTACCCCACTCCCACTCGTGCTATATTGCTTAATTCTACCATAATAACTATCATATTTAATTGACTATTGTAACATATTTAAGGTGCAGTCGGCCATTCCAATCTCATTCACTTTTTGCCAAACTCAGACAATTGCTCCTCATGGTCATGTGGCTGTCTGTTCAGTGTTTGCAATCAAAAAATCATTAAATGTGCTCTGTAAATGGGAAACAGAGTGGCTCGGAACCAGCCCTAAACAATCCCAGCCCATCAACGCGGTGCTCCAGGGTACTGTTCGGCGACACTCGCTAAGCGGTTTAGCGAGCTAAATTCCAGGCTAAAAAAAGACAACACCGCTTTAGCGGATTCGGCGTAGCAACTTTTGCTCAATTTCCATGGTAATTAATCGCTTAGCCCTAGCCTGCTCCAGGGCAGGCTAAGCAAAGTTTAGCTGGCTAAACTTGCCACACCCACGCCAAAAGGAGGGATCCCATTGACAAGGAGTCATAGTTTGATTAGCGTAGGAAGAGTTCTTTGCGATCGCCAAGAAGATCCATTTTTCCATCATGATGAGTTCTTGTATGAGCGCTACCGATCCACCCGACAAGGAATAATTAATTTAGAAGACCTTCTCGAGTCATTTATTGCATACACCACCGTCAAACATTGAATGTCAATCATCACTTTCTTGCGAGTGGTAGCCTTCATTTTTGTAATGTCGGCGATGCGGAGAACAAAGCACTCATAATTATATGACAGTGGTAGCCTATAGTACAGTTGAGACATTGGTACAGTTGATAAACCCGAAATAACTTTCATGTGCAGCCTGAGACGTGATTTTTAGTTTGCACATGAATACTAACGTTTTCTTTGATCCCAGGAAATTTGAGCACATAACCCAAATAGATATTGGCTAAAGTTGTTTTACCTACTTTAACTTACATCATTGCAAACGTTTAGTTTTGCAAACGTGTCTAGTGTTTGTGCGGTAGTGAATGGTGGATGGTAAGGTGGATGCATGATAAGAAGAGAGAAATAGACACAATTTCTTTTCATTGCTTAAATGTATTGAATTTCTTATTAATACATTTAGTCATTTAGCAGACGGTTTTATTCAAAGCGATTTTAAAATTCTTACGAGGGTGAGGGGAGTTAAACCGGTGATCTACGGCATGCAAGCCATACGCTAAACCCGCTGCACCATAGTACCTTTCTGTGTAGGGGAAATATGTCACGTATTATACATCTTATAGACAGTTTCTTATATTGCTGTGGTAGCCGCGGGAGTGTTGAATTTTGACATGATTATGGTCTTGAATTCTTCATAACGCGTTCATGATCATATCCTGCCTTATCGGAGAAAAAAAATGGTCTTTTTCTTTGAGTTTAGACCATTGTACCTTTAAAAAAAAATCATGGTTTTGGGGATCGACCTTTCTTGCCTTTTGAAGCAAGACGTGCACGCGCAATTTAGCTGACGAGATAAATTAACTTGAGGTTAAAATAAATTAGCGCTCGTCGCCAGACCGGCTTGGCCTGTTCTCATTTAGCGAGCTAGTTAATCTCCAGTTGCGAGCTAAATTAATTATCTTAGCTTGAGTTGTACGCCGAACAGGGCCCAGGTCCACAGTAGGGAGGGCTGTAATATGATAGGCTGTTGAGCTCAGATATCAACAGCCATTTGCAAAACTGAAACCGAATCATGGACTGCATTTTTTACTACTCTGGTATACTAACTACACTAACAACATACTAACCCTTCTAACATACAAACTACTTTTGTCAGGATCCTGCTCTGTCCGTTTTGTGTTTGCCCTTTTTAGTCACGTGTTTCTTGTGTGTGTTTTTTGCCCTTTGTTTTCCTGTGTTTGTTTATCAATTCCATGTGCTTCTTTGTGTCGTTCTGAACTCTGCCCCCACCTGCCTTCCACCATGTCCTGGTTTTTTCCATCCCCTACCACACCTGCCTTGTTAATCAACCGGTTTGTGTCCCTAATTGGTGCCTGCTGTGTCTTGTTAATTAACCTTGTTTTAGTTCACCTGTGTCTTGATGTCTAGTTCCCCCTCTGTTATTTAGGTTCAGTCTGTTCTGTGTTCCCTGTCGGTTCGTAACTAAATGTTAGTCTTCAGTCCTGTTAAGTGTCTTTGGTGAGAGACTCTTTGTCTTTGGTGAGAGACACTTTTGTAGTTTTTGCCTGGATCTTCTGTGTTTTTGTGAATAAATCCCAAGTTTGTGTTCATCCGGTCTGCGATCGGGTCCTTTCCCTGATGATTCCTAACAACTTTAACATACTGACAATTCACACCTATACTAATTATTCTACCACAGTAACTAGTCTAAGATACTAACCTGTGCAAATGGTGTCACAATGAGGTCATCTCCATGACTGAAAGAAAACAAAACAGAAAATGTTCATCCATGTTCATAAGACCTGTCAAACACAGACAATCAGACATAAGCACACACACACACACACACACACACACACACACACACACACACACACACACACACACACACACACACACACACCCATGCACACAAACTCAGAGAATCCATGGGTGAGGATGACAACCAAAACATGTCATGCATCAGTCCTCTGTGTGTGTGTGTTTGTGTGGGTGCGTGATCCTGGGGGTCCTGTTGCTCAGCCCTAAGTATGGATGAGTTGTTAGGCATGCACACACACTCACACACACACACACACACATGCATTCACGCACACACAGGCATGAATTTTCACACATCAGACGCTTATACACCAACACACAGTACAGAGAATTCTCACTTCTTTTTGTCTTTCTGTCTCTCTTCTTTCTTACATATATCCTTACACAGACACTCTAACGTATTTTATATCCATCAGTTTTGTTGCCCATGAAGCATGAGTCAGAGCTCTACCCCTAAAAGACTTCACCTCATCTTAATTTGAGTAGCGAATAGAAAATCTATTTCTATGTGTTCTATTTCTGCACAGTGGGTCTAATCTGTCAGAAGCATCAGTGACCAAGGCCTTCTCTGTACGTGAGGAAGTTCTGGAAATGTTGGATACCATGAGAAAGTATATGCTTGCTGGAAACCTAAAAACGCTGAGACAGTTCTGTTCTCCAAAACCATGTTTTATTATTGTTAAACAATAGACATATTATAGGATTTATCTTGTCTCATAGTGCCATTGCTTTGAATAATGATGTCGATTGAGTAAAACAAGGGTCGATTATGCAAGAAGTAATAGGTCTTCAAAATGACATAGCTAGCAACTCAAAAAGTGTGCTATTGAGTTAAATGCTATAATGATACAAAAAAACAGAATGGTTTTGTTCTCTCATAATAAATAAAACGTCTTTGAGAAGAGACTGTCCTTCAACTGTTATATGGAGATAAGAGGGAAGCGTGTGGGAAACCTATGACATCTATCTTCTAAGACATAACACCCTGAGAGGGGAATCCACTCATGTATAGAGCAGGGAGCTAGGAAGAGAGAGCTAGATGAAGAGAGGAAGAGGAAGACTCAAAGAACAATGGATAAAAGAAGACAAAGGAAGAGAGCAAGAGTGAGTACGGGAGGGAGGGAGTGAGTGATTTAATCAGTGAATAAGTCTGTCAGTGAGTGAGTGAATCTGTGAGTGAGTGAGTGAGTCAGTCAGTCAGTAAGTGAGTGAATCAGTGAGTGAGTCAATCAGTGAATGAGTGAGTCAGTGAGTGAGTGAATCAGTGAATGAGTGGGTGAGAGAGTGTGTGAGTGAGTGGGTGAAAGAGTGTGAGAGTGGGTGAGTGAGTAGGTGAGTGAGTGAGTGTGTGAGTGGGTGGGTGAGTGAGTGGGTGGGTGGGCAAGTGGGTAGGTTAGCTAGTAGGTAGGTGGGTGACTGGCTGGATGGGTGAGTGAATGAATCAGTGAAGGAGTGAATGAGTGAGTGAATCAGTGAGTGACTGAGTGAGTGAGTCAGTGGGTTAGTGAGTCAGTGAATGAGTGGTTGAGTGAGTGAGTCAGTGTCAGATAGAGAGAAGGAGCTCCTTGTGTTGTTGTTGCTATATGAAGAACTCCCTGCATTGCTACAGTCAACTGTCCACTGCATGTGTGTGTGTGTGTTTGTAGTTTTTGTGTATGTGCTGGTGTGTTTATTTGTAAGTCTGTGTGTGTGTCCAAATATGGAGAGCAAAGCTGACAGGGGTATGAAGAATGTAGTGTCACAGGTTCAAATCTAGAAGCACACTGAGCTGCCAGGAGAGAGCTCTAAATATAACCTAGACCTTTCGCACACAGCCCCAACATTACAATAGCTCTACAACTACCCTATACTACAACAACAACAGGAAGTCATGTCAAAATATAACCCACGCCTCTATTTAGTCATACTACATTTGTATTGGGGTGTACTGGGGTGTGTTGGGGGTGAACTCCACAAATTAGTGAAATTTTGGAAGACCATGTGTTTCTGAGCACATGGAAAAGAATGTACACACACATGAACACACAGACACTTGCAAACACACATGCACACACACACAGACACACACACAAACACACACAGGCACTCACAAAATGAGACCCTCCATGCCAGTTCCCGGATGGAAAACCATTTCATTTTCTGTTCATTTTAACGCCCCGGTGACTGCCTCTGCTCCACCAGTCAGCCGGTGCTGATGGCTGTGGGCATCACCGTATTCATGCTGCCGGGCATGGGCGTAGGCATGCAACCAAAGCGTGGCAACATGGCCATAGGCAGGCAATGTGATGCACAATAAACCAACTAGACCAGGCAAAACATTCCTGTGTCGGCGTGGCAACCAGACAGAACTTACGTGCCACTTATGACAGGTTCAGACCTCCGTGAGACCAGTCCAGGCCTCTGTTGGTGGTGTTGCCTAGCAGCGAGGACAATGAGGCGTCAGATACACTCACACACCAAAACACACACACACACACACACACACACACAGACACACTTACTAGCTGTGTTCAGAACATCCACTCACCAACTCACTTGCTACTGTATAGAAAAAGCTATTGAGTTCACTATGTAGAGAATCAAACGTTAAAAATTCCATGTTGGTAACTTAGCAACATAGTGATGAAAACATGGCAATGGAATGCTTACCTAAAAGACAACAAATTAGATATTTCTACTTATCTCCCTCTGATTGGCTAATGGGGTGTACAATAAGTTTATATAGATGCACACCTTGGACGTAGTCCCAGTAGAAAAGTTAAATCGCCGTTCCATATCAATGCTCTTGAATGGTTACCATTGACAACCAACGTAACGTTTATTTTTTGACAGCTAGGATAATTAGAACCAAGATGGCGGCGTGTTGGGAGAAGTTAGTGGGAAATGTTTTATGTGAATTAAGCTATCTACACAACTTTTTATATGTCTAAATTGACTCGGTTAGTTGTTTATGTGCTACACGAATGTTGCAGAGTATTGTAAGTCTTAACTGAAAGTCTCGAATATTATTTGTAGGCAGCTGCTAATGCTTAGACCAAAAATCCATTGAAACACAGTAGCTAGCTAGCCTCACTGCTATAATATAACGTTGCTCTCACACGCGAGTTAGTGGCGGTATCCAAATCAATATAAACAAATATTAACAAAGTTGAAAGTGTCCCATTGTAGTTTTTGTTATTTTAATGGCAGTCACTGGGCATAGGTGCGAGTCCAGCCTGAAAAACTATTGGACCCCAAGTGTAGTTGAGAGGAAGCGATGGAGTGACATTTTAACGGCCAGTGGTCCAGCTCACAGGGCTAACTCGCCTGCTCCTCAACGCGTTGCTGTCGATTGTGAGCCATCGACCAAAATTACCAAACTTGACCTCCCTGTTGCTCTGTCCAACTTCACCATCAACGGAAACGTGGAGTTCAACTTTAAATAGTAAAACCTTATGAACAACACCTGTGTCCGTGTGTCCGTTTACAGAGGAGAGCTCATGAGTGTCACTTTGCAGCAATGCCCGGGGAAACTAAAGGTCATATGATAACACCAGTTCCACGCACTACTTTCTCACTACTTTCTCTAACGGGAGCACTAGGCTTCAAATCAAGAATTCATCAGGTTATTATGCGTATTAAGTTTCCTATATAAAGGAAAAGATAAAGGAAATTCTAAATAATAATAATAATAAAAACATTTTTGGATGTTGTAAGCGGGAGATAAGCGGGATAACGGCCTCCGAGCTGTGCAGTTCTACAAAGTTAATGGACTTCGCGGAGCAACTCCACTCCGCTGCGCGTTGTGGAGTTCTTTGCCCCGCAGCGTCCATTAACTTTGTAGAACTGCACAGCTCGTCGGCCGTTATCCCTTACATATTCAATATTTTCCTTGGTATTCAAAAAGTTTAATGTGGCTTTGGTTTCATCACTCATGCAGATTTTTTTCTTGATTTCCTCTACTGTACGAAAATTAAGATATTGCTTATAGGAAGTTTAATAAAAAAGACAAATTAAACTGAAACCATTTGCAAAGGATGCTATTGAAAAGGTACTCAGACATAGCATAATTTTATTTATTTTTAAAGGCGTATCCAACTCATTACTAACATGTTAACTAAGGATTGTTCGGCCTTTTTCAGTTTGCTCACCTAACAATGAATAATGGAAATTTCATAATGCACTATATAGTGAATGAAATTTAAACTTGAGAATTCGAACAGCACTAGAAAAAAGCTGATGCTCTATATAGTGGACTATAGAGTGAGTGAGTGGGCATTCCAAACAAAGCTACTGTCAGAAACTAACACATACTGTATGTGCCAAAACACACACACACACACACACACGCACGCACGCACGCACACACACGCACACACACTCACACACACACACAGACACACACACGCGCACACGCACACACACACACACACACACACACAAACACACACACAAATACAAATTCTAAACTCATGAAAACACACATATTCAAACCTTGCAGACACACATAGTTGTCTATATCAGCCATCTGACAAACACCAATATCTACACATATAGAAACACTCATACATGTACGTAGAAACAGAGAATAGATATCATAACATAACACACAGCAACTTACTTCAGACATCAAACACAAACAAAGAGAATATAGAGATATGCACACACACAAAGAGAAGCTCCAACAACACACAGTAAAACTTGAATGAGGCATACAGTACACACCCACAGCCAAAGGCCTCACAAACAAACATTACACTGGAACAGAAACTCGCACATTCGCACACATATACACCTATATAAACATTACACAGAAAAACAAACACTCTCTCTCACACACATACACACAATCACCCTCGCCCTCACCCTCACCCTCACCCTCACACTCACACACATATACGTATATATATATATATACACACATACGTTACACAGAAGCAAACACTTTCTCTCTCACACACATACACACACTCACAAACACGAGGTGGCTTAAGTATGTGGACGTGCATAGTACTAATTTCAGTGATGTAGCTGGTGCCTGCTTCACAATGTGGTGCAGTCTTCTCCACAGAGCAGGCCAACACACACATCCACGCATGCACACTCTCACTCACTCACTCACTCACGCACGCACGCACGCACGCACGCACGCACGCACGCACGCACGCACGCACTCACTCACTCACTCACTCACTCACTCACTCACTCACTCACTCACTCACTCACTCATGCACGTGAGAATTACAATTGACAACCCAACTAGGGCCAGTCCATACAGTATTACAGGTTACATGTGTGATGATGTTGCAGTCAGGTTTTATGTGGATTTATATTGACCCTTATGTGAGCTTTAGGGATCATACTGACCCTCATGTGAACTTTAGGGAGCAAACTGACCCTTGTGCCCCCTAATGTTCACTTAAGGGATCATTCTGACCCTCATGTTTAATTTAGTGAGCAAACTGACCCTTGTGCCCCCTAATGTTCACTTAAGGGTTCATTCTGACCCTCATGTTTAATTTAGGGAGCATACTGACCCTCATGTGAACTGTAGGGGGCATACTGACCCTCATGTGAACTGTAGGGGGCATACTGACCCTCATGTGAACTGTAGGGGGCATACTGACCCTCATGTGAACTGTAGGGGGCATACTGACCCTCATGTGAACTTTAGGGGGCATACTGACCCTCATGTGAACTTTAGGGAGCATACTGACCCTCATGTGAACTGTAGGGGGCATACTGACCCTCATGTGAACTTTAGGGGGCATACTGACCCTCATGTGAACTTTAGGGAGCATACTGACCCTCATGTGAACTTTAGGGGGCATACTGACCCTCATGTGAACTGTAGGGGGCATACTGACCCTCATGTGAACTTTAGGGAGCATACTGACCCTCATGTGAACTGTAGGGGGCATACTGACCCTCATGTGCACTTTAGGGGGCATACTGACCCTCATGTGAACTTTAGGGGGCATACTGACCCTCATGTGAACTGTAGGGAGCATACTGACCCTCATGTGAACTTTAGGGGGCATACTGACCCTCATGTGAACTGTAGGGGGCATACTGACCCTCATGTGAACTTTAGGGAGCATACTGACCCTCATGTGAACTGTAGGGGGCATACTGACCCTCATGTGCACTTTAGGGGGCATACTGACCCTCATGTGAACTTTAGGGGGCATACTGACCCTCATGTGAACTTTAGGGAGCATACTGACCCTCATGTGAACTGTAGGGGGCATACTGACCCTCATGTGAACTTTAGGGAGCATACTGACCCTCATGTGAACTTTAGGGGGCATACTGACCCTCATGTGAACTGTAGGGGGCATACTGACCCTCATGTGAACTGTAGGGGGCATACTGACCCTCATGTGAACTTTAGGGAGCATACTGACCCTCATGTGAACTTTAGGGAGCATACTGACCCTCATGTGAACTTTAGGGAGTAAACTGACCCTCAATGTGTGTATTTGCAGGCTGGACTCACATGTCGCTGGCGATAGAGGAGTTTCGGGATAAGGACTTGGGTGAGAGGTCGTAATCGCTGTCGGACCGGTACAGGAAGGACTCTCGCCGCTGGCTGTGCGAAGCGAAGTTGGCCTGCAGCACCAGCCCGGAGCCTGGACTGCACATCGCGTCCAGCGGACTCCTGCCCGAGCCTGGACCATTGTCCACGTCAAAGCTGCAGGGAGAAGAAAGAGACGTTCAGTTGAAGCAACACTATGCAACAATTTTTTGTTAGTTTTGTAGCTTTGGTATCATCTTCAAATCCATTTTGATGGTCTATGGTCATGTGAAGGACAGATAAACACACCTGTTGTACCCCGTGGAAATGTAAAAAACAAAAAAAGAGCTTTCACAGCACAATATTGCCAATCATATTACCAAAGGACACCAGGCTACATGTTAGCAAGCTTCCATCAGTGCCACCTGGCCTGTTTATGAGGTTAGCAAGGTTTGGCATGCCTCTCAGGTATTTAGCTTGCTAGTTTTAGACCAAAACATATTATTATTGCTTTAACTGCAGCAAATGTAACCCAAATTCATAGAACTGACTATTTACACAAGACAGTAATGACCCGACATTACCTCTATGTTTTTCCTTCCTGTGTCCTGCCCTATGTTTTGGTACGGTGAGCTAGGAGGCAGAGCTGAGTCCTAATGGCCCATGAGATTCACCTGTTTGCAGGTTGTCTCAGGTATCATAAGGGCTACTTCCTCTTCCTCATTTTTTACTTTGGAACAGTCAACCCAACACCAGCCTCAGTGCATCTCCCAGCCAGCAACATACAGCCGCGGAAAAAATTAAGAGACCACTTCAAAATTATCAGTTTCTCTGGTTTTACTATTTATTGGTATGTGTTAAAGTAAAATGTACATTTTTGTTTTATTCTATAACCTACTGGCAACATTCCTACCAAATTTCAAATAAAAATATTGTCATTTAGATCATTTTTTTGTAGAAAAATGACAATTGGTCAAAATAGCAAAAAAGATGCAGTGTCTTCAGATCTCGAATAATGCAAAGAAAACAAGCTCATATTCATTTTTAAACTACACAATACTAATGCTTACACTTAGGAAGAGTTCAGAAATCAATATTTGGTGGAATAACCTTGATTTAAAATCACAACTTTCATGTGTCTTGGCATGCTCTCCACCAGTCTTTCACATTGCCGTTGGGTGACTTTATGCTACTCCTGGCGCAAGAATTCAAGCAGCTCGGCTTCTTTTCATGGCTTGTGACCATCCATCTTCCTCTTGATCACATTTCAGAGGTTTTTTTATGGGATTCAGGTCTCGAAATTGGGCTGGCCATGACAGGGTCCTGATCTGGTGGTACTCCATCCACACCTTTACTGGCCTGGCTGTGTGGCATGGAGCATTGCCCTGCTGGAAAAAACATTTCTCAGAGTTGGGGAACATTGTCAGAGCTAAAGGAAGCAAGTTTTTCTTCCGGGACAACGTTGTACTTTGCCTGGCAGAGGTTTGTAAAAGACCATAAGGATTGAAAAAAGCGGACTGGAGGGTCTTCTAGTTCGTCTTCTCTGATGAGTCCAATTTTCAGCTTTGCCCAACACATGGTCGTCTGATGGTTAGACGGAGACCTGGAGAGGCCTACAAGCCAGAGAGTCTTGCACCTACTGTGAAATCGGACTCATCAGAGAAGACGAACTTAGAAGAACCTCCAGTCCGCTTTTTCAACCCTTATGGTCTTTTACAAACCTCAGCCAGGCAAAGTACAACGTTGTCCCGGAAGAAAAACTTGCTTCCTTTTGCTCTGACAATGTTCCCCAACTCTGAGAAGTGTTTTTTCCAGCAGGGCAATGCTCCATGCCACACAGCCAGGCCAGTAAAGGTGTGGATGGAGTATCACCAGATCAGGACCCTGTCATGGCCAGCCCAATTTCGAGACCTGAATCCCATAAAAAAAACTCTGAAATGTGATCAAGAGGAAGATGGATGGTCACAAGCCATGAAAAGAAGCCGAGCTGCTTGAATTCTTGCGCCAGGAGTAGTATAAAGTCACCCAACGGCAATGTGAAAGACTGGTGGAGAGCATGCCAACACACATGAAAGTTGTGATTTTAAATCAAGGTTATTCCACCAAATATTGATTTCTGAACTCTTCCTAAGTGTAAGCATTAGTATTGTGTAGTTTAAAAATGAATATGAGCTTGTTTTCTTTGCATTATTCGAGATCTGAAGACACTGCATCTTTTTTGCTATTTTGACCAATTGTCATTTTTCTGCAAATAAATGATCTAAATGACAATATTTTTATTTGAAATTTGGTAGGAATGTTGCCAGTAGGTTATAGAATAAAACAAAAATGTACATTTTACTTTAACACATACCAATAAATAGTAAAACCAGAGAAACTGATAATTTTGAAGTGGTCTCTTAATTTTTTCCGCGGCTGTATACTGTGTGTACTATTATCTCAACATAAACAACACTATATATATATTCGTATGTCTCAAGATACATCTCATACTTTTAGATAACTAAGCTTGTGTCCGCTAGGCATGCTAGTGCTTCACTGTTCAGGGTAGACAGTGCCTGAAGACCAGGGCACTGGTACTTGGTGCAGTCGTTTATAATGTGATCAGCCGTTTGCTCTGGGGCCCCACAGGGGCAGTCTGGAGCATCACAAAGGTTCATCCTGTGCATATTGGCTCTGAAGCGTCCATGTCCTGTCTGGCATCTGCGTAAACAACACTCATGAAGAACAACAACAACAACAACAGCAACAAGTCATCCAAGACTGCTGGCATGAGTGGCCACTGTTCAGGGGGTGCATGAGGAGGAAAGGCTCTTCCAAAAATGTATATTTCAATTAAAAAAAGGTTTTACAACACTGGTACCCAACACACCAAAATGGGCAAACCAGCCCAGGTAACCAACACCCACCCTGGATGTTCAACACAGGGCTGACCAGGCCAGGTACCTTACCCACAAAATTCACTTGCTTCAAGCGTTTCAGTCCTTACTTATCTTAATAAGGGTTTAATACTTGTTATTTACCGGTTCTGAGCATGTTAATGCTTGAAACTAGAATTGCCATTATCATAAGGCAGTTTGATTCCCACTTACAAGTACAAAATGGCTTTGTCAAAGTCAGAATTTCTTATTTCAAGCATTTTATCCTTCTCAGTCAAACTACACTAAAAACAAGTACATTTGCCTAGATACCAAAGATATCTAAGAATTATTTTCTCAATATGTAGGGAACAGTGCTTATATTCAGCAAATGCTAGCAACATCCTTTTGAAACGAGTGTGCATGCTAGGCAATTCATCTTGAAATCAGTCAAGCTACACTAAAAACAAGAACATTGGCCTAGATGCCAAAAATATTTAAGAATTATTATCTCAATATGTAGGGAACAGTGCTTATATTCAGCGAATGCTAGCAACATCCTTTTGAAATGAGTGTGCTTGCTAGGCAATTCATCTTGAAATCAGTCAAGCTACACTAAAAACAAGAATATTGGCCTATGGCAAAGATATTTAAGAATTATTATCTCAATATGTAGGGAAAGGTGCTTATATTCAGCAAATGCTAGCAACATCCTTTTGAAATGAGTCTGCATGCTAGGCAATTTATCTTGAAATCAGTCAAGCTTCACTTAAAACAAGATCATTGGCCTAGATACCAAAAATATTTTATAATTAGTATCTCAATTTGTAGGAAAATGTGCTTAAATTTGGCAAAAGCTAGCACCATCATCTTGAAATAAGGCTATATGTTAGACAATTTATCTTGAAATCTGTAAAGCTACACTCAAAACAAGTACATTTGCCTAGATACCGTAAGAAATATTTTCTCAATATCCAGCGAAAACTTTTTGGCCTTTAATCGGATAGGACAGTAGAGAGAGACAGGAAGCAAGCTGGAGGGAGAGATTGAGAAACGACTGCAAGTCGGTCTCGGACCTGAGCTCTTACCTGTGTCCCCATCAGACCGATTCATGGTGCAGGGTTGCTGCCGCTTGCGCCACAGCTCCAACCTTAAAACAGTCATCTCTTGAGGATATTGGTATTTGTTTTGGAGAGTTAAGAAGTCAATGCATATGTGCAATTGATCATTCAGAAAATAGAGATTGTGCAGATAGCATTCGCAGCTGTTTTTACCATAGCCACTGTGTCTAGGTTGAAGTTACTAATTAAAAATTATTTAAAGCATTCTTTGTGCTATCTGCAAAATCTATATTATCTCAATGATCAATTGCACATTTGCTTTCCAAAAAAATGCCAATATCCTGAACAGATGACTGTTTTAGGGAAGGAGCTGTGGCACACGCAGTAGCAACCCTGCACCATGAATGGGTCTGATGGGGATACAGGTAAGAGTTCAGGTAAGAGTTCAGGTTTGAGTCCGACTTGCGGTCATTTCTCAATCCCTCCCTCCAGCTAGCATCCTGTCTCGCACAACTGTCCTATCTGATTAAATGCAAAATAGCCCAAAAATGAAGTTAATAAATGAAATAGCAAAATCGCTGAATTTAAGATATTGAGAAAATAATTCTTATGGTATCTAGGCAAATGTACTTGTTTCTAGTGTAGCTTTACTGATTTTAAGATAAATTGTCTAACATATAGCCTTATTCCAATAGTTTTTAGGCAAATGCACTTGTTTTCAGAGAAGCTTAACTTATTTCAAGATAAATTGCCTAGCATATAGCCTCAATTCAAGATGATGGTGCTATAATTTGCTGAATACAGGCACATTTTTCTACATTTCGAGGAAATAATTCTTATTTTTTTTTTATTTGGGCATATTTACTTGTTTTAGGTGTAGTTGTACTGATTTCAAGATAAATTGCCTTATACAGCCTCATTTCAAGAGTATGGTGCTAGCATTTGCTATATTTAAGCACAATTTCCTACATTTTGAGAAAATAATTCTTACTTATTTTGACAAACGTACTTGTTTTTAGTCTGGCCACACTAGTTTTAAGATATATTTGGGTTCTTTGAGGCTAGCTATTTTAACTTGTTTTAGAAACTCTTAGTAAGTCAAATCTTTCTGTTCTGTTAATTTAGCTTATTTTAAGCAATATTTGCACCATTTTATTACTTTTTTTTCTTGTTTTTGAAAGCTGATTTTTTGCAGTGTACTCATAAGGTCAGT
>NC_137909.1:9927851-9930351 GCF_963457725.1 Sprattus sprattus
GAAACCTGACTGAAAGTTATCAAATCAACCATTTTACGTTAAGAAGGCGTTAAGTTGATTAAACCAAAAACAAAAAAAAATGTTTTTCCCAACAAATTGTAGATTGGGACTGTAATTGTTTAGTATGAAAGATCTGGATATGTTTTAGTAGGGGCTTTATAGCAGCTGTTTATGTGGGACTTGTGCCAAACAGCAATGATACATTTACAAATATAAACACATCTGTTGCTTAGAGGTGAAAAACAGATTTGAAAAACTTGGTAAGCATAGTATCTAAGCAGCATGAGTGGAGATTCTGTACTGTTCTCTCCAGAGTCTCATTGTGTGTCCAACTACATTCTTACATTCCATTCTCAGTTCCTTTTTCTTTGTTGCTGGTAATCAAATTGTTCGTAATTAGGAGGATTTGAGAGGATGACGCCCTGTGTCATTCCAACAGCCTTCCTTCTCTGCTTCAGCTTGTGAGGATGTTTGTATGTTTGAGTTTTTGTTGTTATCCTCTAGTTCTCTTTGTAGGGTTGCCAGATCAGGATCTTAAAACACAGATGAACTCTTTTATCTCTTCCACCTATCTCTGCTACCTTTCAGTGCCTCAAGGGGGTTAAAGGTTGACACATGTCTGGTTTCACTTGAACAGTCCCAGTGCAAGTGGTGGAATGCAGTCTGCAGTGGAATAGATTAACCTGAATAAAGATCTCAGTAACGTGGAAACCCTTATCCCTTTGGTCATCAATTACATATGTGGTCATATGCTCTATAAGGGCACAAACACCCGTAAAATACCAGCATTGGAGGCACATAACCAAAATAGCACAACACATAACAAAAGCACACCCATAGACCACTAACACACCCGCACACAGACAGCTGTGATTGGTCTACAGACTTGTGTAAGCTGTTATGTTTGGTCCACAGATCTGAGGGAGGCACATGATTGGCCAAGAGTACAGAGGGAGGCGTGTGATTGGTCCACTGGGCCGAGGCTCTCACAAGAGTTATTTATAAAGGTGTTGAAGATGTGGGGAGAGGTGACCTTGGCCTTGATGTGTGTGTGTGTGTGTGTGTGTGTGTGTGTGTGTGTGTGTGAACGTGGGAGGCTGCGTGTGTATGGACCCACACAATTACTGACAGGGGTCCCATACTCACAAACAATAACATAATATACCCATACTCACACATACCATCACACCATTCTCACAAAACAGAATAGTTCTATACTCACAGTCACAAAAATAGTCCCATATCAATCACTGAGTCCTTTAACCACGATCACAAAATAGTCCCATACTCACAAAGCATTGTAGCTCCTAACTTGCCACTCAAAAAGAGGCATTAACAACCCCTGACGCAGAACACTTATATGGAACACAAGAGCTAGGAAACACTCCAGAACACTGGTCACTAATAGAACATGGCCTGTTAAAAGAACACTATGGGAACAGAACACTCTAGGATATAACACTGAAAACACAGCTGAACACAGCACCTGCCAGTGAAGAGAGCACTATTACACAGAACACCAGGCTCTAAAGAAAGCCATGTTACATATAACCGTGGCCTGTTAGAACACTTCTCTGCCTCCTGTGAAAGTTCATGAGGACGTCAACATCCCTGTGAATGAACTTATGAAGTTCATGTTGAAGCACACAGAGAAGTGGACGCATGACAGAGGTGCCAGACCTTTACCAGAAAAGAGACAGAACAGGAAGGAGAAACCCATGGAATAGAAGAGAGGAGGAACAACGCAGGAGAGAGGGACGTAGAGGGTGAGAAAGTACAGTGAGACAGAGAGAAAGAGAGAGAGAGAGGACTTTACCAGATGCCGTCTGAGTTCCTCAGAGAGCTGGTAGAGCGTGAGCGGGACTTCAGAATGATACTCATCATGAAAGGCTCCCTCCTCTCCTCTTGCCTTCTATCCTCTCCTTCCTCTTTTCTTTTTTGTCCTTTCTCTCTCAGCAGTTTGTCCTTCTCACTATCGCTCCTTCAGAGAGGGTTCCTGCTCAGGGTCTGCAACTGTGCAACTGAGCTGCTCTGTGTCTCTCTCTGTCTCTCTCTCTCTCTCTGTCACTTTCCCCCCTCTTGTGCATTCCTTCTCTTTCCCCCATTCTCTGTACATCTCTCCTGTCCTCTGCCTTTTCTGTGTGTGTGTGTGTGTGTGTGTGTGTGTGTGTGTGTGTGTGTGTGTGTGTGTGTGTGTGTGTGTGTGTGTGTGTCTAAGTTGGCAGGTTGAGTAAGAGTTTGGAGAGAGCTCAGGTTTCTCAGTCCGGCATTACTCTCACCTCTCCTCTAAGGGAGAAGGGCCTGACAAAGACTGAGGGACAGAAAGAGAAAGAGAGAGAGGAATGTGAGTGAAAGAGCAAACTAAAAAAGAGAAAGGGAGTAATGTAGACAGACATTACAAAAGAGAGGGGAAAGACAGAGAAGAGAGAAAGAATGTGAGTGAGAGAAAGAGAGAGAAAGGCAGACAGAGAAAATAGAGACAGAGATGGAGAGCATTGTG
>NC_137909.1:9935351-9947851 GCF_963457725.1 Sprattus sprattus
ATCAACACAAGGCAAGGTAAAAGGAACTCATTTACTTTTCATATCTTCTTTAAAAGAAAAACCGTCATACACTTCACAACCCACATGTATAACACACACACACACATAAACACACGTACACACCTTACACACTCATCTAATGCAGCATACAATAAAACCATGCCTGTGTATGCAAGGGAGGTCTCTACCCTGCAGTCACTTCCTGAGGAGGCATATCAATTCAGCTGCAGTGTCTACACAGCATTTGTGTGTGTGTGTGTGTGTGTGTGTGTGTGTGTGTGTGTGTGTGTGTGTGTGTGTGTGTGTGTGTGTGTGTGTGTGTGTGTGTGTGCGTGGGTGAGAGAGAGTGTCAGTATGTGTGTGTGTCTATGTAAGAGAGCCTGTGTGTGTGTGACAGAAAGAGAGAGGGGGAGTTGATGCCAGTTTGTGTGTGTGTGTGTGTGTGTTTGTGTGTGTGGGTGTGTGTGTGTGTGTGTGTGTGTGTGTGTGTGTGTGTGTGTGTGTGTGTGTGTGTAAGAGTGCCTGTGTGTGACAGAGAGAGGGGGAGTGTGTGTGTGTGTGTGTGTGTGTGTGTGTGTGTGTGAGTGTGTGTGTGTGTGTGTGTGTGTGTGTGCGTGTGTGTCTGTGTGTCTGTGTGTGTCTGTGTTTGTGTGTGTGATCTTGCTAAAAGGTAAAATCAGTGGATGCTTCTTTTACTCAAACACACATCAATGACAATTTGTGGACTTATGGAAATCAATACAATCCATTCAGAGCTGCAAGTAAATCAGCACCAGTGTGTGTATGTGTGTGTATGGGTAAGAGCTGTGTGTGGGTGTGTGTGTGTGTGTGTGTGTGTGTGTGTGTGTGTGTGTGTGTATGTGTGTGTGTGTATATGGGTAAGAACTGTGTATGTGTGTGTGTGTGTGTGTGTGTGTGTGTGTGTGTATGGGTAAGAACTGTGTATGTGTGTGTGTGTGTGTGTGTGTGTGTGTCTGTGTGTGTGTGTGTGTGTGTGTGTGTGTGTGTGTGTGTGTGTGTGAGAGAGAGTCTGCACTGTATGTGTGTGTGTGTGTGTGTGTGTGTGTGTGTGTGTGTGTGTGTGTGTGTGTGTGTGTGTGTGTGTGTGTGTGTGTACCAGTATGTATGTGTGTTTGTGTGTAGGAGAGTAGAGGAAGACGTTACAAGTTTTGAAATGGACGTGTTTATTTTGGTAAGGGAGCGTAAATGAGCCTTTAGAGTGGACTCCTACTTAGGACTGACAAGAGAGGAATGAGGAGATTCATTCACTCCAGGATCTTTGAGTTTGATGTGATTGTTGTCCCAAAAGTAACAGACCTTGCTACAGGAATTCTCAAAAATGTCAGTACAAATTTCAGGGATTTTGAGTTAAATAAACTTCATCAATAAATCATGCATAATTTAGAAATTCCATGACTGTGTTTTTTTTGGTATTAATATATTGCAGTAATGAGAGAACATTAAGCATGAATTTGTGAAAATACAAGATCGTAAAGTGCTGGATATGTATCAGTTAGACTAGAGTACCTTGATGTATCCAGTTAGCGGTTTACGGTCATGTAATGTAGGTTTGGGCCCCTGTCAGCGGTTGATTTCGGTTAACTTTAGTTTCTCACGGCCTCTCACAGAGCTAGATCTAGACACCGTAGCCTTAGATAGATAGATAGATAGATAGATAGATAGATACTTTATTGATCCAGAGGGAAATTAAGGCCTCCCGGACCAGATGCAGTATTCTACACTGGCTTTCATAGCTGCCGTTGACGAGCTCATTCATTTAGGTCAATCCTGGGGCAGTGAGGTCTTCACACGGGAACAGATGACGTAAATGGCTGTTAGAGTGGTCAGCAGTTTAGACAGAGGTGGCAGAGAGCAGGATGGGTACCTGCAGCTGTCAGCTAGCCACCGGAGGCAACTGACAGCAGACGACCTTCTCTCAGTAGTGAACCGGACTGTCATTAATATTAACTAGACGTAACGCAAAGCGTTACAAAATTTGACCGCCGAACTGTTCAGTAGGTTTTGGCACAGAATGAGTCATGGTTGTCAGTGTGTTTGTGTGTTTCTATGTGTTTTGTGTGTGTACATTGGTTTGTGTTTCATTTTTATGTATTAAAGGAATTATTTGTGCATGCGTACATGTCTACTGTGTGTGTATGTGTGCATACGAATGTCTACTGTGTATGTGTGTGTATCTGTTGCAGTTTTGACCATGCATTATGGTGCAGTTTTGACCATGTCAGCCAGAGATACCTGCAATTCCATCAGCTCATGTTTGCTTTTTCATTTTTAAGTAGGTGGCGCCATACATAAAATGAGTGGTTATGGGATGGGTTGACATGGCCCCTTTAGACAAACATACAAAAAACATGTGGCCCTCCTAAGCCCTACAGTTCTCGAGATATTCGTAGAAAACTGTGTCAGCCCACCTACAGGCTGTAGTAGTTTATATGTTCTACGGTAAGGTTGGCCATAGTATAAAGGTAATTACGGTATCTGTATGAGTCACTCCACTAACTGTATACCGGCATTCGAGTTCCAAGTAAATGGCAAATAGACGTACCTTCCTTCTGTCTCCGTGTCTACCCTTTCTTCACCTACAAATATTACAGTGGCGACGAGGTAACGAAGTGAATCCACATCAGTGATGAAAACTAAAGATGTTTGATGAGTATACCGTCTCCTAAATGCAAGATTTTGCATGTTTTCTGGTTCAGAAGAAACCGTAGTTGCTAGCTATTGAAATAGTTTTCGATGCTAAGCAAGGCACGACATTTGAAAGCGCAAGAGCGCCATCCAGTGGTGAGTGATTGTAACAAAAAGGGAAAATCGTTGTCAAGACAAAAGGAAGTGGTTTAAATTGACAAAGAAAAAACGGAGATTAACTAAAAAGGCAGTCAACTGAAGAATGTATTGAAAGAGGGAGAATTATAAAGTTGCAGTGACATTCAAATTAGACTACACCTGCAGAAATGGCATATATTGGAAAGGTTCCAGAATTTGACAGTAAGAAAGAAGATTTTGATTCATATTTGGAAAGGTTTGAAAGATGGCTGTCTGCAAATGACATTGATGCAGGAAAGAATGCGGATGTATTCCTGAGTGTTTTGGGTCCGACCGAATATGGATTACTTAAAAATTTGGTTGCACCGAAAAAAGTCAGTGAGGAGACTTACGATAGCCTCACGAAAGCTATGTCACTGCATTTCAAGCCAAAGCCTATCTTGATAGCAGAAAGGTTCCGATTCTACAAACGACAGCAAAAGCAAGATGAATCAGTCTCTGACTATATCCTTGCACTGAAGAAACTAGCGTGCACTTGTGACTTTGGACAATTTCTTAATGATGCACTCAGGGATAAGTTTGTATGTGGCCTCTTAGGGGAGCGGTATCACAAAAGGCTACTCTCAGAAAAAGACCTAACTTTCCAAAAAGCCTGTGAAATTACACTTGCTCTGGAATTGGCCTACAAGGACACAAAAGAATTGAGAGAACACGCCGAGACACCAAAAGGTGCAGTTAACAAAGTCTTCAATACTCCAAGTGACAGACGACATCACATGAAAGGTCAAAGTTCACGTTACGGCCGGCAGGATGATTCTAGAGGAAAACAACGGGTTTCAGAGAAATGGCAGTGCTATCGATGTGGCAAAGATAACCATCAACCAACTGAATGCCACTACCGCACTGAAACATGCCATGGATGCGGGAAAGTTGGACATTTGAAAAGAGTCTGCAAGAAAATGAGACAGAGAGACAAAGCGCAAATGGTCATAGCAACCAGGGAAACGGATGACTCAGAAGACCTTGATGACAATGAGCTGGAATTATATACAGTATACACTGCACAAGGAAAGAAGGATGGCATTTTTGTCAGCATGGAGTTATCTGGGAAACCAGTGAAAATGCAAGTGGATACGGGTGCTTCAGTATCTTTGATTCCAGAGTCCCTTTATCAGAAGCAACTGAAGAATTGCCCACTAAAACCAGCTGCCATTCACCTGTCTTCATATTCAGGAGATACCATACCTGTGCTGGGGAAGGTCCTGGTGCCGGTGAAGTATGGGGAACAAGAGTGGAAGTTGCCACTTGTTGTGGTTAAAGGAAGTAAACCGCCATTGCTGGGAAGAAATTGGCTGCAGAAGATAAAGCTGAACTGGGAAAAGATCTTCAGCCTTCAGAGAACTGAACCACTCACACTGCAAGACATGCTTGAAAAGCACAAAGACTTGTTTAAGGACGGATATGGAAAGATTGAAGACTACAGAGCTAAGATCATTCCTGGGATTGCTTAATTATTATGGAAAGTTCTTGGCAAATGTATCAACATTACTGCATCCACTTCACCAGCTGCTACACACAGACACACCATGGACATGGTCTGAGAAATGTGAAGACGCATTCAAAGCCTGCAAACAGCGTCTCCTAAACAGTAAGTGTCTTGCACACTATGACCCAGAGAAGCCTCTTAGGCTAGCATGTGACGCCAGTCCATATGGTGTTGGTGCAGTAATTTCGCATGTGCTACCCTCTGGTGAAGAGCAACCAATTGCTTTTGCATCAAGGACTCTGTCATCAAGTGAGCGAAATTATGCTCAAATTGAAAAAGAAGCATTGAGCATAATATTCGGTGTCAAGAAATTCCATAAGTACCTGTATGGAAGGAAGTTTGTGCTTTTGACGGACCATAAGCCACTTTTGACCATACTAGGCCCCAAATCAGCAGTTCCAACTCTTGCTGCACTCCGCATGCAACGCTGGGCCTTAATCCTACTGGCATATGACTATGACATCCAGTATAGACGTTCCAGTGACCACGCCAATGCAGATGCGTTGTCACGTCTTCCATGCAAGCAGGACGCTGATGAAAGCACAGATGAGAATGAAGCCTTCTGTGTGTCCCATGTTGAGCAGTTGCCGGTGTCTGCCAAAGACATAGCAGAAGAAACTAGACTTGACCCAATCCTCTCTAAGGTCCTGGATCTGACATTGTCAGGATGGCCAAAGTTTGTGCCAAATCCAGAGCTCAAGCCATTTTACTTGAGGAAGGACCAGTTGTCTACAGACCAGGGATGTATTCTTTGGGGGTCTAGGGTCATTATACCGCCGAAGTTCAGGCAGCGTCTTCTGTCAGATGTGCATGAGGGACATCCAGGAATGACACGGATGAAGGCACTAGCCAGAAGTTTCCTGTGGTGGCCTGCACTAGACCAAGAGATAGAGAATCATGTGAGTCAGTGTGCAGCGTGTGAGACTACATTGAACAGACCTGCTGCAGCACCTCTTCATCCTTGGGCATGGGCTACAACACCGTGGGAAAGGATACATGTAGACTTTGCAGAAATCAACAAGCAGCACTACCTGGTGGTAGTAGATGTCTATTCCAAATGGCTAGAAGTCCTGCCTACACAACTGACAACAGCAGAGAAGACTGCAAATCTTCTCCGGAACCTCTTTGCGTCATATGGTCTGCCAAAGGTGCTCGTGTCAGACAATGGCCCTCCCTTTACATCGACGGAGTTTGAGCAGTTTCTCAAAAATAATGGAGTACGCCATGTTCTCACACCACCTTACCATCCTGCGTCTAACGGAGCAGCGGAACGAGCAGTACAGACCTTCAAGAAAGCCTGGACACGACTGGAAGCACAGTCTGTGTCACCCCATCTACGGCTTGCTCGGTTCCTGTTCACATATCGAAACACTCCTCATACAGTTACTGAACGCACCCCGGCTGAATTGTTCCTGAAAAGACAACCACGCACTCGCCTGTCATTACTGAAGCCGGACATATCAGAAGTGGTGGTCAAGCATCAGCTACAACAAAAGAAGGCTCATGACAAGCGGGCAAAGCCTCTCCGGATGTTTAATCTGGGAGAGAGGGTGTTAGTTCGAGATTTCAGACATCCTAAGAAACTGTGGATTCCAGGGGAAATTCTGCAACGAAAAGGACCTCTGACCTATGTAGTGCAAATAGGTCAACGCCAAGTCAAGGTGCATGTGGATCACCTTTGTGCATCTAAAGCTTCAACTCGTCCAAGCAGAATGGATGACAACGATTCCCTGGACTACACAGCAAGCTCTGAGGACCAAGCAGAAAGCACGGAGCAAGAAGATGCAGCTGCTGATGCATCTCTGGAAGCTCAACCTGAGCGTCGCTATCCTGAAAGACAGCGAACAGCACCAGAAAGACTGAATCTCTAAATGTTCATGTAGAGATAATTACTTATTAAGTCAGTATTTATGTTCAGACTGTTTACTGCTTTATTCCTGAAGTTTAGGGTATGTTACTGTTAATTGAACCCTGCATATGTAGTTTAAGGAATGACTAATGCAATCAAGTATGTAGTCTGGTTATCTAGGTTTTAATCTAGGAGGGAGGAGTGTAGTAGTTTATATGTTCTACGGTAAGGTTGGCCATAGTATAAAGGTAATTACGGTATCTGTATGAGTCACTCCACTAACTGTATACCGGCATTCGAGTTCCAAGTAAATGGCAAATAGACGTACCTTCCTTCTGTCTCCGTGTCTACCCTTTCTTCACCTACAAATATTACACAGGCCAGTTGGTGTACAGTTACATAAAAAAAAATATATTGTATGGCCCCCCATGGGCAAAATTGCACGAAACTTGGCATGCATTCAGATGGTCTCATAATGATCCACCACTTTCAATTTCGTGCACTTTCGACAATATATGCATAAGTTATAAGTGACTGGAGTTGTGAAGAGTGCATAGTTTGAGGATATGCCACGCCCACACCCTTCAAACTTTGTAAAAGACTCTCATAACCTTTAACTCCCCATTGCTGAAGAGTAACCTGACCACGTTTGAAGGCATTACCATTAAATCTGTAGGAGGAGTTTAATCACATGCGAGGTGTGGAAACAAAGTGAAGTTTCCAACCACCAACAGGTGGCGCTATAGGTAATATCAGTCAGGCATATGTACGCGTTCGGGCCGGATCCAGTGTCCACCCTAAGACATTGTCTCTGGATCAAACAATGTACACAACAGTTATAAGAGACTTTTTGTTTTGTGGCAAGCACTAACAAGTTGGCAAAGTTTGAGGGTCTGCCACGCCCACACCTTCCAACTAATGAGAAAATCCAATATAACTTTTAGTCGCCCATGGCTGAAGAGTAGCTGGACCACATTTCAAGGCGTTACCATTAAAGCTGTCGGAGGAGTTCGATCAGATGCGAGGTGTGCAAACGCCGTCAAAACACATCTTCCACTCAAAATGGCCGACTTCCTGTGGACCTGCCACCATGGCGTCGAGAGACTTTTTGGTGCGTCCAAGCATGATGAAGACGTGTACCGAATTCCGCCAAGCTATGCCAAAATAACCCCAATGCTCAGGGGTTTTTGCAATGTTCTAGGGGGCGCTACAGAGCCATTTTGCTCCATCCATGGACAAAAACTCTACCGAAGATGGACGGTTACAGGCTTGATGTCCCTGGCAAATTTGGTAATTTTTCGAGCACTTTGACATATATTCGATTTTTGCTTTTTAATTTTGAACTAAGTGGCGCTATACATGTAATGACTGGTTATGGTATTGGTTGACATGGCCCCTTGACACAAACATACAAGAACAATTTGGCCCTCCAAGGCCCTACGGTTCTCGGGATATTCGAAGAAAACTGTGTCGCGCCACCTACAGGCCAGTTGGTGTATAATCATATAAATCAATTTATTGCATGCCCCCCCCCCCCCGTGAACGGAATTCCACGAAACTTAACGTGCAGTCAGAAGGTGTCATAATGATCCCACAACTCCGATTTCGTGCAGTTCTGACCTTGTCAACTTACAATTAAAATGTTTTACAACACTCCATTTTTGCTTTTTCATTTGTAACTAGGTGGCGCTATACATGAAATAAGTGGTAGTGGACTGGTTGACGTGGCCTCTTAAGACCAACACAAAAAAAAAATGTGGTCCTCCTAAGCCCTACGGTTTTCGACTTATTCACAGAAAACTGAATCGCCCCACCCTCTTTAAAAGGGGTCCAGTCCGACTGGGGTGCAATGGATCAAAACGAAAATCAGTGGTTCCACGCTAATCTAGTAAGGCTACATGCCCACCAAATTTCGTGCACCCCGGTGTTTCAGTGTCCCGGAAATCGTTGACAGAAAATCGGCAAACAAAAAAAAAAACTGTCGCGCAGCGGTCATAATAATGGGCTACTGTACTGTAATGTTCTGTACAAGATTTTCAACTGTCACAATTAAAACTAATTTTGTATGATAACTATTGGGGTCAGTGGTTACATTGTTGTAATAATTTGTGTTGTGTTCACACATGTGGTGTTAGCTGCCATTTTGTTTTAGTTTTGGTTGTATTGCTATTGAAACCACTGTGGCCCTGTTTGCCTTGCTTTAGGCCATGCAATGTGCAAAAGAAATTGCCTTGGAATTAATTTGTGTGAATGTGTGTTTCTGGCCTGATTTACTAATATGCGAGCGCTGCTTAATCTGCGTTCGCAAATTAACGCACAGTGTTTTTGCGCATTTTCCGTGGTATTTATCAAACCACATCTGCGCTGGGCACTGTGTGCTTACTCCGCCCTTTGAAGGGCCTGATTTACTAACATTGATTTGCGAACGCAGCTTAATCTGCGCCTTTGCCAGGCGCACATTAACGCACTGTGTTTCCCCGCATTTTCCGTGATGTTTATCAAGCCAGATCTGCGCTGGGCAATCATTATTTAGCGCACCGTTAAAAGACGGGAGAAATTGCCTGCAAGTTACTGCCCACCATGGAGATTCGAGGAAGAAAAAAATAAGGTTCAGCGGAGAGGAGATAGATATATTGGTTCACATTCGCTCAATCATTGAACCTGATTCAATGGGTTGTATTGTTGTTTTGCCCGCCATCACCTACAGCGAGATGTTTAAAAGAACACGATTATAAATAATATGCTATTGGTGGCATTAATGCATAAACTGTCTATTATAACAATATAGGTGTGTACATGGCGAGATTAATACGTTCTGGGACATGGGTTCACTACAATATATCCCCACTGAAACAAATACATTTACCAAGTAGCCAGGCCTCTCCAAAATCACCGTTGCTCAATCATGAATAGATGGCACTATTCCGGAAGATAAAACTGTCATGGACAGACCACTACCACGTAAGTAATGGTCATGTTGGCATCACATATGACCTGGACATTCATTGAATATGTGTGCTTTCTGTTTCGGTAAACGTGCTCGTGGATTGAAGGTGGGACTGTTTGCATGTGGGTGCAAGCAATGGTTCCAATTACGTTCGGAAAGTTTGCGATTTCAAAAAAAGTGTTTGATGTCTCTAATTTCAGCTGTGGCAGTGGGGAAATGTATTGACCAGCGCACCGTAGCAATGCGTCGAGTACCTGGGTGAATATTTGGCTGAGTGAAGGCTGATATATACCAACTGCTGATGCTATAACTGTTTGAAATGATCCGATGCCAATATTTGTAATGTTGTCCATAGTCTACCAACTGATTGAATGGAATGTGATCTCCGGTTGGAGTGTTAGATGTCGTCTCTGATCTGGTTCAGTAATTGAAGTATTGCGTGGCTTTTAACCTGTACCGTCTAATGATTTGTGGTTCATTTAACTGAAAATGTGTTATACGAGTTGAAAAAAATATTTCTGTGAGCTGTCTCTGTCTTCTTTCTTCGCCTTGCTGTTATCACTGCTGCCATATCAACGTTTTCAGACTCAATGGAAATGCGCTTGCTGGTTAAGACGTGCTTTTATGAGGCGGAGAATTAGCGTGCAAATCGGAGACTTGCGCTCGCCAGGCAGTTTAGTAGATACCAAGCAATACATCATTAGGCGCACTTACCTTCTCTCCTCCCATTAAAGTGCGCTTCACGCCTACGTTACCACCCACGTCCACGAAACCTCTCCTGTTCACACCCACAGGCGTTAATATGCGCTGCGCCCCCTTGGTAAATACCGTTTTATGTTTACGACCGCTATTTTACGCCAGAAATGGGCGCATCCTGTTAGTAAATCAGGCCCTAAGTGTTTACATGTGTGTATATGTGTTTGTGTGTGTGCAAGTTTGTATGTGTGTGTCCCTTAGTGGAAGGGCTCTGGTATACTGCTACCATCACTGGCCCCACTCCAGCTGCCACATGCAGCTGCTGCTATTCCAATCCTGGGAGAAGAGGTGGAGGGGGTGGAGGGCTACAGATAACTAGGCATTCACCTGGACAGCTGACTGAAGTGGAAATGTAACGCTGAGGCTGTCTGCAGGAAGGGACATAGCAGACTCTACTTTTTGAGGAAGCTTAGGTCATTCAATGTGTGCAGCAAGATGTTGCATATCTTTTACCAGTTTGTTGTGGTGCAATTGTTTCTTTTGCAGCCTTCCGAGTATCAGAGCCAGCGACTGCGGCTCTACGCTGGGGATTGCTGTGGTGCCCCTATAGCTGGTTGTGGAGAGAAGGATGTTGCACAAGCTGCTCAACATAACGGACAACACTACAAAACCCCTACACAACCTACTGGTCAGACAACAGAGTGTCTTCAGTCAGAGACTCCTTCAGCTCCGCTGCAATCAGGACCATAACAGGAGAATGTGAATTGCTGCTGCAACACTGAACCTTTCCTCTGGGGAAGTACTCATTCATTCTTTGTCTTTCTTTCTTTCTTTCTTTCTATCTATCTATCTATCTATCTATCTATCTATCTATCTATCTATCTATCTATCTATCTATCTATCTATCTATCTATCTATCTATCTATCTATCTATCTATCTATCTATCTATCTATCTATCTATCTATCTATCTATCTATATATATATATATCTATCTATCTATCTATCTATCTACAGTGGGGAAAATAAGCATTTGAACCCCTACCGATTTCGCAAGTTTGGCCACTTGCAAAGAAATGTGTGATCTAGAATTACATTGGTAGGTGTATTCTAACAGTGAGAAACAGAAAATCAACAAAAAAAATCAGAAAACTGCATTTTATAACATTTATGACTTTATTTGCATTTGATGCAAAAAAATAAGTACTGTATTTGAACCCCCAAGCAAACAGCAAGAATGCTGGCTCACAATGACCAGTTATGTGCCCAAGAAGCACACAGATTTAGTCCTCATTAGGTCTAACAAGGTACACCTGATCTCAACTGGTGACGTTTATAAAAGAAACCTGTCCAAAGAATCATACATTACACCTTTAACCTCACAACCATGGGCAAGACCAAAGACTTGTCCAAGGACGTCAGAGATAAGATTGTAGACCTGCACAAGGCTGGAATGGGCTACAAAACCATTGGCAAGCAGCTTGGTGAGAAGCAGACAACTATTGGTGCGATTATTCGTAAATGGAAGCAACACCAAACAAATGTTAATCGCTCTAGGTCTGGGGCTCCATGCAAGATATCCCCTCGTGCGGAATCAGTGATCATTCGAAAGGTGCAGAATAACCCCAGCACTACACAGGGGGAGCTTGTGAATGATCTCAAGGCAGCTGGGACCACAGTCACCAAAAAAACCATTGGCAACACACCACGCCGTCATTTTTTGAAGTACTGCAGCACTCGCAAGGTCCCCCTGCTCAAGGAAGCGCATGTACAGGGCCATCTGAGGTTTTCCATTGCACACTTGAATGATTCTAAGGAGGATTGGGAGACAGAATGTGGTCATATGATACCAAAATCAAGCTCTTTGGCATCAACTCGACTTGCCATGTTTGACAGGGGGGGAATGCTGAATATGACCCCAAGAGTACATCATACCCACCATTAAGCATGGAGGTGGAAACATTATGCTTTGGGGCTGTTTCTCTGCCAAGGGTACAGGACGACTCCACCGCATCAAGGGGACTATGGGGCCATGTAACGTGGAATATTGGGCTTGAACCTCATTCCCTCATTCCCTCCCATTGAAAACGCAACCTTAAAGATTTGGAGAGGATCTGCAAAGAGGAGTGGACCAAAATCCCTCCTGAGATGTGTGTAAACCTGGTGACCAACTACAGGAAACGTCTGACGTCTGTGCTTGCCAACAAGGGTTATTCCACCAAGTACTAAGTCATTTTTGTCAGTCAGTTTTGCTAGGGGTTCAAATACTTATTTTTTGCATCAAATGCAAATAAAGTCATAAATGTTATAAAATGCATTTTTCTGGATTTTTTTGTTGATATTCTGTTTCTCACTGTTAATATACACCTACCATTACAATTACAGATCACACATTTCTTTGCAAGTGGCCAAACTTGTGAAATCGCCAGGGGTTCAAATACTTATTTTCCCCACTGTATCTATCTATTTATCTATCTCCATCCCAAACATCACTGCAGTCACCCATTCACAAGGCTATTTCCCCCTGTGGGGTAAAGCCCATCTCTGAATGCTTGCGTGGGCCATGGCCCAGATGACCTCAGTTCGGTCCTGGAGTGGGGCGGGGTAGGGTTAGTTTACGTCACCTAGCAACGGAAATAACTTCCCTAGTATTAGTAACGTACGTCCAACAATTGCACA